>NW_028227286.1:711372-733872 GCF_978045245.1 Mus caroli | reverse complement strand
GTGTTTTTTAAAGTTTTATATTTGTTTTTCAGGGTATTTTTGTGTGAGTTTATGAGGTTTCTTATGTTTTCTTTTCTTTTCTTTTTAAAATTTAAAGTGATATTTGGTGAGTTTAAGAGTTTCAGGTTTGCAGGGCATGGTGGCACTCGCCTTTAATCCCACCACTAGGGAGGCACAAGCAGGAGGATTTCTGAGTTCGAGGCCAGCTTGGTCTACAATGTGAGTTCCAGGACAGCCTAGGCTACAAAGAGAAACCTTGTCTCAAATAAAAACAAAACAAAACACAACAACAAAAAAAAACCAACAAAACAAACAAACAAAAAAGAGTTTCAGGATTGCCAGGCTGTGGTGGCCCATGCCTTATATCTCAGCATTTGAGAGGAATAAGTGTTGGATTTCTTAGTTCGAGGCCAGCATGCTCTAGAGAGGCATGCCCAGTATTGGCAGGGATACAAAGAGAAACCCATTGTGCAAAAAAAAAAAAAAAAAAAAAAAAAAGAAAGAAAAAAATGCCAAGAATTGCAAGTTGAGCAACTGCATTAGGATACCACTCAATGATTTTTGCAGGGGAAGCATTGGTTGGACCCACAATAAGGGTCCATTTTGCCAAAAGACTGCTGTTGGTAACCGTGCAGTTTTTTTGTTTGTTCGTTTGTTTTGTTTTGTTTTGTTTTTTGAGACAGGGCTTCTCTGTATAGTCCTGGCTGATCCTGGAACTCACTCTGTAGACCAGGCTGGACTCGAACTCAGAAATCCAACCGCCTCTGCCTCCTGATTGCTGGGATTAAAGGCGTGTGCCACCACGCCCGGCAACCGTGCAGTTTTTAACATGCACAATTCAAATGACTTGGGAAAAAAAAAAAAAAAGACTAAAAAAAAAAAAAAAATCAGGTCATTCTTGGATTCTTGAATATGTATATATATATTTAGATTTTTAGACTTTTTTAAAGGCTTTTGTTGGTGTTTTAGAACAACGTTTTTGAGAACTTTGGCTTTAAGGTTTTTAGTATATGTTTAGTGATTTTTTTTCTTTGTTTATTAAGAATTTTAGGAGTTTTTCTTGATTTTCAGTTCTGATTAGGGTTTAGTTCATTTTTTTAATGATTTAATGTTTTATTTGACTGTGTGTGTGTGTGTGTGTGTGTTTGTGTGTGTGTGTGTACTTGAGTATTTTTTAAAAATTAAAGGGTTATATTTTGGGGGTTTAAGGGTTTTAGTGTTACGAGGCAGTGGTGATCCATGCCTTAAATCTAAGACTTGGTAGGCAGAGGCAGGTGTATTCCTGAGTTGTAGGCCATCCTGGTCTACAGAGTGATTTCAGGGACTACCACTGTACACACATAGAATCCCAGTCTTCAAAAACAAACACAAAGAAAGGAAGAAAAGAAAGAAAGGAAGAAAGAAAGAAAGAAAGAAAGAAAGAAAGAAAGAAAGAAAGAAAGAAAGAAAGAAAGAAAGAAAAAGAAAGAAAGAAAGATGATGACTCTTTGGACATATCAGGCTTTCTATGTATTGTTTTTTCTTTTTCTTAACTGTTATTTTTTAGAATTTAACGTTTTTTTAAAGGGTATTTAGGCCTTTTTGATAATTGTTTTAGAGTTTTTTTGCATTTCAGGGTTTTAGTGTATGTTTATGGTTTTAGTTTTGGAGTGTTTTAGAGTTTTATTTTTGGTTTTCAGTACTTTATGTATTTTTAGTGTATTTTTTTTTTTTTTTTTTTTTAGAATTTTATGGTGTTTTAAGATTTTGGGGATTTTAATCAAAAATTTTTAAGGTTTATCTTTTATTTGGATTTATTTATTTATTTATTTATTTTTTGAGTATTTCACTATTATTATTTTTTGAAATGTTTAGGTTTTATTTTTATAGTTAGAGTTATAGGATTTCCAAGCATTGGTTTCCCATGCATTAATCCCAGCACTTGGGAGGCAGATTTAGGTGGATTTTTGATTTCGAGGCCAGCATGGTCTACAGATGGTAGTCCAGGACAACCAGAGACACACAGAGAAACCCAATCTCATAAACAAAACAAAACAAACAAACAAAAATCAAAAAAAAAACCAAAATAAAACAAAAAGACTTATAAGTTCATACTGTGTCCTTGTTTTATTATTATTATTATTATTATTATTATTATTATTATTATTTATTTATTTATAATTTTAGTGTTTTTGTTAAGGCTTTTGTAGGGTTTTTATAAGATGTTTTTTGTTTGTTTGTTTTGTTTGTTTTGTTTTTCAATATTTTAGTGCACTTTTAATGTTTGTACATTTTTTTAAATGATATTAGGTTATTTTTGGATTTGGGGTGTTTTATTAAGTGTTTTTAAGGTTTTATCTTTGTTTTTCAGGGTTTTTTTGTGTGAGTTTTTGAGTTTTCTTATCTTTTCTTTTTAAAATTTTAAGTTTTATTTGGTCAGTTTAAGAGTTTCAGGGTTACAGGGCGTGGTGGCACATGCCTTTAATCCCACCACTAGGGAGGCACAAGCAGGAGGATTTCTGAGTTCGATGCCACCCTGGACTACAAAGTGAGTTGAAGGACAGCCAATGCTACACAGAGAAACCCTGTCTCAAAACAAAACAAAACAAGCAAAAAACCCAAACAAACAAACAAACAAAAAAAAAAGAGTTTCAGGATTGCCAGGCTGTGGTGGCCCATGCCTTATATCCCAGCATTTGAGAGGAATAAATGTTGGATTTCTTAGTTCGAGGCCAGCATGCTCTAGAGAGGCATGCCCAGTATTGGCAGGGATACAAAGAGAAACCCATTGTGCAAAACAGTCAAAAAGAAAGACAGAGAAAGAAAGAAAGAAAGAAAGAAAGAAAGAAAGAAAGAAAGAAAGAAAGAAAGAAAGGAAGGAAGGAAGGAAGGAAGGAAGGAAGGAAGGAAGGAAGGAAAGAAGGAAAGAAGGAAAGAAGGAAGGAAGGAATGAAGTAAAGGAAGAAAGGAGGAAACAAATTACTTTATGCATATATTGGGCTTCCTTATATTTTTTCCTTTTTTTTTCCTTTTTTTTTTCCTTTTTTTTTTCTTTTTTTCGTTTATAGGGTTTTGTGTATGGTTAGTTTTTTAAAAAACATTTTAGGGAGACTTTTTTTTTTGCTTTAGGTTTATATTTTATGGTTTTACTATTTGTGTGTGTATGTATCTATGTTTGTGTCTGTGTGTGTTTGTGTGTGTGTCTGTGTGTGTCTGTGTGTGTGTGTGTCTGTGTGTTCCTGAATAGTTTTCAAAAAATTTAAAGGTCTTATTTTGTGGATTGAGAATTTTAGGGTTGCCTACTGTCTGGAGTGATCCATGCCTTTTATCTCAACTTTTTAGAGAAAGAGTCTTGGATTTCTGAGTTCATGGTCGGGCTTAAAGAAAGAAAGAAAGATGGAAAGAAAGTAGGAAAGAAAGAAAGAATGAAATACTGTAAGTAGGAAATTTACTGTATGAAAATGTTTGTTTCTTTTTTTTTAATGAATACTAGGGTTTTTAAAGAGTTTTTAGAAGAGAGTTGTATAGGGTTTTTTGGAGGTTAATATTTTAAAATGTTTTTGGATTATTTTTTTGGCTTTACTTTTATTTATTAGGGTTTTATTACTTGTGTGTGTGTTTGTGTGTGTTCTTGAATATTTTTCAAAAAAGTAAAATTTATTTTGTAAAAACTCAAAAAAAGCTCTAAAAATCTAAGAGAGAGAGAGAAAGAGAGAGAGAAAGAGAGAAAGTTAGAAAGAAAGAAAGAAAGAAAGAAAGAAAGAAAGAAAGAAAGAAAGAAAGAAAGAAAAAATTATAGAAAAGAAAGAAAGAGAGAGATAAAAGAATGGAAGGAAGAAAAAAGAAAGAAAGAGACAAAGTAAGGAAGGAATGAAAAAGAGAAAGGAAGAAGGGAAGGAAGGAAGGAAAGAAAGAAAGAAAGAAAGAAAGAAAGAAAGAAAGAGAGAGAGAGAGAAAGAAAGGAAGGAAGAAAGAAAGGAAGGAAGAAAAAAGAAATAATGAGAAAAAAGTATGGAAGGAAGAAAAAGAGAAAGGAAGAAAAGAAGGAAGGAAAGAAAGAAAGAAAAAAACAGAAAGAAAGAAAGATAGAAAGGGAAGAAGAAAGGGAAGGAAGAAAGGGAAGGAAGAAAGAAAGAAAAGAAAAAAAAGGGAAGGAAGAAAGAAAGAAAGAAAGAAAGAAAGAAAGAAAGAAAGAAAGATAGAAAGGGAAGAAGAAAGGGAAGGAAGAAAGGGAAGGAAGAAAGAAAGAAAAGAAAAAAAAGGGAAGGAAGAAAGAAAGAAAGAAAGAAAGAAAGAAAGAAAGAAAGAAAGAAAGGTAAGAAAAAAAGGGAAGGAAGAAAGATAGAAAGGAAGGAAGAAAGAAAGGAAGGAAGAAGCAAGAAAGGAATAAAGAATGTAAGTAAGAAACTTAATTTATGGAAAATTTAGGGTTCTTTTGTACTATTTTTTTAAAGCGGTATTAGAAGAGCGTTGTATAATTATTAGGGTTTTTTTTTTTTTGGATTTTTGTGTATGTTTAGTGTTTTGTAAACATTTTGGAGAGTTTTTTTGGAAGCCTTTATGTTTATATTTTAGGTTTTTACTATTTGTGTGTGTGTGTGTATGTTCTTGAATATATTTTTTTTAATTTAATTTTTTTTGGTAGTTTAAGGATTTTAGGATTGCTGTCAGTGATGACCCATGAGTTTTATTCCAGCACTTTAGAGACAGAGGTCTTGGATTTCCAAGTTCATGGTCAGTCTACAGAGTGAGTTCCAGACAGCCAAGGATACACAGAGAAACCGTGTCTCCAAAAACTAACTAACTAACTAACTAACTAACTAACTAACTAAATAAATAAATAAATAAATAAATAAATAAATAAGTAAGTAAGTAAGGAAGGAAGGAAGGAAGGGAGGAAGGAAGGAAAGAAAGAAAGAAAGAAAGAAAGAAAGTAAGAAAAAAAACTCGGGGGTAGCGTGGAGGGAAGACATTCAGGGTCATTCTTGGATTCTTGAATGTGTATATATATATATTTGGAACTATAGAGGTTTTTTTTTTTTTCGGGTTTTCTTGGGGTTTTAGGACAAAGTTTTGAAAATCTTTTTCTTTAAGGTTTTTAGTATCTGTTTAGTGTTTATTTTTTTCTTTATTTATTAAGAATTTTAGGATTTTTTCTTGATTTTTGGTCCTTATTAGAGTTTAGTTCATGTTTTTAATGTTTTACTGTTTTATGATTTTGTGTGTGTGTCTCTGTGTGTGTGTTCTTGAATATTTAAAAAATAAAATAAAATTTATTTTGTAGTTTAAGAATTTTAGTGTTGCCAGTCTGTGGTGACCCATGCCTTTTATACCAGCATTTTAGAGGCAGAGGTCTTGTATTTCTGAATTCATGGTCAGGCTAGTCTACAGTGTGAGTTCCATGACAGCTAAGAATACAAAGAGAACCCCTGTCTAAAATCTTTTAAAAAATTTAAAAGAGAGAGAGAGAGAGATAGTGAGAGAGAGAGAGAGAGAGAGAGAGAGAGAAAGTTAGAAAGAAAGAAAAAATTACAGAAAAGAAAGAAAGAAAGAAAGAAAGAAAGAAAGAAAGAAAGAAAGAAAGAAAGAAAGAAAGAAAGAAAGAAAGAAAGAGAGAAAAAAGAAAGGGTAGGAAGAAAGATAGAAAGGAAGAAAGGATGGAAGAAAGACTGTAAGTAAGAAACTTATTGTATGGAAATATTTGCGATCTTTTTTATTATGTTTTTTATAATATTAGGTTTTTTATTTTTTAAGTATTCTTACAAGTCTGTTGTACAGTTTTTGTTTTTGTTTTTGATTGTTGGATTTTAGTGTATGTTTAGTTTTTTTTTTTAATATTTTAGAGAGTTTTTTTGGGGGGGCCTTTATGGATATATTTTAGGGTTTTACTTGTGTGTGTTCTTGAGAATTTTTCAAAAAAAAAAATAAGGTTTTATTTTGAGGTTTAAGGATTTTAAGGTTGCCTGACAGTGGTGATCCATATCTTTTATACCAGCCTTTTGAGACAGAGGTCTTGGATTCTGAGTTCATTATCAGGCTAGTCTACACAGTGAATTTCTGGACCTCCAAGGATACATAGAGAAACGGTGTCTCCAAAAACTAAAAAAAAAAAAAAAAAAAAAAAAAAAAAAAAAAAAAAAAAGGTAATTTCTGGATTCTTCATTATGTATGTATGTATGTATGTATGTATGTATATATATATATATATATAAAATACATATACATACTCTCTCACACACACATATATATATAAGCACATACATATACACAAACATACACATACACGTACACATACACACACATACACATACATACATATACATACACATACATATACATATATATGTGTGTGTATATATGTATGTATGTTTGTATATATATATATGTGAATGTGTGTGTGTGTGTAGTGTTTTTAGAACAGCATTTTAGAGATTTTCGGCTTTAAATGTTTTAGAATCTGTTTAGTTCTTATGGTGGGAATTTATTAAGATTTTAGTGTTTTTTTCTTGATTTTCGGTTCTTATTACGGGTTAGTTCATTTTTTTAAAGATCTGCTGTTTTACTTCTCTTTGTGTGTCTGTGTGTTCTTGATTTTTTTTGTAGTTCTTGTTGTTTTGTGTTTTTGTGTTTTTTTTGTTTGTTTTGTTTTGTTTTAATTTGTTTTGTTTTAATTTTAAGTCTTAATTTTCAGTTTTAAGAGTTTTAGTGTTTCCAGGCAATGGTGATGATGCCTTCAATCCTACACTTGGTAGGCAGAAGCAGGCAGATTTCTAAGTTGAAGGCTTGCCTGGTCTACAGAGTGATTTCCATGACTGCCAGTGTAAACACAAAGAATTCTAGTCTCCAAAACACACACACACACACACACACACAAACAAGAAAGAAAGAGGGAAAGAAAGAGGGAAAGAAAGAAAGAAAGTGAAAATGTGTTTAGTTCATTTTTCAATATTTTACTGTTTTATTGATTTTGTGTGTGTGATTCTTTGCACTTAAGTATTTTTTTCTTTTAATTTTTAGGGTTATATTTTTGGGGGTTTAAAAGTTTTAGTGTTGCCACTGCATTGTTCTTCATGCCTTCAATCACACACTTGGTTAGGCACAGGCAGGTGGATTTCTGAGTTCAAGGCCAGATGGGTCTAAAGACTGATTTCCATGACTTCAAGGGTATACACTGAGAAACCAAGACTTACACAATGAAAACAAACAAACAAACAAGAAAGACAGAAGGAAAGAAAGAAAGAAAGAAAGAAAGAAAGAAAGAAAGAAAGAAAGAAAGAATGAATGAATGAAAGAAAAAAGGAAGAAGGAAATAAAGAACCTTACAAACAAATAAATAAAAAAAAGAAAAAAGAAAGAAATTTATACATAAATGTATTTTATCGACATTATTGGTTTTATTTTTTTAGAATAGGGATTTTTTAAAAATGGTTTTTATTGTTTTTAGAAGAGTGTTTTAGAATATTGGTTTTCTTGTTTTTTTGATTTTTGTCTTTTAGATTTTTCAGAGATTTAGTGTATGTTTAGTATTTTTTAAAACTTTTTAGTCTGGTTTTTTCTTTTTTTTTTTTTTTTTGATTTAGGTTTATATTTTATGGTTTTACTATTTGTGTCTGTATGTGTCTGTGTGTGAATGTGTTTTAATAGATTTAAAAAAAATTAAGGTTTTATTTTTCCTTTTGAGAATTTTAGGGTTGCCAGTCAGGGGTGATCCGCAAGTTTTTTCTCAACTTTTTAGCGAAAGAGGTCATGGATTTCTGAGTTCATTGTCAGTCTAGTCTGCAAAATGCATTCCAGGACAGCCAATGATACATAGAGAAACCCTTTCTAAAAAACTAAAAAAACAAAAAAAAAAAAACAAACAAACAAAAAATAAAACCCCCAAAAGCAAAAACAAAGGAAGGTCAGAGAGAGAAAGAAGTTAAAAAGAAAGTAACAGTGACCGAAAAGAAAGGAAGAAACAAAGAGAGAGAGAGAGAAAAAAAGAAAAAAAAGGAAGTAAGGAAGAAAAAGAGAAAGGTAGAAAGGAAGGAGGAAGGAAGGAAAAAGAAAGAAAAGAAAGAACGAAAGAGAGAAAAAGAAAGAAAGAAAGAAAGAAAGAAAGAAAGAAAGAAAGAAAGAAAAAAGAAAGAAACAAAGAAAGAAACAAAGAAACAAAGCAAAAAAGAAAGAAATTTTAAAATAACAGTATTTTATCGACAGTTTTGACTTCTTTTTTTTTTTAAATAGTAGGGATTTTATAAAATGGTTCTTAGTTTTTTAGAAGAGTGTTTTAGAGTTTTTTTGTTGCTTTGTTTGTTTTGTTTTGATCTGTTTTGTTTTGTTTGTTTGTTTTGGTCTTTTTAGGTTTTCAGGGTTTTAGTGTATGTCTACGATTTTTTGTTTTCTTTTTTTTTTATTAGGTATTTTCCTCATTTACATTTCCAATGCTAACCCAAAAGTCCCCTATTCGCTACCCCACACTCCCCTACCCCCCACTCCCAATTCATGGCCCTGGCTTTCCCCTGTACTGGGGCAAATAAAGTTTGCAAGAACAAAGGGGCTCTCTTTCCAGTGATGGCCAACTAGGCCATCTTTTGATACATATGCAGCTAGAGTAAGAGCTCAGGGGAACTGGTTAGTTCATAATGTTGTTCCACCTATAGGGTTGCAGATCCCTTTGGCTCTTTTCCTATTTTCTCTAGCTCCTCCATTTGGGGCTCTGTGATCCATCCAATAGCTGACTGTGAGCATCCACTTCTGTGTTTGCTAGGCCCCAGTGTAGTCTCACTAGAGACAGCTATATCAGGGTCCTGTCAGCAAAATCTTGCTAATGTATGCAATGGTGTCAGGATTTGGAAGCTGAGTATGGGATGGATCCCTGGATATGGCAGTCACTAAATGGTCCATCCTTTTGTCTCAGCTCCAAACTTTGTCTCTGTAACTCCTTCCATGGATGTTTTGTTCCCAATTCTAAGAAGGGGCAAAGTATCCACAATTTGGTCTTCATTCTTCTTGAGTTTCATGTTTTCTGCAAATTGTATCTTATATCTATGGTATTCTAAATTTCTGGGCTAATATCCACTTATCAGTGAGAAAATATCATTTGAGTTCTTTTGTGATTGGGTTACCTCACTCAGGATAATTTCCTCCAGGTTTAACCTTTTGCCTAGGAATTTCATAAATTCATTCATTTTAATAGCTCTGTAGTACTCCATTTTGTAAATTTACCACATTTTTGGTATCCATTCCTCTATTGAGCAGCATCTGGGTTCGTTCCAGGTTCTTCCTATTATAAATAAGGCTGCTATAAACATAGTGGAGCATATTTCTTTCTTACTAGTTGGAACACCTTCTGGATATATGCCCAGAAGAGGTATTGCAGTATCCTCTGGTAGTATCATGTCCAATTTTCTAAAAACCGCCAGACTGATTTTCAGAGTGGTTGTACAAGCTTGCAATTCCAAAACAATGGAGGAGTGTTCCTTTTTCTCCACATCCTTGCCAGCATCTGCTGTCACCTAAATTTTTGATCTCAACCATTTTGACTGGTGTGAGATGGACTCTCGGGGTTGTTTTGATTTGCTTTTCCCTGATCATTAAGGATGCTGAACATTTTTTCAGGTGCTTCTCAGCCATTCGATATTCCTCTGGTGAGAATTCTTTGTTTAGCTCTGATCCCCATTTTTAAATGAGGTTATTTGACTTTAGTGTTGTGAAAAAATTGCCCAACTGCAGTTTCCTGCCAGGCATCAACTATACACAAACTGATTGTATGCAGGTCTAATCTATGCATAAAGACAAACATAGCTAGATAACTCTGTCTAAGTTTTGTATGAAGTATTAGCACAATTATAGGATGATTACTCTTGTAATAATCTTAATTAACAATATATGGGTGAGTAGAAAATCTTAAATTTGCAATCAAACTGCAAGCTGTCGTCGATGGAACACTGGCAGTTTTAACCATAATTTTCAAGTCTCTTTTGCAACGTTAGGATAATATCTACAAACTTGGGAAAGCAAAACCCACGTTTAAAACAATTTATCATCTTTAAAATCAATAATATTAGAAGCATTACTATCATATTAAAAAGTTTGGCTGCCAATTAATACCTATGAATATATGTAAGCTTTACTGCTTTAATAAAGAGGCATTGCTTTAAATCTTATCTTAAATTTTAGTTTTTAGAATAGAAACCAAATTCATTAATATTTAAACTAGAAATATCTTTAGAGACCCTTTCTTTTGGTCTTCCTTATGTCACATGTTAGAAGAACTCTGAAGTTGAGTTGTGAAATTTAAGACTATCTGTAGCAATGTAACAATTATTAATCTTAACCAACAACTTTTGAGCTGATTGTGAAAACACACAGAACACATTTCCAATAAAAAAGCACCAAATGAAGCAGTTACTTTAGACCAATCAGAGAATATTAATTTTTGTAGCTACAATCATAGAATAAAGGGCACTTTATAATTTGTCAAATTCATTAATCACGAACCATTTATCAGCTTTTTTACCCTGAAACTAAGAGATTGTAGACTCGCCCTTTTTTTCTAAAAAGAACAGTTTTCCAGCAGGGACTCTCCTGCCATATGTCTAATTCCTGGTTGAGGCACGTGGCAGCTCTTGGCTTTGCAGTTAAAATTTTTTATACCATCTTTATTATCCAACATAAAACATAGAATATTCATTCATACAGACTGGACACAAACATACATGAATTGAACCTGAGAACAGATTGGTGCACCAGACATTAGACAACACACAAAAGGGGCCAGAGTACTTTTGTTATGAGGCCCAGAGAGAACAAATCATGGCACTCCTGAAATTAACTGTGCTTCTTAGGACATTTTCCTCCCTCCTCATGCTCATGATGCAGTTTTTTTTTTTTTTTTTTTTTTTTTTTTTTTTTTGGACTGTGGCTTATCCACCTGATCATTAATTTCCTTTTTAATAAATCCTTTCTTTTTTAATACCTAAAAATGTAACTTCTGGGAGCTATGTCTAATCGCCTAACAGTTCCTAGTCCCTGATAAACTTCACTGCTGAAACTAAGTGAATTAGCATTTGGGTTAATGCTGTTTCAACTTAGCCCATACCGACCTTCTCCGGTATGAATTTCCTTTAATTATTTTCTTCTTTTATGGAGATCCAAACCAGCAGTGCTTCTTCCAAATGTCCTCTGCCATTTCTCAGTCCTGTGTTTGTTTGCCAAATGTTGTCTCCACCCACATGACCATATGTGTGGGTTCTAAGCTGGAAAGGCACCTTAATAACCTGGAAGAGAAGAAGGGCTAAAGAGTATGAGATAAAAATGGACCTAAGACAGTCATCCTGATGAAAGCTCAATTTTACTATTCTGCACGCAGTTATGGAGCAGGGGAGGGGGGCCCAATTCCTGCCAAATAATAATCTTGGGTTCCAGTAGCAGGGTGACCACGTGACAGCTTTGGAAGAGCAAATCACCAAGCTCCAGCAGTGGGCTAGGCAGAACAATTGAGCAGCACAATCCACCACTGAGCATGCAGGTATCAGGCTTGGGGACAGGAGACTACAGTTGTTGTTTTGTACTTGATTTTTTTCTAAAAAAACATTAAAGTTTTATATTTGTGATTTGATCATTTGGGATTGCCAGGCAAAGTTGGTCCATGACTTTACTCCCAGCAATTTGGAGACAAAGTTAGGTGATTTTTTTTTTTTTTTTTTAAAGTAGAGTTCAGCAAGATCTCCACAGGGAGGTAGAAGACAGACATTGATACACAGAGAAACGCAGTCTCCAAAACTCAAAGACAGAGAGACAGAGAGAGACAGAGAGAGACAGAGAGAGACAGAGAGAGACAGAGAGAGACAGAGAGAGACAGAGAGAGGAGAGAGAGAGGAAGGGAGGGAGGGAGGGACAAAGAGAGTGAGAGAGGAGAGATAGAAAGAGAGAGAGAAAAACAGAGAGAGAAAAAAAATCAAAAAAAAGAAGAAGAAAGAAAGAAAGGAGGGAGGAAGGGAGGGAGGGAGGAAATGAGGGAGGAATGGAGGGAGGGAGAGAGGGAAGGAAGAAAGAAAGAAAGAAAGAAAGAAAGAAAGAAAGAAAGAAAGAAAGAAAGGAAGGAAGGAAGGAAGGAAGGAAGGAAGAAAGAAAGAAAGAAAGAAAGAAAGAAAGAAAGAAAGAAAGAAAGAAAGAAAGGAAGAGATTAAGTAAGAAATTTACTGTATGGAATTCTTTTGTGTTCTTTCGTATTTTTTTTATGAATATTATAGTTTTTTGAAAACGTTTTTAGAGATCTTAGATGACTGTTTTATAGTTTTTATTTTTTGGATTTTTTTGATTTTAGTTTATATTTAGTGTCTTTTAATAGGTTTTAGAGTTTTTTTTTTTTGTTTTTTTTTTTTTTACGGTTATATTTTAAGGTTTTACTATTTTCTATGAGTGTATATGTGTGTGTTTGTGTGTGTGTGTGTCTGTCTGTCTGTCTGTCTGACTGACTGTCTGTCTGCCTGTCTGTCTGTTTGTCAGTTCTTGAGTATTTTTCAAAAATTTATGGTTTTATTTTGTACTATAAAAATTTATTTTTGCCAGTGTGTGGTGAACCATCCGTTTTATCCCAGAACTTTATAGGCAGAGGTCTTGGATTTCTGAGTTAATGGTCAGACTAGTCTGCATGGTGAGTTTCAGGATAGACAGGAATACAAAGAGAATTTTTTAAGGGGGGGGGTTTAGAATCATTTTTAGATTCTTGAATATATAAATATGAATATAAACATAAACATAACATAAACTTAAATAAATAAATATATATATAATTTTAGTTTTTTTATGAGTTTTGTAGTTTTTTTTTTTCGCGTTTTAGAGATTTTTGGTGTTAAGAATTTTAGTGTATGTATACTAATTTTTTTCTTTGTTTATTAAGAATTTAGGATTTTTTTTCTTGATTTTCATTCTTATTGGGCTTTATTTCATTTTCTTAGCGTTTTCCTATTTTGTGTGTTTGTGTTCTTGAATGTTTTTACAAAATATTTATGTTTATATTTTTTGGGTTTAAATGTTTTAATTTTGCCAGGCAGTGGTGATCCATGCCTTCAATCCCACACTTGGTTAGGCAGAGGCAGGTAGATTTCTGATTTCTAGGGCAGCCTGGACTACAGAGTGATTTCCATGTTGCCAGGGTATACACATTTTTTTTTTAATGATTTTAGTGTATTTACGGATTTGGGATTTCATTTAGGCTTTATTTTACTTTATTTTGTTACCATTTTAATGTATTTCTTTGGGTTTGGTCCTTGTCTTTATTCAGGCTTCTAGTGTATTTTTAGTGTTTTTTCTTTTTCTTTTTAATGATTTTAGTGTATTTTTGGGTTTGGGGTTTAATTTAGGTTTGATTTTACTTGACTTTTGTAGCATTTTACTGTATTGCTTAGGGTTTTGTTTTTGGTGCTGTTGTTTTTGTACTTGATTTTTTCTAAAACATTTAGGGGTTTATATTTGAGATTTCCTAGTTTTGGGTTTGCCAGGCAATGTTGACCCATTTTTTTAATCTCAGTAATTGGGAGACAGAGTTAGGTGGGTTTTTTTTGTTGTTGTTGTGGTTTTGTTTTGTTTTGTTTTGTTTTTTAATTAGAGTTCTTTGAGGCCTCCACATGGAGCTGGAAGTCAACCAGAGATACACAAAGAAACTCAAGAGAGAGAGAGAGAGACAGAGAGAGACAGAGGGACAGAGAAACAGAGAGACAGAGAGACAGAGAGACAGAGGCAGAGAGAGACAGAGAGAGAAAGAGAGACAGAGAGACAGACACAGAGACAGTGAGAGAGAAATTTAGGAAGAAACAAAAAAACAAAGACAAAAAGAAAGAAGAAAGAAAAAAGAAAGAAAGAAAGAAAGAAAGAAAGAAAGAAAGAAAGAAAGAAAGAAAGAAAAAAGATGGAAGGAAGGAAGGAAAGAAGGCAGACAGACAGACAGAGTGAAATATAAAAATGAAGAAAGTAAGAAAGAAAGAAAGAAAGAAAGAAAGAAAGAAAGAAAGAAAGAAAGAAAGAAAGAAAGAAAGAGAGAAAGAAAAAGAGAAAGAGACAAAGAAAGGGAGAAAGAAACATAGAGAGAAAGAAAGAAAGAAAGAAAGAAACAAAGAAACAAAGAAACAAAGAAACAAAGAATCAAAGAGAAAGAAAAAAAGAAAAAGGAAAAAAATTAAAGAAATACTGTACATAAGAAAGTTACTCTATGGAAATTTTTGGAATTTTGAAAGCGTTTTAAGGGTTTTTAGAAGGGTCTTTTATAGTTTTTTTTTTTTTGTATGAATAGTGTTTTTTTTAAGATTGTGGAGGTTTTTTTTTTTATTTACTGTTATATTTTAGTGTTTTAGTACGTGTTTGTGTATGTGTGTGTGTGTGTTCATAAGTATTTTTAAAAATTTTAAGGTTTTATTTTCTAGATTAAAAATTTTATGGTTTTAAGTTTGAGGTATCCCATGCTTTTTATTCAAGAACTTTAGAGGCAGAGGTCTTGGATTTCTGAGTTCATTGTCAGGCTAGTCTCGTGTAAGTTCCAGGACAGCCAGGGATACATAGAGAAACCCTGTCTACAAAAAATAAAAGAAAAAAAATATAAGAAAAAAATAAGGAATATTTTGGATTCTTAAATATGTATATATATATTTATACTTTTAAGAATTTTAGAGTTTTTTTATGGGTTTTGTAAGATTTTTAGAATAGTGTTTAAGAGATTTTTGGTTTTAAGTGTTTTAGTATATTTTTATAGTTTTTTATTTCTTTGTTTATTATATATTTTAACATTTTTTCTTGAATTTCGGTTCTTATTAGTGTTTAGTTAATTTTTTTTAATGTTTTACTGGTTTATTTGATTGTGTGTGTGTTGTGTGTGTGATTTTAAATATTTGCTTAAAAATTTATTGGGTTATTATTTGGGGGTTTAAGAGTTTTAGTGTTGCCAGGCAGTGATGATCCATGCCTTCAATCCCACATTTGGTAGGCAGAGGTAGGTGGATTTCCTAATTGAAGGCCAGCCTCATGTAAAGAGTGATTTCTAGGACCTCCAGGGTATACACAGGGAATCCCAATCTCCAAAATCCAAGCAAGAAAGAGAGATAGAAAGAAAGAAAAAGAGAAAGAAAGAAAGAAAGAAAGAAAGAAAGAAAGAAAGAAAGAAAAAAGACTGAAAGAAAGAAAGAAAGAAAGAAAGAAAGAAAGAAAGAAAGAAAGAAAGAAAGAAAGAAAGAGAGGAAGGGAGAAAGAGAGAAAGAGAGAAAGAGACAGAGATAAAAACATCGGGAAAAAGACAGCATTTATAAAATATACAAAATTAATTAAAAATATAAAAACAAAAAAATAAACAAATGTTTTAGGGATATTTCGGCTTCATGTGTATTCTTTTTAGATTTCTATGGTATTTTAAATCAATATGTAGAGTTTTTAGAATATTGATTTATAGTTTCTTGTTTTTCAGGCTTCTAATGTGTTTTTAGTGTTTTTTTTTTTTTAATGATTTTAGTGCATTTAAATATTTGGATTTGAATTTAAGCTTTAATTGACTTCAGCCTTTTCCTGGGTGATCAAATAAAATGCATGGGAGTATTTCGAAATATTTATATCTGTTGAGAAATTGAGAGAAAGTAATACAAAAAGAAACAAAGAAATAAAAAAAAAAGACAGAGAGGATGAGAGAGAGTGATAGGAAGGAAGGAAGGAAGGAAGGAAGAGGAAGTAAGGGAGAGTGAGGAAAAGATTGAAAAATAGAAAAAAAACAAATAAAGAAAAGAAAGAAAGAAAGAAAGAAAGAAAGAAAGAAAGAAAGAAAGAAAGAAAGAAAGAAAGAGGGAGACAAAGAGATAAAGTAAGGAAGGAAGGAGGAAAGAAAAATAAAGAGAGAAAGAAAGAGAGAAAGAAAGAAAGGAAGAAAGACAGAATTTATAAAATAAATATGTAATTATTCATAAATAAATAAATAAATAAATAAATAAATAGATAAATAAAAATATCTTAGGCATATTTCAGCTTCTTGAGTATTCTTTTCAGATTTCTAGGGTATTTCAAAAGTTTTGTACAGACTTTAGTATAGTGATTTAGAGTTTCTTGGTTTTAGGGCTTCTAATGTATTTTTTTGTTGTTCTATTTTGTTTTGTTTGTTATTTTTTACGACGTTAGTGTATTTTAGGGTTTCAGTTTTAATTTATGCTTTAACTGACTTCATTTTTTGAAGGATTTTATGGTATTATTATTGTTTTGTTGTTGTTGTTTTAATTTTTGTTGTTCTCTCTTTTCCAAAAAAAAATTTAGGGTTTTATATTTGGGGTTTCATTGTTTTGGTTTTACCAGGCAGTGTTGACCATGCCTTTAATTCCTACTATTGAGAGGTAGATATAAATGATTTTTTTTTTTTTTACTTAGAGTTCAGTATGGTCTCTACAGTAAGCTAGAGGACAATAAGATATACACAGAAAAACTCAATCAAAAAATTAAAAAAATTAAAAAAAAACATAGGGAGAGAGGGAGAGAGAGACAAAGAGAGAGAGAGACATAGAGATCAAGAGAGAGAGAGAGAGAGAGAGAGAAAGAAAGTTAGAAAGAAAAAACAAACAAACAAGAAAGAAAAAAAATGAAAGACAGGGAGTTAGAGAGGAAGGAACGAAGGAAGGAAGAAAGGAAGGAAGGAAGGAAGGAAGGAAGGAAGGAAGGAAGGAAGGAAGGAAGGAAAAAGGAAGGAAGGAAGGACGGATGGAAGGAAGGAAGGAAGGAAGGGAGAGAGGGAGGGAGGGAGGGAGGGAGGGAGGGAGGGAGGGAGGGAGGGAGGGAGGGAGGAAGAATAAAGTTAGGACGAAAAGGGGAGACAAAGAAAGAAAGAAAGAAAGAAAGAAAGAAAGAAAGAAAGAAAGGAAGGAAGGAAGGAAGAAAGAAAGAAAGAAAGAAAGAAAGAGAGAAAGAAACAAAGAAAGACACAAAGAAACAAAGAAAGAAAGAAAAGGAAAGAAAGAAATGGAAAGAAAGAAAGAAAGAAAGAGAGGAAGAAAAAAGAGAAGAAGAGAGAAAGAGTGGAAGAAAGAAAGAGAGAAAGAGACATAGATTAAAAACATAGCTAAAAAGACAGAATTTATAAAATATACAAAATTAATTAAAAATGAACAAAAAACAAACGAATGTTTTAGGGATATTTCGGCTTCATGTGAATTCTTTTTAGATTTCTATGGTATTTTAAAAGGTTTTGTAGGTTTAGTAGAGTTTTTAGAAAAGTGATTTAGAGTTTCTTTTTTTTCAGGCTTCTATTGTATTTTCAGTGTTTTTTTTTATGATTTTAGTGCATTTAAATGTTTGGGTTTTAATTTAAGGTTTAATTGACTTCAGCCTTTTCCTGGGTGATCAGATAAAATGCATGGGATTATTTCGAAGGAAGGAAGGAAGAAAGGAAGGAAGGAAGGAAGGAAGGAAGGAATGAAGGAAGGAAGAAAGGAAGGAAAGAAGGAAGGATGAAGGAAGGAAGGAAAGAAGGAAGAGAGGAAGGAAGGAAGAGTGAGGAAAAGATAGAAAAATACAAAAAACAAATAAAGACAAGAAATAAAGAAAGAGGGAGACAAAGATATAAAGTAAGAAAGGAAGGAGGAAAGCAAAGAAAGAGAAAGAAATAAAGAAAGAAAGAAAGAAAGAAAGGTAGGAAGAAAGGAAGGAAGGAAGGAAGGAAGGAAGAAAGAAAGAAAGAAAGAAAGAAAGAAAGAAAGAAAGAAAGAAAGAAAGAAAGAAAGAAAGAAAGAAAGGAAGGAAGGAAGGAAGGAAGGAAGGAAGGAAGGAAGGAAGGAAGGAAGGGAAAAAGAGAAAGATAGATAAAACATAGTTAAAAAGACAGAATTCATAAAATATACAAAATTAATTAAAAATCAATGAACAAACAACAAATGTTTTAGGGATATTTTGTCTTCATGTGTATTCTTTTTAGATTTCTACAGTATTTTAAAAAAAAATTTGTTGGTTTCTTAGAAAAGCGATTTAGAGTTTCTATTTTTTCAGGCTTCTATTGTATTTTTATTTTTTTTTTTTAATTTTTATTGAGTTTAATGTATTTAAATGTTTGGGTTTTAATTTAAGCTTTAATTGACTTCAGCCTTTTCCAGGGTGATCAGATGAAATGCATGGGATTATTTCAAAATAGTTATAACTGTTGAGAAATTGAGTGAAAGTAATAAAAAAGGAACAAACAAAAAAAGAAAAAGAAAAAAAGACGGAGAGAGTGAGAGAGTGTGATAGGAAGGAAGGAAGGAAAGAAGGAAGGAAGGAAGGATGGAAGGAAAGAAGGAAGGGAGGAAGGAAGGGAGAGTGAGGAAAAGGTAGAAAAATAGGAAAAAACAAATAAAGACAAAAAAATAAAGAAAGAGCAAGACAGAGAGATAAAGTAAGGAAGGAAGAAGTAAAGGGAAACAAAGAAAGAAAGAAAGAAAGAAAGAAAGAAAGAAAGAAAGAAAGAAAGAAAGAGAGAGAAAGAAAGAAAAAACAAAGAAAGGAAGGAAGGAAGGAAGATAGAAAAAAGGAAGAAAGATAGAAAGACAGAATGTAAAAAATAAATAAGTAATTATATATAAATAAATAAATAAATAAATAAATAAATAAATAAATAAATAATTCGGATTCTTGTGTATACTTTTCTGATTTCTAGGGTATTTCAAAGTTTTGTAGAGTCTTTAGTGATTTAGAGTTTCTTGGATTTCAAGCTTGTAGTGTACTTTTATTGTCTTTTATTATCATTTTTTAATGTTGTTAGTGTATTTTAGTGTTTCAGTTTAAGTGAATACTTTAATTCACATTTTTACCATTTTAGTATATTTATTATGGTTTTGTTGTTGTTCTAATTCTTGTTGTAATTTTTGTTGTTTCTTTTTTTCCAAAAATATTAGGGTTTTATAATTGTATTTTCATTGTTTTGATTTTGCCAGTCAGTGTTGACCATGCCTTTAATTCCAGCTCTTGAGAGGCAGATGTAAGTGATTTTTTTTTTTTATTTAGAGTTCAGCATGATATCTACAGGAATCTGGAGGACAGTAAGGGATACACAGAAAATCCCAATCTAAAAAACTAAAAATAAGAGAGAGAGAAAGAAAGAAAGAAAAAAGAAAGAAAGAAAAAAAGAAAGAGAGAAAAAGAGAGAGAGAGATAGGAAGGGATAAAGATAGTAAGATTCAGAAATAGAAACTTAGGGAGAAAGAGATAATTTAAAAAATATACAAAATTTATTTAAAATAAATGAATGAATGAATGAATAAACAAACAAACAAATAAATAAATAAACAAATAAGTAAATAAATAAGCAAGCAATCATTTTAGGGATATTTTGACTTCATGTGTATTCATTTTAGATTCCTATGGTATTTTAAAAGAATTTGTAGAATTTTTAGAAAAGTGATTTAGAGTTTCTTCTTTTTCAAGCTTCTATTGCATTTTTAGTGTTTTCTATATTTTTTTAAAAAATGATTTTATTGTATTTAAGTGTTTGATATTTAATTTAAGCTTTAATTGACTTCAGACTTGTCCTGGTGATCAGATAGGATCCATGCGACCATTTAGAAATATTTATATCTGTTGAGAGATTTAGAGAAAGTAATACAGAAAGAAACAAAGAAATAAAGAAATGAATGAAAGAGGAAGAGAGTGGGAGAGAGTGAGAGGAAGAAAGGAAAGAAGGAAGGAAGGAAGGATTGAAGCAATGATGAAGGAAGAAAGAAAGAAGGAAGGAAGGAGACGAGAGTGAGAAAATTATAGAAAAAAAGAAAAAACAAAGACAAAAAATAGAGACAGAGAGATAAATTTAGGAAGGAAGGAGGAAAGGGAAACAAAGAAATAAAGAAAGAAAGATAGAGAGAAAGAAAGAAAGAAAGAAAGAAAGAAAGAAAGAAAGAAAGAAAGAAAGAGGAAAGAAAGGAAGGAAGATAGAAAGAAAAGAAGAAAGACAGAATGTATAAAAAAAATAAGTAATTATAAATAAATAGATAGATAGATAGATAGAGAGATAAACAAACAAACAAACAAACAAACAAATAAATAAATATTTTAGGCATATTTTGGATTCTTGTGTACTCTTTTCTGATTTCTAGGGTATTTCATAATCTTGTAGAGTCTTTAGTGATTTAGAGTTTCTTGGATTTCAAGCTTGTTGTGTACTTTTATTGTTTTTTCATTATTATTTTTTTATTGATGTTAGTGGATTTTAGTGTTTCAGTTTTAATGAATACCTTAATTAACTTTTTTTTTTTTTTTTACCATTTTGGTATATTTATTATGGTTTTGTTGTTCTAATTCTTGTTTTATTTTTTGTTGTTTCTTTTTTTTTCCAAAAATATTAGGGTTTTATATTTGTGTTTTCATTGTTTTGGTTTTGCCAGTCAGTGTTGACCATGCCTTAATTCCAGCTATTGAGAGGCAGATGTAAGTGATTTTTTTTTTTATTTAAATTTCGGCATGATCTCTACAGGAATCTGGAGGACAGTAAGAGATACACAGAAAATCCCAATCTAAAAACTCAAAAAAAAAAATAAATAAATAAAAAGAGGAAGTGAGAGAGAGGAGAGATTTTTTTAGTTGGCAGCTAGCATGGTCTTCAGAATAAATTCCAGAACAGTGAGGGATACAGAGAGAAACCCACTCTCCAAGAAATTACAAATAGATCAATGAAAGAAACAGAGGGAGAGAGAGCGTGAGAGAGAGAAACAGACAGACAGACAGACAGACAGACAGACAGACAGACAGACACAGAGACAGACAGAGAGAGACAGAGAGAGACAGAGAGAGATAAAGGGGGAGAGGAATAAGAAAGAAAAAGAGATAGAGAGAGTAAGGAAGAGAGAGAAGGAGGGATGAAGGGGTGAGGGAAGAAGGAAGGATCAAAGGAACTAAGGAATGAAGGAAAGAAAAAAGAAAAAAGGAAGAAAAAAAGAATTGTGATACAGGGTCATTTTTGGTCTCATGTGCACTTTTTTTTTTATTTTTAGAGGTTTTATTTAAGATTTTGAACTGTTTTTAAAGGATGTTTCAGAGAGTTTTTTTGTTTTCAGAATTCTAGTGTATTTTTCATATTTTTTGTTATTTTTTTTTAATTTTTAGTGTTTTGTAATTTTCAGGTTTCATTTAGGCTTCAAAGATTTATTCATTTTAATATTTCATTGTTTTCTTTATGTTCTTTTTTTGTGGGTGTATTCTTGAATATTTATTTAAAATTTGAGGGTTTTTATTTTGGTGGTGCATAATTTTAGAGTTGGAAGGCAATGGCTGCCCCTTTCATAAAAATGCTAGCCCTAAGGTGAACTGGTAGGGTATCTTTTATTTGGAGGCTATCCTGGTCTTGAGATTGATCTCCCATAGAGCCAGGGATAAACAGAGAAACCCATTTTTTAAAAATTAAAAAATATAGAAAATGAAAGGGAGGGAGAGAGAGAGAGACAGAGACAGAGACAGAGACAAAGACAGAGAGACAGAGAGACAGAGACAGAGAGAAAAAATAAATAGATAGATACATAGAGAGAGAGATTGAGAAAGAGAGATGGAAAAGGAAAAAAGAGGGAAGGATGGAAGGAAGGAAGGAAGAAGAAAAAGAAAGAAAGAAAGAAAGAAAGAAAGAAAGAAAGAAAGAAAGAAAGAAAGAAAGAACGAAAGGAAGGAAGAAAGAAAGAAAGAAAGAGAGAAAGAAAGATAAAGAAAGGATAGTTCTTTAAGTTCTTTAACTTCATTTGATTTCCCGGATTTTTAGAAGAGTGCTTTTGAGGGTTTTTTGTTTTCAGATGTCCAGTGTATTTTTTTTTTTTCTAGTTTTTAAAATAATTTTACTGTGTTTTAAGTAATGGGGGTATTATTTTCCCTTCAGCAATTTATTTTTTATTTATTATTATTTTTTTATTTTAATTCACATTGGGATTGTGTGTGTGTGTGTGTTCTTGAATATTTATTTAAAATTTGTGGGATTTAACTTTGGTTTTTCATGGTTTTAACGTTGCCAGCTAATGAGGGCCATTGCCTATAAAACCTAGCCCTAGGGATGAACAACTAAGGGATTTTTAAGATGGAGGCTAGTTTATTGCATGGAGTGACACCCAGGATGGCCAGAAAAGACAGAGAAAGTCATTCTCCAAAATTCAAAAAGAAAGAAAAAGACAGAGAGAGAGAGAGGGGGAGAGGAGGAAGGAAGAAGAAGGAAAGAAAGAAGGTAGGAAGAAAGGAAGAAATTAAGAAAGGAAGAAAGCAAGAAAGCAAAAAAGCATGAAAGGAAGAAAAGAAGAAAAAAAGAGAGAGAGAAAGAAAAATCGAATAAATAAATAAACAAATAAATAAATAAACAAATAAGCAAAAAACTTTTTGGACATTTTGGTCTAACTGTTTTTTTTTTGTTTTTGTTTTTGTTTCGCTTGTTTGTTTATTAGTTTTTACAATATTATTTTTTCATAAGGGTTTTGTAGGATTTGTTAAAGCGGCTTTTAGAGTTTTTGTTTGTTTGTTTGTTTGTTTGTTTGTTTGTTTGTTTATTGTTTTTGGGTTTTTGTTTTTTATTTTGTTGTATTTATTGTA
>NW_028227286.1:577500-710000 GCF_978045245.1 Mus caroli | reverse complement strand
TCTGCGCACCAATCCCACCTATCAGTGTGGTGGTTAGCAAGGTTATTTCTCTGTCTCCTCATCATTCAACATCATATTGCAGAGCCTGCGGCTGATGGGGAAAAGATGTCCAGATTCTGGGCATTGCGGGGCACCCTCCAGGACATCGATTTCAAGTCACATTGTGGGTACATCTTCCTCAAAAACATCTTGTCTGGTTCATAGCTGTCAGCTGGCTTTTTAGTACCTCGGCCAATACTGAGGTGTCTGCTGCCTGCACAAGCACTGCCCACTTCACTTTGAGGAGCATCTGTGCCAGAAATTCAGGGTTGAACTACACAGGGTTGATGAGGATTTCGGTGGCCTACAGGTACAGATGGAAAACATGCATGCCCAAGCTCCACACATATGAGTTTAGGAGATTGTAGGTAAGCAATTTTCATGTGTTCTGCACATTGGTTTCTGCACAGGACTAATTTTTTTTTCATTAATTTTGCGATTTATTTACATTTTATATGATAGCTCAATTCCCAGGTTGCCTTCAACAAATCCCCATCCCATCCACCCTTTCCTCTTTTCCCTTTGAAAAAAGGCTTAGTTTGTGTTAATCTTCTACATTGCACTCCATCACTGAGAGAAATCAAGGCAGGAACTCATGTCGGACAATAGGAAGGGCAAATGGATAAAGGCTACTTATTTGCTGGCTTTCTCAGCACAGTTTTCTCAGCTTTTCTTCTTACAAAATATATAAGCTACTTTTAACTTTTATTTAATAACATATATATACATTAATGTACATATACATTATTAGAGTGTTTTGCTTGGGTGGATATCTGTGGGCCTTGTTTGTCCAGGGTTCACAGACCAGTATAGGGAACATGGTCCTTTGATACTGGAGCTACATATGAGCTGCCACCTGAGTTCTGGGATTCAAACCCTGGCCTTCTAAAAGAGCAGCCAGTGCTCTTAAACACTGAGTCATCTTCAAGCCCCACCCTCAGCTTGCTTTCTTATTTATTTTATCAACATCTTAAAGGGATAGCGCCACTCACTGTATACTGGATCCTCTCCCATCAACTGTTAATCAGAAAAATGTCCAATAGGCAAACCTGACCCAGAAAGACACAAAATGCCTGCTTTCACTATGTATGGAATTAGCTTGTAAGTTTTATTCATGTGTGTGTTTCATTTAGAGTAAGAGAGATGAGCTATCTAGTATGGGAACATGAAGGAGGAGGAGCTCTTCTAAGGAAAGGGAAATAGAGTACAGTGGTATAAAGAATAAAAAAGAAACTACTAAAGAATGGTTAATTTGGGAGTGAATCTCGGGAAAGCCTCTGACACTAGACAGTTCATAAAACCCTAGTTGAAATTTTGCTATTTTTAAATTATGCTAAATGAACACATCAGTATAATGACTTCTAATGAATCCTAATTGCTCTACCCATATGTTTATGTATATTACTCAGCCTTCATCGGAGGTGAATCTTCTACAGAAGGTGGTAATAAACAAAGATAGCCACAACTTGACAATTCACAGAGAGTGAGATACTTGGAATGTTAGGGCTTAAAGAGGATTTCTTCATCAAGCTCTCCCTTTCAAGGTTCAAGAATTTATGCAAAGATGAGTCAGAAAGACAATCCTGAACAGAGGTGTAGGTGAAGGATAGTACCAATGAGTTGTATCATGAGTATTCCATGTTCTTTATCTAATATCTACTTAACAGTGAGTGCATATCATTTGTAGTCTTGTTTTAGGGTGAGATGTTCTATAGGTATCTGTTAAATTCATTTGGTTCATAACTTCTATAAGTTTCACTGTGTCTCTGAGTTGAATGATAGGGAGGTAAAGAAGGGAAAGAATTTGTTAAAACCATATTATATGAACAAAATTTAAATGATTTTTTGTTAAATCCCATCAAGCATTCCTATAGACCCATCTAATGTAGGCAGATCCTATTTGATGTTTCCTCTTCATAAGTGACTATAGGTTTTTGACTAGTTGGCATAAGATTACTAGCACAATCAGATTAACATAAAGCATTTCTTGTCATGTCTAAAACCATCACACCAAGGACTAAGATAATCTCTGTACATTCCATTTGTTAAATGTCAGAAAGACATGAGTTTTTAACAGCGTGTATCAGCTTTAAAGTGTAAATCCTGAAAGGACGGCCATGGTCATCCTTCCTACTCCCTGCTTTGAGCCACTACTTCCTGCTCTGTGGTACTACAAAGACTTCATTGCTAACCAGGTACCACTGTGACACAGATATCTTGAAGTCACAGAGTGGACAAGCATCCTTGGAGATCTAGATGCTGATGAGAACACTCTTATACCACCTCCGCCTTCACAACGTACTTGTTAAGATGGGAACATAGTGGGACTGACATGGTGGAAGAAAATTTTAAAGTCCAGCACATTTCTCAATAGAAATCTCCTGATTTTCACATGGACCGCATATGTTACTCTTTGAAGTCAACCTACACTTTCCTGTTTCTTGTGCAAAGCATTAGAGATGTCAATTAAAGCTAGACTTTTGAAATATATTGATAAGTCTGGCTTATCTTCATATTCCCTGCTCTTAATTATAGGAACCATGCTAAGACTAGATGTCTGAGCCATTCTCACTGACAGTTTTCCTGGTAAACAGTTGAGAGAAAGAAATTCTTCTAAGGCCCAACTAATCTAATCAGTATATGCGAAGCAGGACTGACATCACTCAGCACATGAGATAAAGAAAGTCTCTTGTTTTGTGGAGAACTGAGAGAGAAGCAGGGACAGGGGCCTGGAGGATAATGACTCTCCTTAAGGATAGTCAGTCCAGACCTTGAGGCTGGGTCTGACAGCATCCAGAGCAATGCAGTCCAATTGCCTGGAGCTTCCTAGAGGAGCACATTCAAATGTGACAGGGATGTCACCCACAAGGGGGCAGAATTCAGTGTGTTCTAGACTTCTTTTGAGCCACCAGTGTACTGATCCCCTCTCCCCTTCCCTTGCTATTACAGATGAGCAACCTAAATAGGGGACAAGCAAGCCCTGCTGATACCAGAATATCTAATTGCAAAACCCTTACAAGAAAGACCAGTTTCCCTCCACTCTCAGAATAAAAAGTAAGGATTGGGCTCACAGTGATAAGCCACTCTCTGACTAGTTTTGAGAGAACAGGCTGCTCCAAGGTCCAAATTTCCGACACACCAAGTAAATGAAATATCTTTACGACCAGAACTTCAAACCTAAAATTTCAATCTCTTTAAAATATCATCTCTTTTAAAATCCAAAGTATTTTTGCAATTAAAAGTTTCTTAACTGTAGGCTCCACTAAAACAGTTTTTTTTTCCTTCTGTCCAAAGGAAAGACAATGACGAAAAAGGGAACAGAGACTGAAGGAAGATCATCCAGAGACCATCTCACATAGGTACCCATCCCATCTGTTTTGCAGACATCAAAACCCCTCACTAGTTCTAATTCCAAGAAACACTTGCAGACAGTAGCTACAAATGGCTGTTCCCATGAGAGCTTCTACCAGAACCTGACCAATACAAATGCAGGTATTCACATCTGGCTGAATCCAGGAACTATAACAGTGTAGATAATGGAAGGACTGAAGCAGTTGAAGGGAATTGTAACCTCAAAGGAAGAACAGTATCAACTAATTGGACCACTCAGAGCCCCCAGAGAATAAACCACCAGCCAAAGAGTGGAGTGACCCATGGCTCTAGATACATATCTTGCACAAAATGGCTTTATCTGAGGGAGGGGAGTCCCTTGGTCCTGTGTAGGATTGATGCCCAAGAATAAAGGGATGCTAGAGTGGTGAGGAAGGAGAGTGTGAGTGGGTAGAGGATCAACCTCATAGAAGTAAAGGGGAGTATGGAGAGGATAGATGGGATGGGCGGTTTGTGGAGGGGTGACATGGAAGGGGATATCATTTGACATGTATATGAATTATAAAATAAAAAATAAACTGAGAAATAAACCCTACCAAAACTAAAATGAAATAAGAGCATACTGTTTTATTTCCACTAAAAAACCCCTATAACTATAGCATCTTTAGGGTTTTGTGTCAATTTGTTCTTGTATATGATTGTATATAGTTTATAGTTTTCTCAGCTGAGTAGGAATTTTGGCTGCCTTCTTCCTTTCGAAGCTTGCATCCATGAAAGTTTGTTTGTTACCATGGAAGTTAGTTTTCAAACGGGAGGAATTGAGGTCAATTTCAGCTCAAAGTTTTCATGGCTATTTCTAAAGCTCATGATATTTCAGCTTTAACTGGGGTTTTAACTTTCACTCTGGTGTAATCAAGTGTACTATTATATTTTTGCACTTAATCACACACACACAAATCTATGGCCTAGTAATGACATGGGATGATGAAACCAAAATGAACTATAATGATTCCAATAGAAACATGAAAGTACAATTTGGAAAGAAAGTTCTTCCAGGTGTGTGTGTATGGTTGTGATCCTATGAAGACATTGTTCATACACATATTTTTAATCCTCTTAATCTTACTCCTGTGTAATAAAAATTAAATTAAATTATATGGTATCAAATGCCTTTATAAAACAATTATTGAAGGTGTATGGGTTGAAGCAATTTTCAAAAATAGAGTTCATTGCAAAAATTCATATAAGGATGATTATTTGATATTTACTTATATTTTGGGACTGTACTTAATTGATGATTAATTTCTTCAGGAGTAGGGTTTGGAGTGCATGTACTTATGAAATGTTAGGTGAACAATATAGAAATATTCTTGTTAATCTTTATTATAAATCAGTGAAGAATCTAATTATTATTATGATGATGTAGTGTTAAGACTTATGAAGTAGATGGAAGATAAAATTAAGAGAAGATAATTGTGTTTTATTGTTTATTATGAAGAAAGCAGTTATAAAAAATAATGATTTTAAAAGCCCATCGTTTAATAAAATTGGGTTATTTTTTGTATGAATTTTGTGCATTGTGGTAAAGCAAAACATAATCCACTCTTCAATCGTGAATGCTTTTTATTGTTGATTACATGAGTGAGTTACATTCTAAAATTAGTTAAGATGAGTAGTGTTTAACTAGGTTGAGATTTTTACTTAGGACACATGTCTGTGAATATAGCAAATAGACAGAATGAAATAGGAAATTATTCATATCATTTTCAAGGAAGTTATTTGCTAATATTTTCATGTAGAGGGACAATAAAGATTCTTGGCTACTAATTTCTCTTCATTTTTTTATGAACAAAGAACAGTAAATTTACCTGTATGGTACAGATTTCTGATGTTTATTATTGGAATTCCAACTGTTCTTGTCAGTTTCATATATACTTCTTTCATTTCTTCAGTAAGATTTGTTCCTTTTGCTATATTTAAGGGGGAAAAGATAAACGTGATAGCCCACAGAACTTTCCACAAGTGTTTATTCATCGAACTTTCCAAGGGAAAATCCTTCTGCAAGCTCCAGCCTACTGTGTTCATGCTAGTCATGAAAATCTTAACAAAACTGTGTCACAGAACAGAGGACACACCCAGAATTTATTACTATATTCCTTTTTCTGCTCCTTGTAAATTGATATCTTGCAAGGTGATTTTTCTGTATTTTTATTTTATGAACTATTTAGCAGTTAAACACCATTCAGGACTTGTCAATGATTTCTGTGAAATTTCCAAAAGTGAAATATTAGGACATTCATAATACTTCTTTCTCTTACAAAAAATCTATCACAAAATATATGTGTCACAAAACCAAAGACACAGTAATTCAGTGAAATGATCACTTAGCAAAGATCATTCACAGATTTGCCTGTCTTATGGACCTGAATAATTTTCAAATCATTACATATAATGTTGACAATATTAAGTTTTAGGAAAATTAAATCAATTAGATTATAGATATGACCAAAGGAAAATATTAATAACTTTTGTGGTTTTTTATGGATATAAATTCTACTGAATGATGGTAAATATTTCCTGCAAAGTTACATGATCCTTATTGGCATTAATGTGATAGCAGAAACGATGGATAGTTGTCTGATGAAGTTTTGATAACCTCTATCTGCTGTTTTCCACAAAATATCAAATGTTTAATTTTACCAGTAGATTCTCAGGATAGAGATGCTCAGTTGAAAGCCTGCAAACTCAGAGAGGCAGAAAGCACCCTGATGATCTACTACCTCACCCACCATCACAAAAGTATCTCCTTTCCACAACATCACAAAAACCTTCACAAACTCACCTCAAAATCTGCACAAACTAAATGCCCCTACCTTCTACTTCCTGTGAATTTCTCTATGTGTCCTCCAGGTCCCCCATTATCCTTCTTTTTCTCAGTTTACTCCCTGACACCTGGTTGCTTACACCACCTCTTGAACTAATGTTGACTTTACTTAATCCTGCTTATGCTAAATAGAATGATCTTGAAGGTCTCACCAATCCCTAACACTTTAAATGATACTCTGTTATATTTTCATACAGGAGAATTTTGACCTCTGAAAGTCTCCACACATTATTTGACTCAGAAGGATACAGACATCCACATCCAAATTTTGGATGGAGCATGAGGACTCTTATGGAAGTAAATGGGAAAGGAATGCAGGCCCTAAAGGGGATAGAAACAAAAGAGGAAGGTGGAGAGAGTCAACTAACCAAATCCTCAGTGTTCTCAGAATTGAACCAACCAAAGAACATACAAGGGATGACTCTAGGACTCTCTGCTCATATGTAGCAGATTTGCAGCTTCACTTTCCTGTGGGTCATGAACAACAGAAAAGGGGCTATCCCAAAAGCTGTTGCTGAATGTCAGATATATTCTGCCAGCTGGGCTTCCTTGACTGGCCTCAGTGGGAAATGAAGCACCTAGCATCACAGATACTAGAAGTGACAGGTTGGAATGGATACCCAGAAAATATGGTACATTACACAATTACACACAGCTATTAAAAACAGTGACTTCATGAAATTCATACGCAAATAGATGGAACTTGAAAATAGCATCCTGATTTGAGGTAACTCAGTCACACACACACACACACACACACACACACACACACACACACACAGTTTGCACTCACTGATAAGTGGTGGATGTTAGCCCCAAAGTTCAGAATAGGTAAGATGCAATTCACAGACCATATGAAGTTCAAGATGGATGACCAAAATATGGATGCTTAAGCAATTCTTAAAAGAGGGAACTAAATATTCAAAGGAAGAAATATTAAGACAAAATGTGGAGCAGAGACCGAAGACCATACAGAGACAGCACCACCTAGGGATCTATCCCATATACAGTCACCAAACCCATACTCTACTGAGGTTACCAAAAAGTGCTTGCTTACAGGAGCCTGATATAGCTGTGTCTTGAGAGGCTCTGCCAGAGAATCACAAATACAAAGGTGGATGCTCACAGACAACCATTGGACTGAGCATAGGATCCCCAATGAAGAAGCTAGAGAAAGTACCCAAGGAGCTGAAGGGGTCTGAAGCCCCATATGAGGAACAACAATATGAACCAACCAGTACCCCCAGAACTCTCAGGGACTAAACCACCAACCAAAGTGTTCACATGGTAGGACCCATGGCTCCAGATGTGCCTCTTGATCCTGTGAAAAATTGATGACCCAGTGTAATGGAATGCCAGTGTGGGAAGACAGGAGTAGTCGGGTGGGTGGGTGGGAGGGTGGGTGAGAGGGTGGGTGGGAAGCTCCTTCTTGGAGGCAGGGGAGGTGGTGGGATACGAGGTTCCTGACAGAGAGACCTGAAAAGTGGAAAACATTTTAAATGTCGCTAAAGAAAATATCCAATAAAAGAAAAAGAAAATAATGTGTAATTTACCATTTTTGTTGATGTTTCTTGAAAATTATCCATGGAAAATTTTAATAATTTTTCTAATTTAAGCTTGATGCCAATTTCCCCACCCTTTTCAATTTGTTTAGATATTTTGTCTTTCTTTCTTGTATAATTTGGTGTAGTTGCTAAGTTTTGCTAGGATTGGCCATTTCCATTAATGCCTCCAGTGACCAGTGATCTTTACCAATTATGTGGCAGTTACTACTTTCCTGTTTTGAAGACTTTATTATATGAGACATGAGTTGGAGATGATAGAGATAATGTATTTGCTTTCCTTGTTTTATAGGAAGGGGAATAACATGTGAAATGCAAAGAAATAAAATAACCAATAAAAAAATCAAAAAAGTCCAGATTTGTTTCTCAAGTAGAGAATATATATACTCCAGGAATGGAAGATATTTGCAGTAGATGCCAAGAGGCAAATGTTGGTGGACATTTTTTTTTTTTATGAAGAATCACCAGCTGCCAATTTATCAATGATTCTGATATCCAAAATTAGTGAGAGTGAGTAGAGGGTGAATAATTAAAATGCAATCAAGATTTGGATACTGTAATTACTTTTGTATTACAGCCAAATATCTCTCAGTTTCAGCTGATAATTTTCTCAGACAATTTTATTCTTTATCAACACATAACATTTGAAAGAAATTCCTTAGCACTTTAGTAGTTTACTCAATTATGGTTCAAAGCCAGTTCTATGCCCCAACACGTTTGAAAATGCTTAATAGTTTTTAACTGATATCTCCTGGATTTTTACTTTCTGCCTGCAAAGTTCCTGCAAACCTATCTTATGTCTTAGATGACTGACAGCATACCCTCTTTATATATCATCATGTGCAATTCCTTATTACCATTTGGTAAAATCCTAGCTACTTAATAATTTATCTCTATGGTATTTCTGTCTAATCAACCACTAAATATCATCCACATAATGGTAAATTTCAGACTGCAGAAACTGTTTACACATTACTTATTATAACAGTTCTTGAACAAAATATTTATATAGGTTAAATATATATATATATATATATATATATATATATATATATATATATATATATATATATATATATATATTTTACGGTTCTTGAATCAGTTAACATTTTCCCTTTACTTTAATTGTTTTTGTAAGAAACAAACCATCTATGGGCTCATAGATTCTTCAATGTGTTCAGCATTTACCTCATTCTGTAACAGCTCTTCTAGTATCTGACATTCAGATGATATAAATGGCAATTGTTCTACCCTCAGATGTTTTTCAGTTAACCATTTTAAAGGTAGCACCATTAGATTTTTTGGGAAGGCCAACAGCTATTGTGGCATTTTAATGGTCATTCTGGGCAGTCAGTAAATTTTCTTGATAATAGATTTTAATATTTTACTTCAATGCATTTTTTATTTTATGGCATCCTTCTAAGATTGCAGAAATGTTTATCCCTGTTTTTCATTGTGTTAACAATTCATATCCCCGCCAAATTCCCATCTCTTATATCCACTTGAGATTTTAGTTTTTCTATTTTTCTTTCTGGCTCTATAATCTTAGATCAACTTGCAGTTTATTTTCCCAAAATGGAGCATCAATTCCTAGAAGTTGAATATCTACTTCCTTAAAAGCCCAATCTAGATGCTACGGCTTAGGTGAATTTAATGTTACACGTGCTCCTGTGTCTACTAAACCTTCTATTTCAATATCATTTATTGGTATTTTTAGCTTTGGTATCTTAGCATTTATTGGACTTTGTTACAATACTTGTTTCTTTGGTCTCTCATAACTTTTTTGTTTTATCTACTAGAGCTGTCTTCTTTTAAAGAGCAGACTTTAAAATTTTAATTGTTCTGTGGCTGTTTCTCCAATGAGAGGTCATTTTTTATATTATTTCTATAAAAAATAATTATTTCTATGATTGCATTGCCTACAATCCCTTCTCAAATGACCCTGTTTACTGCAATTGAAACTTTTGCCATCTGGAATTTTTCTCAAAATTGTGAGAAACTTCTTGTCCCAACATGATGGCATCATAAATGTGAGATTCAATATAGGCTGTGCTCCTAATCCCTCCATCTCTTGGTTCTGATCTTGCTTTAAAGGTCCTCTCAGCCTTTTGCATTCTGAAATAGCATTTTTAGTAACCCAAGATTCATTTAGTATTTTTCTGCCTTCTGAACTAAATACTATTTTACTAACAAATGTAGGCAATCTTTACAAGAAATCAGTGAAGGCCTATTTTTGCCTTATAAAATTTTAGTAAATGACTCAGATTTTTTCCCTGATTCCTCAGCTTGTCAAAAACATTTAATACTGTTAAATGAATAACTCCAAGGTGTGATAGTGAAATTTAAAATGTCTTTGTAACTCAGTTTATTAGGATTCTGAATTCCAACAAGATTAAAGTTTGATGCAAATGTACATAGATGAGATTAAAATGAATTTATTCCAATACTAGTGTGTCATGAGAAAAATCACAACACCCCACTTTTCTAGATATGGGTGAAGTTTGCAAGTCTGTTTTTCATCTACAATTTACCCTTTTTATAGGAAGTGCAAGATGACCCTCAACTAACAACTGACCTTGGTAAATATTCATACCTCTATCACTATTTTGTAGAACTATGGTCATAGCTTTTTCTTTCCTCGTTGTTTGGCATTGTATCTGATGACTGGCTTCCAATACTGCTGCTGTCAAATATTTCAAGTCTTGGGGAATAAGTCTGTTTTAATTTGCCCCTGTATTTAGTATCTGCTTGCAACGGAAAGAATGCATGTCATACAAAATAATCATTTCTCGTAATTTGCTCATGTCTAATATATCTATAGGACCCCTTCTAATTTCTTCATAACCTTGGGATTTCCTATCATATGCTGTTTAGTGTTGTTCAGAAACAGGGTAGATTATGTTTGGTTTTCAATCAGTCTTGTGTTGTCCTTTTTCAGTTTCTCTATGTGGTAGCATGGTACATTCTTATCTAAATTGCTCTGTCAGTGTCTGATGATGTTTTATTCCCATTTCTATGTTGCATATGTATTGAGAATTCTCATATGTATTGAAAGGAGAGCCTGTCAACTTCATGAATTCATGATTGTATTTAAAAATATACAAAAATTATACCAAGATAATTCCTGCATTTAAAGATGCATATAAACTAAACTTTTGTACTCTAATTAAAAATAAAGAAAAAAATAATTTTTCCCTGCAGTATCAGATGTACTTACACAATGCTATGGTCAGTCTTATGCATCTCCATTCCACATCAATATACAGTAGTTTAAATAACATTGTTGTATCTGATATATAAGTAATTGTAAGTTCAAATGTAAGTGCAACTGTCAAAAGAAGATAGAACATTATGTCATTTAATTGATACAACATTTTGATATAAGTTGTCTTTTCTCAAAGTATCATTCTCCATTGACACACATATTTATCCCAGAGTATCTAAAACCATAACATTACTGTACACTTTAAATTTAAATATTGGATCATGATAAGAAAAGCACTGCATCCTCAACAATGCAATAGATAAAATACCATTTAATCTACATTTGCTCAAATATAACAAAAGCCTTTTTTATTACATGTTAAAATGTACCTTGTAGAAGTACTATATATATATATATATATATGTATGTATATATGTATATATATGTAAGTTCTAATGTCCCAAGTGATCCAATTACTTTAGGAAAGCTGTATATTTGATTGTACACAGTTACTCAATGGTCATCCCCACTTGCTATTTCTAGTAAATAAATACACACTAGGCATATATACTTTCAAATTAATATCATATCAAAGATATTTGATTGGAACATAGAGAGACAAATAAATCTGAATGTCCTGTTATAGGAAAATGGTCCAGAGATTTGTAATATAATTGTTGTCTAACTCATCTTGCACTTCCTATATCTGAGTTTAAAAAGTGTAAATTGTAGATGAAAAACAGACTTGCAAACTTCACCTATATCTAGAAAAGTAGAGTGTTGTGATTTTTCTCATGACACACTAGTATTGGAATAAATTCATTTTAATATCATCTATGTACATTTGCATCAAACTTTAATCTCGTTGGAATTCAGAATCCTAATAAACCCATGTAAAAATATCCAATACAGATATTTTATGTCTAAGACATATGCATATATTGTGAAGATTTAGGACTATGTAATAATTTACTTCACAGCTATAATGATCTTTCTACATATGTATTTCTGATTCTTGGTCGCTGCCACCTCCTCTATGTTCCTTCACCCATCTCTCTCTCTCTCTCTCTCTCTCTCTCTCTCTCTCTCTCTCTCTCTCTCTCTCTCTCTCTCTCTCTCTCTCTCTCCCTCTCCCTCTCCCTCTCCCTCTCCCTCTGCCTCTCCCTCTCCCTCTCCCTCTCCCTCTCCCTCTCCCTCTCCCTCTCCCTCTCCCTCTCCCTCTCCCTCTCCCTCTCCCTCCCCCTCTCCCTCTCCCTCTCCCTCTCTCCCCCTCTCCTCTCTCTCTCTTTCTCCCCCCTTCTTCTCCCTCTCCCTCTCCTCTCTTCTTCTCCTCCTATTTCTAGCTGTAACAACCTTCCTATGATCCTCAAGTACCAAATTTCTCCAGTGCCCAATCACAGGCTTTAGCCTTTTATTGAGCAGTTAAATTGGGGAGAAAATTCACAAGGCATCACTTGAGTACATTAGAATCTGTTTTTGGTGGGCAACCACCTCTTGAGGAACCACTATTTATCATTAGATTTCAAACAGCATCAGACCAACCAATTTCAGTCTACTATGGATCATTTGTACAGGAAACACATGACAAAATACTGTTGTCAATTTTTTTATATGTTATTAAAAAAAAAAAGATGATAGCATTCAAACAGGAATTCATTGATAACTACATAGGCAATATGCATGTATCTTTGAATGTGTTCGAAATTCCAATTGATTGGACCATTTTTTTTTTTTTTTTTTACATTTGAGTTCTGAGGAGTGTAACTTTCAATGAACTAAGTAGAGTAAGTCAGCTTCATGGTCATATCACTTTTTATCCAAAAATAGATAGGTTTTATCTGATTCCAGATTTTTTTGTGATTATATACTGTTAAGCTGGAGGACCAGACCCCCAAGCTGTTTTCAATATGGCATGCAATCACTGAACCCCTAGAAAACAAAACTCATACTTTGTTTTTTCTTTTAACTTACACATCTCATGTGGATATTATTCAGTATGAAAATATAAGACAGAAAAATTCTCATTTTATATACCCATGTGTTAATGTCAAATAGGCTAATTGTTAATACTAGCTAAAAATTGCTTCTTAAATCGAAATTAATGACATTTTCATACACAAAAACCCACTCTCACAAGTATTCATGATTTGTTCCATTTACATATTTTAATATTTTCCTAGTTCACTTCATTAGAAAAATGACTACCAAATATGTTTAATATAAAGGTATAAAACATTTACTTAATTTTTAAAGTAGCTTTTGGATCGATCAAGTATCATAATATTTCTGGATTCAGATATTACATAATATTAGAACAAATGTTTAAAATACTTGTGTTATCTATTCCTTCAAGCACTTCATGACTATAATAGCTTATTTCATTGCATTTTGCACAATGTTGGGAGTTTGAAAAAGATTTGAACTGAGGATCCTATTGATGAGTAAATTCTACCAAGTTTTGAAATTATACCTACCCATGATCTTGTCTCCATTTTTGTATTTGTTGGTACGGATATTTGGGAAATAATGGTTTACATTATACAAGTGCCAGTAACCAATAATAGCGTAATTAGGATCATGAACTTCACATTCTTTGTGCATGAGATAAACTGAGAAAATGAGAAAAAGAAACTTGTAATCTATTGTTGCTTACATTACCTATTTTATTACTTTCTTCAAAAGGAAAGTGTCTTAGTTAGGATTGCTATTCCTGCTAAAACATTATGACTAAGAAGCAATGTGGGTAGGAAAGGGTTTATTCGGCTTACACTTCCATACTGCTGTTCATCACCAAGGAATTCAGGAGTAGAACTCAAGCAGGTCAGGAAACAGGATCTGATGCAGAGGCCATGGTGGGGTGTTCCTTACTGGCTTGCTTTCCCTGGCTTGCAGATCTCTTATAGTACCAAGACTACCAGACCAGAGATTCCACCACCCAAAGGGGGACCTCCCCCCTTGATCACTAATTGAGAAAATGACCCAAAGCTGTATCTCAGGGAGGCATTTCCCCAGCTGCAGCTCCTTTCTCAGTGATAAGTCCAGCTGTGTCAAGATGACACAAAACTAGCCAGTTCAGAAATAATGTAGAGAAGTGCATCCACACTAATACTTGTCTCAAGATGAAGTCCTGAAAGTTAAATACTCACAAAATATATTTTTGCAATTGGCAAAATTGGGTCTAACTGCAGTAAATGTGTGCTGTTGGCATTTCCCATGTTTTCTAAATATAAAGAAAAATAATATTCATCACCAGTTATTATTCCACATATAATTTTATGTTAGTATATTAGATTACTACTGAAATATATAAGATAAGAATAATCCAGACCATTGCCATTCTACTATTTCTATTCTAAGCTAAAGAGCTTCTCTCCGAATGTTCCAAGATTTTCAAATATGTTCTAGGTTTTACTGTGAGTAAATTTTGTTATATGAATTAACATGTGAAGAGTAGGACAAAATGAGTACATTGTAACATGGACAGAAAATTCTTTCTTTAAGGAGTAATTATCTATGGGTCTGTGTGGAAGGAAGCTATACTGTTTAGAGTGAATGATATAAGATGATTTTATGGATGTCAAACACATACTTTTCTGATATAATATGCCTTTGGCACTTCTTAGTTATGAATAGTTACACAAAGTGCATATGACTTCATTTATTAACTCACTCTTCCTAATTCTGCTTCACAGACAAAAAATTTAAAATAGTATCTGTTGTGTACAGTATAATGTGGAAATATGTTACAAACTTGCATCCTAGGGAAAGGTTTTCATCAGTCTTGAATCTGTGATTCATACTTTCTGGACTGCAAATGTTGCCAAACACAAAAGACATTTGGTCATAGACACTAACTTTGAGTATCCCAAGAAACTTTCAAATGTCATACTATCCTAGCAAATATAACAGTATAAATAGAGACAATTGCCATTATATTCTATTTCTGATGAGGTTTGAGAAATTCTTATTGCTCTCAATAATAACATCACACCCTCAGTCTTGATGTGGTCCTTTGAATAGGGCCTGAATAAATTCCTTGGGCCCATATCAGGCTACTTTGTCCCAGTAAATAAGCACAGGTACTTGTAGCACTACAAGAGTTAGAAACATTTTTTTTGCTTTGTTGATGCACCATAGCAGACAATTGTAGTACACAATTGTGTGGAACAGAATGTTTTCTTATAAAACTCTTAAGAATGAAGTGGATTTTTACATTTGAGCAGAGCACATTTATTTACATATAAATAAATAAAAATATTAAAATCTCAATTTAAATAAAATTATAGGAATATTTTTTTCCATTTTTCATCAGGCTTGTCCATGTACCTCTCTGGAACACTTAGAATATATAACTATCCTTTTGATAAAATATGTAACTTATATAATGCAATTAAATTGTATATAATTATATAGAAATATATATGTGTATATGCTACCTGGCTTATATTTGTTGTGTGGATATATAATGAAGACTGACTACTTTGAATGAGAAAGCTAATAACAATAATCTCAACGGTGACACAGTTTTAGAAAAACACTTCTTTACAATGAGTTTTGTATAGAAATACTTGGTTACATTCAAGAACAGTATACATGGGCATTGCTCAGAGATACCATAGATGGAACACTGAGAGATAGATAGAGGGATTAATGGCTTTTCCATATACAAATTTATATTGAATATTGCTTGATAGACATGGGTCTTTGCTCAAAATATTTACTCAGAAATTCTTGTTAACATAATCTTGATTATTTGACATTCACAGTTTTTTTGCCTTTTGTGTTGTAAATAATGGATCAGTCTCTCAGTCTCCTACTCTCCAACACTACTGAATTTCTCTCATGGGTAAAAGAACACAGTCATTATATTAAGAGAGCAATGGATATACCCTGCCTTAAAAAACACAATCATGATCATGGTGACTTCCCTACTATGTAAGTATATTCTTTTTAATTTTTTTGTTTCAATTAAGGTACTCTTACCATATCCAATTGTCAACTAGAAATAAGTAATTCATCCATATATGTACAGGCCCAAGTATTCTATAACACCTGCTTGCTAGTCTCTACTTCTCTCTGTACAAGAAAAGAAACTTAAGCTTAAAAACAATGATTGTAAAAGCAATTACTAGAAACATTTACTTTGTTAAAATTCCCAGGCATGACAGTGAAAAATCTGTGAGTATTTTAGATGTAAGAATTCAGTATATCTGATTAGGTTTGCTATAGAATTCTTGGTGAATGGATAGACATTCTGCCCATTGTAGGACTGAATGAGGCTCTAGAGATTTCTAGACTCTGTTTATAATTCCCCTTTAAATAACTTTTACTTACTTGGTGTAGTAAGACATTGTCATTTCCTTGTAGTTCCTTAAAAATGTAACATTACGCATAAGCATACCCACACTCCCATTTTCTCCAATTTCTTTAAATAATTTGAAGCCATGTAGATTGTGTTAAATTTTCCTGAAAACTAAAACACAATGTCCAGATTGATCAAGTGACCTAAACATTGGCATTCCCCTCTCTCTCTCATCTGTTTCACACATTGCTTCTGTGTCAAACAAAAGTTACCTCACATGTAACATTCATGTTGCATTCTTTTGAGTGGTGAATATATGTGTAAGTAACATTATTACTACATAGGATAAATCATTTCTTAGAAGAGTGAATTAGGTGCAATATTTCAAACTAATCAAATACTTAGCTTTTGTCAAAACTGCAGTGTAAGCAATAACAGTTTTTATGTCTTGACTTAATTTTTAACTTTTTATTTTATTGCGTGCTTACATTTCTTCAGAAATTAAGAACTTATTTTCATGAATAATGAAGTTGCAAACTGGGGATATGATTTGTGAACAAACACGAGAATTTTCCTTTTACCCTTGAAATGAGAGTCACCACAACAGCAAAGACAACAAAGAGGAAAAACAATTCACATAACATAAATGATCCTAAAAAGTTTAGAGTAATTAACCAAATATCTTGAAGGAAGTATTTTTATATTTTCCAAGAAGTCATGTCTAGCTTTTCTGACAAGTTATATTTTAATAGTGTCCTTTTATTGGAGGGAAATACTTAAAATTGTGGCATTGTGCCTATAGAGATGGCTATGTTGTTAAACAGAAGTCATAAAAGAAAATAAATATATATGAGATCAAATCTCCAAAACTGTGGTAAAATTCAAATGCATTACTGTGTTTTTCCTCTCCTTCCTCCTATGATGAAAAATATTTGAAATGGTGAGGCAAATATTAAAATATAGGCTAAATAGCCTATATACACAAGAATCATGAGATAACAAGCCAACATGTGGGCCACAATACTTAATGTCTCACTCTGACTTCTATGTGTTTACTATAACCTATGTCCATAACAAACAAATTTCCAAACGTAAAAATACCTTTATGGGAAACATAATTAAATATTAAATTTAGGATAAGCATATGTCGTGTATTCTCATACAAGGGCATTTCAAAAAATTTTGGTACATGCATGGCCAAAGAAATGACACTATCATTGTCAATTACTTAGATTTTTTTATTTCACAATGAATATAATGTGACATGACAAAGAAATTCAATCAAACAAAAGAGGTATGAACTTACTTTTAGTTGTTGTACTTGGTGAATTTTGTACATGAATTCTTGGAAGATAATTCTGTATTCAAGAAACTTGTATTACTTTTCAATGACAAAACCATACTTACGATGCCATTTATTAAATATCAAGTAAATCATATTAGTTTTTACTGCATTTATGCAAAGAATGTTTTTTTTTTTTTTTTTTTTTTTTTTTTTTTTTTTTGGTTTTTCGAGACAGGGTTTCTCTGTGTAGCCCTGGCTGTCCTGGAACTCACTTTGTAGACCAGGCTGGCCTCGAACTCAGAAATCCGCCTGCCTCTGCCTCCCTAGTGCTGGGACTAAAGGCGTGCGCCACCACGCCCGGCACAAAGAATGTTTTAACACAGATAATATTGTGGGGGATGTCACAAATGCATACTTAATGTAAAGTTGTCTGAAATAATATATCAGTAGAATTACACTGATTCACAGATCAATGTGAAAAGCACCACACACACACACACACACACACACACACACACACACACACACAAACACACACACACACTTTAATGCCCATAATGTACTTTTTCAGGAATAATCAGAAAGGGTAACAGAGCAAGCAGAAAAACTTCACTATCTTGTCTTGGTATCTAATGATACAGGGACGAGTTTCTCTTGAAAAGTAAAATGTAGACACATTTAAAGCATTCCTCATTGGCAAGAACAATGACCTGATATTTCTTCCTTCTTCCTACCTTAAAAAACGGTTGGTGGACATATTTTGGCTGTTTTCCATTATACTGTTCACGAATGAATATTCATTGGACCACAATGTAACTGGATATTTGATACCGTACATATGAGAAAGAAACTTTTTAGTTAAATGATTTATTTCAAGGACATATTTAGACTTTTACCATTCTATACTTATGTGCTAAATGATGAAAGAAAAAATACTGCAATTTACAAACCCTGTTTCCCTGAGTAAGAGAATGTTTGTAATGTTAATTTCTACAATCCCTAAAATTCTTGCTACTGTAGAGCTGAATTAAAAAATAATACTACCTTTACTAACATATCAGTTAGATCGATAGATAGATAGATAGATAAATAGATACATACATACATACATACATACATACATACATACATACATACAAACATGCATACATACATACATACATACATACATACATACATACATAGAAAAAAAGAAATTATATAAATCAGAATTAAAGGAGGAGAGATTGAACAATAAGCCTTACAGAAAGAATGTGAGCTAAGAAGCTTATTTTTACCAACCGTTCATTGGAAAGTACTAAGGAGAATGCAAATATAATTTGCGTAAATGCACCATGATTTTTAGAAAATGATCTTGACCATAAATTTCAGATGTGCACTTCCAAATCATTCCATTCAAACCTTTTCAAGTAATATGGTGCTAACTTAAATGTTCAACATTGTTATGGAAAAAGCAGACATGAGGACCTGTGGCATGCAACTTGTTCACTTTTCTTGCCCATAGTCCAAAAAACACATATTAGCAGCTGATAGGCTCCCATTAATGAGCACAGTACATGACTGTAAATAGGATGGAAGGCAATAACAAAAAATGATTATTGTATTGTGAAATGATTTGGAAATTTACTGAAGATTAAAAGTGTTGACATAACAGCCAGTATAACATTTTTTCAATACTTTGATTCACTTAAGTAGGATAATCAATAGTAGTAATAAGCTATCATGGGAGGTTTAGAATTATACCCACTTGAAATTGACCAACCATGGACAACCAGTGGAATTTAGGAAAAAACATATTTTCCTACAGTTTGGTTAGAAAAGGATGTAGTATAGATTTTTTTACAATGTAGTAACCACTTACAGGTGCACCCAAAATACAATGTTTCCCTACTTCACAAATTAAGATGTAGATTGTTGATCCAAAGTTACCACACCAAATCCATCTGCTTAATAAAGATCAAACCAAGGGAAAACTCAAATATGAAATGTGCTTTAACTGAAGAAGATTGATTAACTACATTTTAGGTCATATTCTGGGTTAGTTCTAGGAAATCCATGAAATAAATATCAACATTTTCTGAATTCCAAAATCTAGAGAAGAAAATATGGAAGATCATTAGTGAGTAACTTAGAATATTTTATATATATATATATATATATATATATATATATATATATATATATGTGTGTGTGTGTGTGTGTGTGTGTGTGTGTGTGTGTGTGTGTGTGTGTGTGTGTAATTAATTATAAAGGAGAGGAAATATTTAAAAATATGTCATATATATGTATATGTGATGGAAATCTCTTCTCCTAATAGTGACTCATAATTAAACAAGAAAATCAAAGAGAAAGAAAATCTTTCAAAGCGAATACAAATAAATTACAGAAGTAAATTGTGATAGGTATTAACTGGTTATAAACACAGATACCCACTATGTCTCAGCAAACTCTCTGAGGTGAAAAGCGGGAAGCATCTTAAGATGAATACCAGAATAAGATTCTTTGAGTGTTAGAAGTGTGGCATAGTTTGAAGTGTTCTGTATACTTAAATATCTAACGATTTGTGTGATTTATTTTTTACCGCATCAGAAAAGATGCTGATGGTTTTTTGAGCACAGGAAAGGCACACTTTTGCTTACTGAGCTCTGATAATTTTTATTCATATGGTTCCTGTTATTTCAGAGTGTTGAGAATCATCTATGATTTAGATTTGTCTCACTCAGAAAGGTAGAGACTTAATGTCCAGAGTGAATATGTGTGCTCAGAGCTACATATTTTACGCAAAATTACATTAAGAATGGACTCTGAAGCATATAGTATTTTACATTTCAACTTGGTGAGTTGCTAAGATCCTGAAAACAGCTTCTCATTTGTCACTGTTTCTGCCTAAACTGGTTTGGTAAGTGTAGAAAGATTTATTCATGATGTGCCCTGCACTTCTTGAATTTCAAATTTTAAGACAAGATTGCATGAGATAAACTAAATATCCCTTTCTTAACTGCCACCTGTGCAATGAAATTTTAAGATATATTCACATATTTTTTTTATTTTTAAATAAATAAAAATAATTGATTTATTCACTCACATTCCTATATCAGCCCCTCTTCCTCCTAATCCCCTATACAGATCCTCTCCCATTTCCCCTCCCTCTCCTATGAGATGGGAGAACCCCCACTAGATTTTAACCTTCAACATAGCCATTCGTCAGTTGTTGACCCACACCTCCTTACTGTGTTCCATCTTCCAGTCTCAGTAGAAAGTGTATACCTAAATCCAGATCAGGTCTGATAGAATGTCAGTTAGGCTGCCTTTCTATAAAAGTTCTCAACTTTCTTAGTTCTTCTGAAAGGAAATTAAATAAAATAAAGGTTTAAACTAAAAAGGCCTGGGACTGAGACAATCTCTTCAACAAGAAAGAGTATGTTTAACCTAGTGAGAGGGGTCTTTTATGCCCTTCATAGAACTGATCCAAGTGCTATTGAGGACTGCTGGCTATGCCTATCCTCAGGTCCTCCTTATTATGAAGGAATTGCCTTCAATGGAGATTTCAACAGAACCAGCAGCCATATTTCCTGTTCTTGGGGGACAGGACAAAAACTGACCATGACTGAGTATCTGCGAGGAGTCTAGGTCTCTGTATAGGCACCCGACTTCCACCCACAAACACCTATGATGACAAATTCAGTCCGTGTCCAGGATGGAACCTAATTACTATCTTGAACCTTCCCCAGTTGGATGGTGGGCTTGCAATAACAGACTTACTCCCTGTGTATCAACTAACGTTTTTAATTCATCTCATGATTTTTGTGTCATGATCCAGCTTTTACCCCACTTATATTATCACCCTGCATCCAGTTTAGAAAAAAGCTATGCTGGCCCGTAGTCAAAAAAGAACAATTACTTTAACCCTGGCTGCATTCATGGGAATAGGTATGGCAGTAGGAGTGGGGACGGGTGTGTCAGCTTTGATACAATGAAGACAGGGAATTAATTCTTTGAGGGATGCTGTCAATGAAGACCTAGTGGCAATAGAGAAGTCCTTTGCGCTTTAGAAAAATCTTTGACCTCCCTGTCTGAGGTAGTTTTGCAGAGCAGGAGAGGTCTTGATTTGTTATTCATAAAAGAAGAAGGACTGTGTACTGCCCTTAAAGAAGAGTGCTGCTTCTATGGAGATCATACAGGAATAGTTAGAGATTCTATGCAGAAACTGAGAGAAAGATTAGAGCAAAGGAAACGAGAACGGGATGCTCAACGGGGGTGGTTTGAGACGTGGTTTGAGTCATGACCATCTTGGATAACTTCTTTGATTTCTGCTGTAGCTGGACCAGTCCTTATGATATGTTTAGCTTTAGTTTTTGGCCCTTGTATAATAAATAAAGGGATGGCTTTCATCCAGAGTAGAATTGATGCAGTAAAACTCATGGTTCTTCAGAGACAATAACAACCTATAGTTCAAGTAGATGAAGGGTTAGGGGCCACCAATCTCTACAATTCTATTATTAGAATTAGTATAAAGAGAAGAAGAGGGGATGAAAGGAAATTAAAATAAAATGTTTAAACTACAAAGGCCTGGGACTGAGACTGCAAAAAAAACAAGCGCAGGCATGCGAAGGTCTCTCATGTTTCTATTGGTGACCCCAAATCAGGAGACTTGAGTGGGGGGCTCCTTCTTGGTGTCCTACACCTCTATTCTGATGCTATCCCTAATAACCCTCCATGTATTGTCACAATATCACAGTCAATAATTCAGGCTGAGACTTTCTGATAAACCAGAGGTCACAGAGGCCTTCAGAACTCCAGATGATCTGGTTGCTCTCTTACACACTCTTGGTGGTTACCATATTATTCACACAATCCCTCCTCCAGTCCTCATCACCAAATCCCCAACTCTAAGTTAAACGGGGACTCCATGATAGACCCAAAGATACTAGGCACCAGAACTGCAGGTAGGCCATTGACCAAACTTCCCTACAATCTAACTGTCCCACAATATTACTCCAGTACTCCATTTCTTGTCACATTTTGACAACTTCCAACTCAGGAGGATATTAGAGGTTTTCTGTTGTTGTTTTAAATTTATTTATTTTTCATCTTTAATCCTGTCTTACAGTCCAGACTTCATCGCCCTCCTGATCACTCCTGATTTCATACCTCCTTCTTCCACTCCACACCTCAAGAGGATGTATTCAACACCCCACCAACACTCCATTAGACGTTACCACATTATGGGGAATCACATCTCTTGAGGGTTAGGTGCAGCTTCTCTTACTGAGTCCAGACCCATCAGTCCTCTTCTCTATATGTGTTGGGAGGCACATATCAGCAGGTTTATGCAGCCTGGTTGGTACAGGTTACTTGAGATTGCTGCTCTTCCTATATGGTCATCCTCCTCCTTGGCTACTTCCACCTTTTCTCTAATACAGCCACAGGGGTCACTAGCTTCTGTTTATTGGGTGGTTTTAAATATCTGCATTTGACTCTTTCAGGTTCTTGTTTGGCATTTCAGGGAGCAGTCATGATAGGTCCCTATTTGTAAGCACATCATAGTGTTAGTAATAGTGTCTAGCCTTGGGGCCTCCCCCTGAGCTTGAACATATTTGGGCCTGTCACTGGACCTCCTTTTCCTTAGGCTCTTATCCACTTTTCTCCCCGAATTTCTCTCATTCAGGAATAATTCTGGGTCTGAGCTTTTGATTTCAGGATGGCAACTCCATCACTTCAACTTTTCTATTCAAAGTGGATATTATATCTTTCTTCTCCCCACTGTAGGGTATGTCCTCTAGGGTCCCTCCCTTTGAGTCCCGAATGTGTCTCACCCCCGCCAAGTCTCTTTTCCATTCTGGAGGGTCCCCCAACTCTTACCTTCTGAGGTCGCATGTTTCCAATCTTTCCGCTGGCCCCTCTGGGTTACAGTCCTTTTTCCTCACCCAATACCAGATCTGATTCCCCTCTCCCCCGCATCCACTGTCCATGTTCCCTCATAGGTCCCTTCTTCCCTCCCCTCTTAAGGTTGCTTTCTTCTCCCTCCATAATGGGATTGAGGCATCCTCACATGGGCCCTTCAAATTTTAATTTCTTGAGTTCTGTGGATTGAATCTTGGGCATTCTGTAATTTTTTGGCTAATATCTACTTATTAGCGAGTACATACCATGCATGTTATTTGGATCTGAGTTTCCTCACTCAGGGTGATAATTTTTACTTCTAAACATATTTCTGCAAAACTCATGATATCTTCACTCTTAATAGCTGTGTAGTATTCATTGTGTAAATGAACAACATTTTCTGTATATGTTCTTCTGTTGTCGGACATTTTTTTTTTCCAAATTCTGGTTATCACAAATAAGACAGCTATCAGCAGAGTGGAATACATGCCCTTGTTTTCTGGCCATAAATAAATGTGATGGGAATTATTCCATTGTTTCATTAGGTTTAGAAGTTTTGTCTTAAGCCGGGCGTGGTGGCGCACATCTTTAATCCCAGCACTAGGGAGGCAGAGGCAGGCGGATTTCTGAGTTCAAGGCCAGCCTGGTCTACAAAGTGAGTTCCAGGACAGCCAGGGCTAAACCGGAAACCCTGTCTCGAAAAACCAAAAAAAAAAAAAAAAAAAAAAAAAAAGAAGTTTTGTCTTTCTTGCTTGTATGAGCTACATTAAATTTGGTGTAATGCTGTCTTCCCATTTCTATTCATACCTTCATGTCACAGGTTTTTCCCTATCCAATTACATTAGCATAGAAGAGTTCTGGAATTGGTTCCGGAAAAGGAATACAGAGCTAAAGGTTGCATAGACAGTGAATGTCTCAGGTTAGGAGGAGAAGGAAGATAGTTGTGGCTTTGAAACCGCATGGCATTTACCAGCCACAAGTAGCTATCACAAGACTGGGAAAAAAAATGTAATAAGCTTTCTTATCAATTGGCTCTGATATCATTGTTTTGATATTTTGTAAATTGTGAATTTATTTATCCATAAATCTGATTAGTTAATTAACGTTTAAGAGTCTTTATTTTACCGGGTTATTGGGTATTGTGATATCCAACAACGAGGGTTGTAGTTCCACTTAGTAATTGGAATGTGGGATAACATTAGGATAAAAGCTAGAGTAATGCACATATCCAAGTGAAGGCATCACTCTGCCATTTGAGTAGATTATCTCAGATATATTCCATATATTTCCAGGATGCATACAACACCACTTTTAGAGCTTTGCCTTACTCAGTCATTTGTAATTAAAATGAATATTATATTCTTTATCCTGCTTTATGAGGTAAAATTTCAGGGTGCAAATAAGGAAAATAAGTAGGTAACTATATAGTTCTTTCTGTACATACATAGAAAAACATAGTGAAACCTACTCATGGACATAGAATTACACACAGTTAAGATATAAACAATGACAGCCATGCACACAAACACTCAAGCTCACATAGATTTCATGCCTCAGGTAATCAGAGGACATCACTCTGGATTCTTAGTAAATAACCTTTTTGCTTTGTGAAGAACTGTCATATATCAACTGGATGTATATCTCTCTCTAAAGAAACCTACAAAGTAAACCTTATGATTGTTGAAATTTTGGTTAATATCCATGTAAAGATACCACTCTTTCTATAGTTTTGAATGTGTAGCACACATATTCAGGGATCCCCTCTTGCCAACAAAAGGTCTTAACAATAATGGACATGATCTGACTTCCCACAAGAGCAGGCTATATAAATCCCATGACTTATCACATGCTACTGACCTGGTTTTCAGTCATTGTAATTCTCTCAACTCTCACAGGAGAAATGACAAATACCTTAACTAGAATAAATGATTCTATACTTTTATTCTTGGACTCTATCCTATGTAAACCTGGGATCTTGTTGAGTGCTATGTCTGTATGTTATTTCCATCATAGGCCTACATTTACTTCTTTTTAAAATTTGAAGAGATTTAGTAGTATTCTATGTTTACTAAGTAAACAGATCACTGTGAAATGCACCCTGGACTTCTTTTTGGCTTTGCTTCCTCACTAAGTTACAAATAAATAATGAAAGTCCCCTTTTCATTTTGTGGAAATTCTCAAACCAACAACATGATGGATAGCAGTTCTCCAGGGTCTTCTGAACAGGCTGTTGTGAAATCCCACAGAATCTAAAAATAAACTATTTATTTTAGGAAGCAAGATTTTATTTCTTCCTTGACCAAGTGAGCATTGAGTAGATTGTTGTTCAGTTTCCATTACTATGTAGGCTTTGTTTTGATCCTCTTGTCCTTGAAGTCCAGATTTAATTTATGTTGGTATAATAGGATACAGTGTTTTGTTTCAGTTTTCAATTGTGTTGAGGCTTATTGTTTCCTAGTATTTGGAGAGTTTTGCAGAATGTTGCATGAAGTGTAGAGAAGATGGTATAATATTTTGTGTTTGAGTAAAATGTTCTTTAGATATCTATCTGTTAGTTCCATTTGATGCACAACCTCAGTTTCATTGTTTCTCTGTTTAATTTCTGGGTCAACAACCTGTCAGTTGTAGATAGTGGAGTACTGAAGACTCCTACTACTTTTGTTTGAAGTTTGCTGTGCGTTTTAATTTTTATTAATATGTTGTTTATGAAAGTGATTACATTTTACTTGACGCATAGATGTTCAGAAATGAGATGCTATATTGGAAATTTTTCTCTTGATGCGTATGAAATCTCTTTTCATGTCTCTATTAATAAATTTTGGTTGAAAGTTTATTTTATAATAAATTAGAATGGCTACTTCACCATGGTTCTTGACTTCATTTTGTTGGAAAATCTTCTTCCAGGCCTTTACTTTGAATTAATGTGTATCTCTTACTGATTTGGGTTTCTTGTATGCAGCTAGATGGTTTCTATTAATGTATCCACTGTGTTAACCTTTTTTTTTTTTTTTTTTTTTTTTTTCATTTGAGAATAGTGACTAAAGATGTAGAGAGCTGTTAAGGACCAGTGCTTTTTTAATTCCTGCTATTTTGATGTTGTTTTGTTGTTGTTGTTGTTGTTGTTGTTGTTGTGGTGGTGGTGGTGGTGGTGGTGGTGGTGGTTGTGGTGGTGGTGGTGGTGGTGATGGTGTGTGTGTGTGTGTGTGTGTGTGTGTGTGTGTGTGTGTGTGTGTGTGTGTGTGTGTGTCTACTTTTGGATTTCCTGATGTGGAATTACCGTTTACTTGTGTTCTGTGTTTTCTGGGGTGTAGTTACTCTACTTGTGTTGGAGTTTTCCTTATTGTATGCCCTCTAGGTCTGCATTAGTCAAACTATATTGTTAATTTTGTTTTGTTATGTAATATCTTGTTTTCACTTTTTTTGTGGTGATTAATTATTTTGCTGTGCATAGGAGTGTATGGTGGTATTTGTAAATGCTTATAGCCTATTAGACATAGGCCCAAGCATTTCTGGATTTTAAAACTCTCTTTTGAGAAGTGTTGTGTAAATATAATAGGTCTGAATTTATGTTATTTAGTCTTTTTTCCCTGTGGCTTTTAATACTCTATCCCTGTTCTGTGTATTTAGTGTTTTGACATTTTTTCTATGAATATATTGATGATATTTTCTGGTCCTCTGATTTAGAAGTCTTCTTATCTATTCAGATTATTCTGATGTTTGGTTTTTTCATAATCTCCCATATTTCCTATATATTTTGTAATAGACTTTTTGGCTTAACATTTTCTTTAACAAATGTGTTACTTTCTTATACTGTGTATACTATCCATGTGAATCTTTCATCTATCTCTTTTATTTTGTTGGGTATTCTTGTTTCTGTATTTCCTTTTCTCTTTCCTATGTTTTTCTTCTTCAGGATTGCATCAGATCGTATTCTTTATTGCTTCTATTTTCATTTTTAGGTCTTGGAGTGTTTTAATCATTTATTCACCTGTTTGATTTTACTTTTAAGTATTTCTTTTTGCTTGTTAATTTCTTTTCCTTGTTAATGGTCTCTACATGACTGGTTGTACTTTGCCACAATTTTTTAATCGTTTTAATAGTTTCTTTTTTTAAGGGTTATATCATCGTTCTAATATTATAATTAAGGTAATTTTTGTGTTATTCAGGTGTGTTAGCAATTACAGGGCTTGCTGTTATATGACAACTGAGTTCTTGTTTTGACATACTGAATTGATCTTGAGCCTTTTAATAGTTACTAGTTTTGGCCTGCCTAGTAAACTCACATGGTATTTTGGGAAATATTAAAAAATAAGCCCACCATCCCTCTAAAAGGCTTGACTACACTCCTGTGCACCTGCCACCATCAACTCTCTCCACATAGTCCCCACATCATCTGGCTCGGTTGTTCCGGGAGCAGCTAGTAGTTCCTCAGCTATGACTCCATGTAGTCTATGATCCCACATTTCAGTAACTAAATAGAACCACCATCCTAGCAGTTGCATATAACAATACACAGTAACTTGGTAAAATCAAGACTCTTAAGGCTTAAATAACCAATCAGACTTATGTATCAATAAAAATCACAGTTTACAGGATGACAATACAATAATATCAGAGCTCATTAGTAATGATAAAAAAAAAACTTTACCCCAGTATTTCTAACCTAGTGAAATCATAGCTACTTGTGGCTGGTAAATGCCACGTGGGTTCATGTCCACAGGAATCTTACTTTTCCTCCTACCCTTAGATGATCCATGTCTCTTCAACACCTAGCTCTGCCTCCCTTTTCCCAGTCCAATCACAGACCTTCTCTGCAATAAAGTAATTGGACAGGGAAAATCCTTCAGATCATATTAAAAAAAACAGTTATAAAAGGAATAGTTCTAATTCTTGTACTTATAAAATTTTATAAAAGTAGAAGAAATTTATACCAATAAAACCCTTGATTTTGCATCTAAAAAAACTATGTACAATCTAATAAATTATGACTTTATACCCAAGGAGATAAAGGGGTCTGCAACCCTATAGGTTATGAACAATATCAACTAACCAGTACCCCCGGAGCTCGTGTCTCTAGATGCATATGTATCAGAAGATGGCCTAGTCAGCCATCACTGGGAAGAGAGGCCTCTTGGTCTTGCATACTTTATATGCCTCAGTACGGTGAAATGCCAGGGCCAAGAAGTAGGAGAGGGTGGGTAGGGGAATGTGGTGGGGAGGGTCTAGAGGACTTTTAGGATAGCATTCAAAATGTAAATTTAGAAAATACCTAATTAAGTAAATCAATAAAAAAAAAAAAAGAAATTATGACTTTAGCTTAGTAACAAGGAGATTTCTACCAAATGAGGTCCTGACTATGCAATCAATTCTAGCTATGCCACTCTGTTCCAGTATGATCATTCCTCTATTCCCTAGTAAGATAGCCTATTAATAACCATCTCCAGCCCCAAAGCAGAGGGAACTGGCTAGATGGCTCTTCATATATTCTTCAAGCTGAATATGGGCATTGAGAAATTATGAAGGGAAGGGGAACGTTAGAGAAAATAGGATTAATACACTCTGATCTCCATGTCTGGAGTAGATCTGACTGAAGTCCAGGACATCAGGAGTTCAAGCAGGTCTGAATAGAATATCCCCCAGGGCTGCATATTATTCAATATATAAATCCCAAAACTAAATTTTAATATTATCAAGACATATATTTGATTTGATTTTCTGTGACCTAGTCCTCTGGAACTCTCTTTTCGTTATATTTTATTCATGTAACTCTGGAAAGTGTAAATCACTTTGACCATAGACATAGAGAAAAAATCTTTTCCCCAAATCAGCATATCCTTGAGCCAGTAAACAGAAAATCCTTTATTTAGACCTCTCTCTATATATAATATAAACACAAAATACGACTCATGTGCCTACGGGACTGCTATGGCAAAAATTTCCTATAATGTGGACACATTCGAGGATTTCTCCCAAACGTAATATCTTGCCATATCACGAAGCAGAGGCTCAGATGATTATCACTGGAAGAAGGCAGGCATTGACTTATTTCAGAAAAGAGCCAGATATCATTGTTCAGCCTTACAGCGTAAGTCAAGACACTTGGCTGAAACCGCATAGTACAGATTGGTTGCTTGCACAAATAGGGTTTAATAGAACTATAGACAACCACTACCCTCAAGATAGGTTAATAAAATTTTTAAATGAACATGATATGATATTTCCTAAGATGACTTTTTTACAGCGTTTAAATAATGCTCTATTGATTTTTACTGATGGCTCCTCTAAAGGGCAAGCCGGATATCTTATTAATGATCAATAGGTTATTGTAGAGACTCCTGGTCTCTCGGCTCAGCTAGCCGAATTAACAGCAGTACTAAAGGTCTTTCAGTCTGTACATGAGGCTTTTAATATCTTTACTGACAGTTTATATGTTGCTTAGTCAGTACCCTTATTGGAAATCTGTGGTACGTTTAACTTCAATACGCCATCAGGATCCTTATTTTCAGAATTGCAAAACATCATTCTTGCCCGGAAAAATCTGTTTTATATTGGCCATATATGGTCTCACTCTGGTCTTCCTGGGCCTCTGGCCGAGGGTAATGATCGCATTGACAGAGTTCTAATAGGAGAAGCTTTAGTTTCGGATCCTGTTGCTCTGGCCCAACGTGATCATGAAAGGTTTCACCTCTCTAGCCATACCCTAAGGCTCCGACATAAGATCACTAAGGAGCAAGCAAGAATGATTGTAAAACAATGTCCTAAATGTATTACATTATCTCCAGTGCCACATCTAGGAGTCAATCCTAGAGGCCTTATGCCTAATCATATTTGGCAAATGGATATAACCCATTATGCAGAATTTGGAAAACTAAAATATATACATGTTTGCATTGATACCTGTTCAGGATTTCTCTTTGCTTCTCTGCATACAGGGGAGGCTTCAAAAAACTTAATTGATCATTGCCTACAAGCCTTTAATGCCATGGGGTTGCCTAAGCTTATTAAGACAGATAATGGGCCATCTTATTCTAGTAAATACTTTATTGCATTCTGTAAAGAATTCGGTATCAAACATAAAACTGGAATTCCTTACAACCCAATGGGACAAGGAATAGTTGAACGTGCTCATAGCACCTTAAAGAATTGGCTTTTTAAAACAAAAGAGGGGCATCTATATCCCCCAAGGTCACCAAAGGCTCATCTTGCCTTCACCTTATTTATCCTAAACTTTTTGCAAACTGACATTAAAGGTCAGTCTGCAGCGGACCGCCACTGGCATCCAGTTACTTCTAATTCTTATGCATTGGTAAAATGGAAGGACGCCCTGACTAATGAATGGAAGGGTCCGGATCAGGTTCTAATCTGGGGAAGAGGCTCGGTTTGTGTTTTTTCACGAGATGAAGATGGAGCACGGTGGCTACCAGAGAGATTAATTCATCAGGTAAACACAGATTCTGTCTCTTCTCGTAAGTATCATTCTAAAGACTAAAATTCCTCTTGTGCTTAGAATTCAGCTGGGAATGAAATCTCCCAGAAACGCTGTTTTCCTCTGAGCCAAATCCCCTACAGGAAGCCGGAGACTAGCTTTAGTTTTACAATTTGCATCTGAATAAGTACCTGGATTTCTCCAAAAAGAAAATTTGCATTGCTACTCTCTCATTGTCTAGATCTCTTTCTTTTCTCAAGCAGGTCAATCTCCGGCCGGACCTACAGGCGTGCCTTCCCTTCCCCTAAGAGCAAACAGGTGGTACTGCTATTCTCCCTTCCAAGGACATTCCAGCACGTGGTTTTCAGTCTGAGATAGGATTTAGATTTACCAAGAGAGCTAGGGAACTAGAAATTTCATACATTTACAGAGATTAGTTCTTATTTTGATAGAGATGGGCTTAGTCCCTTAGCTGGCCTCTGGCTTTTCACCCTTGCTGTTACTGCAAGGTGTCCTTAGTTCCTCAGGCTAGGGAATAACAGGGATGAGGAGGAAGGACTTCCAGCTCCTATTTTAACCACAATTCATGGTGTTAATACTGACATAATTCTTGTCTAGGCCTTGCTAAATCTGAGGTTGACAAGTCTCCACTAGAGACCAAGCAGGACTCAGACCTGCGCTACTGATTCGTGATCAGACGAATACAGTATGGGTACCGCTTGGCACAGGAGATTACTGCAGAGAGAAGGTCCAGCTTGACCGTTTCTGAGTTCCCTGTGTGACACACCTGATTTGAAAGAGGTTGGTATCTGATTCCAGCTAAAAACCAAAAATACCTAAGTCTCTGCCTCCCCTCTCCAAAAGATACCAAGAGCCAAAGATGTGGGTTGTTATAACGCCCACGGGAGGAATCGGGTCAATGTACACCCAAGCCAAGGTTAAAGGCCCTCTCATCTACGGATGAGAAAATCATTTGTTCACCTCAGTTAAGCGTTGCCTATTTAAACTTAATTAATAGGGGGGAGAGAGGTTGGAGAAGTTACTGTCGAAATGGCAAGCCCTTCACTGCCTCCCACCCAAATAAAATAGCCAATTGCCCTTGTACTAGGAGCCAGCCAGTCTTGCCCCTTCTCCTTGTTTTCCCGCCTGTCATCCAAAATTACGGAGGATTATCAACTCAGTGTTATTCTAAATTTGTTCGGTCAAACTTAGCCAGGGTTCCAATGCCCTACTTAAAATGCAACCTGGTAGTTACCTATTCAGCACTAATTAGCATTATAAAGTCAGAGCCTACAGCTAAGTGCTATTCCATTAGTGCTTTAAAGACAGTCTTAGCCAGATACAGTTTACCATTAGAAAAGATAGGGAATCCCTCGAAAACAGGTTTTTTCTTTAGCCCTAAGAACTCAGGCAGAACTATTTAGCATAGATAATTTTTCTGCCTCAGGCCAGCCCTTTCTTTTTTTTTTTTTTTTGTTAACTAATGGGAGGAGATGTGGTCTCCCTTCCCCCACCTGATTGAACCTGCTTGCTCAAGGGTGGAGTTTCCTGCTCATTCGTGCTGCCACGCCCACTGCTGGACCCTGTTGGCTTAGCTGCTTGGAGGCACACACGTGTTCGTCCTGCTACTGAATCCCGAGTTACTTGGCGGGAAATTGGGTTCGCTCCCCCTTCCTTTATAACTGAATGTTGGAATTAAAAAGGCGGGCTTTGAACATGAAATCGTCTTAGCCCCATTCTTTCTTCCGCCCCATCTAGATTCCTCTCTTTTCAGCTCCAACTGCCATTCTCAGTTGAACTGTTCGTGTTGTGGACTGCGGGAAGGCCACAACAGCTTTGGTTGATTCTTTGTATAGTTCTCTTTGTTTCCATTTGGTTGATTTCAGCCCTGATTTTGATTATTACCTGTCATCTACTCCTCTTGGGTGAATTTGCTTCCTTTTGTCCTAGAGTGTATAGGTATACTATCAGGCTGGTAGTGTATGCTCTCTCTAGTTTCTCTTTGGAGGCACTCAGAGCTATGAGTTTTCCTCTTAGAAATGCTTTCATTGTGTCCCATAAGTTTGTGTATGTTGTGGCTTTATTTTCATTGAACTCTAAAATGTCGTTAATTTCTTTCTTTATTTCTTCCTTGACCAAGTTATGATTGGCTAGAGTGTTGTTCGATTTCCACGTGAAAGTTGGCTTTCTGTTATTTATGTTGTTATTGAATGTCACCCTTATTCTGTGGTGATCTGATAGGATGCAGGTGCTAATTTCAATATTTTTATGCCTTTTCAGGCCTGTTTTATGACCAATTAAAGAAAAATGATTGTTGCTTCCTGTTATTTTGTTGTTGTTGTTGTTATAGTTGGGATTCTTTTCTTTAGGCTATCATATTTTTGGTTTGTTGAAGCATTACTTTCTTTCATTTTGTAAGTTGTAGTTTCAGTCCTTGTGTTGTGTTTTCCCTTTATTATCCTTTGAAGGGCTGGATTCATGGAAAGATATTGAGGGAATTTGGTTTTGACTTGAAACACTTTGGTTTCTCAATCTATGGTAATTGAGAGTTTTGCTGGATAAAGTAGCCTGGGCTGGCTTTTGTGTTCTCTTAGGGTCTGTATAACATCTGTCCATGATCTGGCTTTCTTAGTCTCTGATGAGAAGTCTGGTGTAATTCTAATAGGTCTGCCTTTATATGCCACTTGACCTTTTTCCCTTAATACATTTAATATTCTATCTTTATTTAGTGGATTTGTTGTTCTCATTATTATGTGCTGGGAGGAAATTCTTTTCTGGTCCAGTCTATTTAGAGTTTTGTAGGATTCTTGTATGATCATGGGCATCCATTTCTTTAGTTTTGAGAAGTGTTTGGTTTTGTATCTGTTTTTGTTTGGTTGTTTGATTGGTTGGTTTTCTTCTATAATTTTGTTGAAAATATTTGCTGGCCCTTTAATTTGAAACTCTTCACTCTCATCTACTCCTAGTATCTGTACTTTTGGTCTTCTCATTATGTCCTAGATTTCCTGGATTTCTTGGTTTAGGATCTTTTTGCATTTTGCATTTTCTTTGATTGTTGTGTCCATGATTTCTATGGAATCTTCTGCTTCTGATATTCTCTCCTCCATCTCTTATATTCTGTTGCTAATTCTCATATCTATGGCTCCAAATTTCCTTTGTAGGTTTTCTACCTCCGAAGTTGTCTCCCTTTGACTTTTCTTTACTGTTTCTACTTTCCTTTTTGGTCTTGGATGTTTTTGTTCAATTCCATCACCTGTTTGGTTGTGTCTTCCTGTAATTCTTTACAGGATTTTTGTGTTTCGTTTTTAAGGGCTTTTACTTGTATAGCAGAGTTTTCCTGTAATTCTTTAAAAGATTTTTGGTTTCCTCTTTATGGGCTTCTACCTGTTAAACTATGTTTTTCTGTATTTCTTTAAGTGTGTTATTAAATTCCTTCTTAAAATCCTCTTCCAGCATCTTGTAATATGATTTTAAATTGAATCGTGTTTTTCGGGTGTGTTGGCGTATCCAGGAGTCACTGTGGTGGGAGAGCTGGTTTTTGATGATGGTGAGTGGTCTTGGTTTCTTTTAGTAATATTCTTACACTTGCCTTTTGCCATCTGGTAAACTCTGGTGTTAGTTGTTATAGCTATCTCTGGCCGGAGTTTGTTTCTACTGTGATTATGTTAGCCTCTGTCAGCAGTCCTGGGAGTCTAACTCTCTCCTGAGTCCCAGTGTTCAGAATATTCTCTGCATGCCACCTCCACTCTTGCAGGGAAGGTGCACGGAGATCTGGAGCTCAGCTTTACCTCCTGGCTGAAAATGCAGGCGTGAAAGGGGCGCTTTCCCAGAAGCAATGTTGCTTCTGCAGCCTGTGAGCCCTCCCTGGAGACCACATCTCTTCTGGCGGGAAAAGTGTGCAAATGTCTGGAGCTCAGTTCTGCTTCCTGGCTGAAGATTCAGGCCCAAAAGATGCTCTGTTCTAGAAGCTTTGCTGCTTTTGCAGCAAGTACACTCTCCTGCCCAGACTTGTCTCTCCTGGACCTGGGACACAAGATGGCTCTCTCACCTACTCAGGTGATTAGAGCCCTCCCTAGATGCCACCTCTTTTCTGGTGTAATAAGTCTCAGTGCTTCTCCTTTAAAATGCTTCTATCTGTTTCCTTTGCTCCCCTGTTTTTCTCTAAGGGAGTTATTTATATCCTCCATAAAATCCTCTGTAAGCTTCACGACACATGATTTTAACTCTACATCTTGCTTTTCTGGTGTGTTGGGGATTCCAGGACTTGCTGGGTTGAGGAAACTGGCTTATGATGTTGCCAAATAATCTTGTTTTCTGTTGGTAAGATTCTTACATTTGCCTTTTGCCATCTGGTTATCTCTGGTGTTAGATGTTCTTGCTGTCTCTGGCTGGAGCTTGTTCCTCCTGTAGGTGTGTATTCCTCTGTCTCCACTCCTGGAAGACTAGCTCTCTCCTGGCAGAAACTGTGCACTTAGGACTCTGGGACCGCCCAAGCTGTGGTTGCAAATTTTGGACAGGAAGAATCCTGTCCCAGCTGCTCCACTGATCTTGTTCTCCTTGTCAGTCCCTCTCCACAAAGTTATTGGAGAGAAAGTGACTGTCTAAACTCCTTTCCCAGGAACAAAAACACTCCTGGAAGAAGAGGTCCCTCCTGGTGGGAACCATGCTCAGCAGGCTGTCGAACAGCCTCAGGTAGCAAGTACAGATGCAGAAGTGATTTGTTAATGAACCAAAATTATCGCTGTTATGTATGTGCTTCAAATTTGATGTGTTTTACAGTTATGTGCATCCAATAAGTGAGTCTGCATCCAATTTCATTCCAATATAGAAAATGACTTTACAATATTAGTTGAACATAGTTGGTTATGATTTTCAACGATTTAATATATAAATTAGTTGTGAAGAAAAGTCTATATTCAATTTAATATATCAAGTGAATAAAAATGATGCAAAATGCCATTGAGATCAATTTTGTTAGCCATCTCAAGCTTAGAATGTAGTAGGGAACCATTTTTTTTTCTTTAGTTCATTTGTTTGTTTGTTTTTAATTTCATGTTACTCTTCTTTGTTTTTCCCAAACAGGTTTTTGTATATTATGGTTCTGTATTTTGACTATATTTTAATTGGAGTTTATTACTTCCTTTTTTTTTTGGTTCACAAAAGTCTTACTATTTTTAGAAGAAATGTGATGTCTTCGTGATTTCAATGTCAAGTAAAATATGGAAACATAACAGCTTAGGAGAAAAGGCCAAATTCTGCAAACCAGTTTTTCTAGATCATATTCAAGGGAATATGGCAAAACAAATAAAAATCTGTAATTAAAATAAATACAGAAAAGGAAGATAAATTCTGTTCTTAAAGGATCCCAAATCATTTCAATTCTGGAAAAATGATTTATAAAACTTTCTTCATAAATTATATTTTAAAATTTAAATTATCTATTCTGGATTTTAAAAAATGAACTTTAATTTTTTTTTTTATTCTCTAGCAAATATGGCAAAATTTTACTTACTTCCCTACATATAATTGCTGTTATCTTCTCTCTCTCTCTCTCTCTCTCTCTCTCTCTCTCTCTCTCTCTCTCTCTCTTTCTCCCCACACAACAACAAAAACACAAAACCAAAAACTGAAAAGAAATGAAAAGTAAATCTTGGAGTACATTAAACACAAACTTTTATGTATCCCATTTACTGCTTCTTATGGTATTGCTTGGGATTCATGAATGTGTTATCCTTAAGAGATCATGCCAATAGCTTCAATTGTATCATGATGTTCATTCCTATATCAGTCTTTGAGGGTAAAAAGACAGAGAGTGTAAGGAATTTTTAATTATGTTTGTATTCCAGATATGGTAGGTTTTGGAGTATGGGTGTACAAAGTGTCAAGGCACAGGATAAATGGTCTTTCAAATGATTTTGAAATTATAAAATTATAAAACTCAATATGGATATTTTAAAACAGTAAGTTCTTAAACTGAGTGATTGTATATACAATCAACTGGAACTTATTATTATTTAAACAACAACAAAAAAATTCCTTCTTTGGTATATGTGTAGTCTTCTATTGTTTACCAAGTAAATTAGAACAATATGCTTTTTCACACCGTTTACATGAGACCACAAAATCTATATGAAATGTATCACATGAACACTGTGCAAATCAACCTACATTTTCAGGGTTGAGTCAAGCACTGAATTGTTATGTGCTCATTAGGTACTGATATGGACATTTAGGAAGTATGTCATATTCTAATTTCTTTCCAATGAAGAAAATAACTTCTGAGTATAAGTTATGCCTCAGTATCAAATTTTTATGTACAAATTAGTGGTAAAGAAGAGTCTATATATGGTTTAATATATCAACTCAATATGAGAGATGAAAAACGCTACTGAGTTCACGGTTTGTGATGGCTATCTACTGCTCTGGGTGTTTTTCTCCTTACTCCAAATTACTGGTTTTGGTTTCTACCAAAGAGGTATTTTTGTGGATTACATTTCTGTATTTTAATCTTTTTGTAAGATGAGTTCTGAGTCTGTGTGTTTCTCATGTATATTTTCATCAGATTCTGCTTGTTCCTTTTCTTTGTTCTATTCTGCTTTTTTTTTATTTTTGTTTATGTCATTTTATATTATATTTTAAATATTAATTTTTGTTTTAATAAGAGAAAATATTTGGGGCTGAGATGGGAAGTATAAAGGATGAGACATGCTTGGTGGCACATGCCTTTAATCCCAGCACTTGGGAGGCAGAGGCAGGCAAATTTCTTAGCTCAAGGCCAGCCGGGTCTACAGAGAGAGTTCCAGGACAGCCAGGGATATTCAGAAAAACTCTATCTCAAAAAAAAAAAATATTTTAAATAACAGTACCTATGGAAAAAAGTCAAATTCTAATTTTAAAAATTAAATAAAAGCTAGAAAGATTTCTTTACCTCACTTTAAAGACCTGTTTTCCTATGACATGCCCAAGGCTCATTTTCATGTGTGCCTGAACTCAATTGTTGTTAATATCTATTTACTCATCAAAAAGATTAACAATTTCATGCAGGCACCACATTTCTTTGAGTACATGTACTCTAAGATGTATAAAAACATATTTAGCAAACTTAACGTTTGAAATATCTAATTAGGAAAATAAGGTAGTAAATGAATTGTGGTAATTTATAATCCTTCCTGTGATGACTTTGAATGACATCACCAAAAATCTTAATATCCGTACTTTATTAACTGAAATGGTGAATTTAAGTTCTCTGAGATATGCTCACATTAAATTTCTTAGCCACAAATTTTAATTAAAATTGAAGACATTTATACAAGTTCCAAGATTTCTAATGAGACCAATCCATGTTAAAACCAATAGAAGATAAATACATAGTATTTCAATACTGAAATAAAAGTCATGTCATATTTTGCATGTTGTGGATATTTTAATTGAAAAAGTAGCCTAGAAAGAACACTTATTCAAATCCTGGAATGAAAAGAATTTATCAATGAATGACATAATTGTGCAGCATTTAGGTTTTAGTGTTAAAACATAGGATATGAAATATGTAAAAGCAGTACTTCATGACAATATGTAAAATATTATGGTGAGCAAATAGCACCATGAGTAAATCTGCAAGCCAGGAAGAACACACAGTTATATGGGCAGAATGAAACAATGTTGTTGGCATGGTGTCATCCATATTATTTCTGCTTTGGTGGAGAATATAAATGGGAAAGAAAGTAGAAAAGAAAATTCTCAGAAGATTATGCTAGGGGTGAAAACACTGAATGCAATGAAGAAAGGCATACCCTGATACAGCATAGAGTACGTAGCGTCTCAAAACCTGGAGAGAATTTGAATACATTGTATAACTGAATATTTGTCCTTTAACACATATGAATTAAGAAAGACTTTTTAAATTATTGTAATAGAGTGTCATAGGTTAATAGAGTATGGCCAGGGGCAGGAGGCAGGTCTTTCCTGAACATTTAGAAAAGCAAAACTTTTGTACATGTACCTTCATTTACTCACTGGGATAAATTTTGCAGGCTCAGGTAAAAAACAATCTGAGTCTGTCCATTAACAGTTAAGACTCATGACCTAACCATAGGAATGAAAAACAGACCCACATTCATAATTATCAGAGACTCTTATACCTAATGTGAACTCAGATAAATTAGGATGTAAACTTCACAGTACTGCAAAAGAAAAAAAAAATCAGTTAATACCATGCTTTGAAATTGTTAAACTGTGCTTTCAAGTCAGGGAAGAAAAATGTTAATTCAAAAGTGACACTAAGACTCACCTGGCTTATTTCTGCCTTTGTGCAGTCTTCGCAAGTAAAATACCAATTCAATCATGATATAGGAGGAAATGCCAAAGTCTACAAACCAGTTTCTGTAGGTCACACAATAGGAAAAATTCAAGATCATTATCAATCTGTACATAAAATTAAAAAATAGAAAGAAGACATATTTAATGGTTAACTCTCCTGAAAATTTCTCAAATCAGCCAAACATTTTTTTTGAAAAATCTGATCTGTAAATTACATATAAACTTTAAATTGTTTAGTATTCCTAATTTTCAAACAGTATATTTTAATGTAATATTTATCTTCTCACAAATATGTTCATGTTCTCCTCTGTTACCAACACACATTTTTTTCTTCATTATCTCTCTTAGGGTAAAACACAAAAACATAAACCATAAAACTGAAAAAAAAAAAAAGGAAGGAAAGAAAGAAAGAAAAGTAAATCATGTAGTCCATGAAACACAAACTTCTATTATCTGCTGAACTAGTAATTTTGGTTAAGCTTGGGGTGGGTTATTTTGTTAGCCTTAAAAGATCATGCCCATAGCTTCAAAAACTGTATACTGTTAATTATTTCTGTGCCAGTCTTTAAAGGTAACAAACATATTGAGTGTAAAGAATTTTAAAACTTGCAAGTGTTTCAGATGTGTTGACATTTTTACATGGGTAATGAGAGTCATGGGATATGATAAATTGTTATCTCAAAGGCTTTTGGAATTCTATTTTATTTCATAATTTTGGAATTATAAAATGAAATATAGATACTTTCATCTAGTAATTTTAAAAACAATAGAATTGATTTGTAACCAACTTGCACATGTTTTTTAATTCTTGTTTGGTATATGCTGTAGCCTTGTTTTATTACCAAGGAGATTAGAATGATCTGATTTTTTTACATAGTTTACATGAGACGTTAAAATCCATGAGATGTTTCCCAGGATAGCTCTGTAAATCAACCTATATTTTAGGTGTTGTGTAAGGGATTGAACTGCTATATGTCCATAATTTATTTTTATTCAGTAAGGGTGTCTCAGTCAACAAAATTAGTTCTAGGACATCCAGGGCTATACAGAGAAACCCTGTCTCAAAAATCCAATATATACATACACACACTCACACACACACACACACATTTCCAATAAAGGAAATAACTTCTAATAGTAAGCTTGATCTCAATACCAAAGTATAATGTCCTACTTAAGAAGAATCCATATTTTATTTAATATAACAAGTCAATAGGACAGATGAAAAGTGCAAAGAAGTTCATATTTTTTGTTGGCTCTCTACTGCAGGGAATCTTGTGGAGCTTTTTTTTTTTTTTTTTTTTTTCCTATTTGTCTTGGATTCAAATTTTATGTTAATATTTTGTTTTTGTTTTTAACCAAACAAGTGTTTTGTATATTAAGCTTTACATTTTGATTTTATTTTAATATGAGATCCATGTCTCTTTAATTCTCTTGTGTGTTCCCATCTCCTTTTATTTGTCTGTTTATTATGCTCTAATCTCGTTTGGTTGTTTATTTTTGTTAAAGTCATTGGACATTAATTTTTTTATGTATTTGTCTTTTAATGCGATAAAATATTGAGGATGATATAGGAAGTATAAAAGATATAATAGGGGAAGCTATCATAATACCTATCCCTGTGGGGGAAAAATATCTAGTTCTAATTTTAAAAATGAAAATAAGCTAGCAATTTTTTCTTTACCTCTCTCTAATTATGTTTTTTTACACAATGCCCAAGAATCATTCTTTCATCTGCATAAATTTATATGTTTTTTAATATCTTTTCATCAAAAAGCTTAAATTGGCAGTTACACACATATTAACAATGAAAAAGAGAAAACCCTGATACAGCATACAGTTATTTAGCATATTAAAACAAGATGAGATTTTGAATAATGGTGTTTGCCATGTATGAATTTTGGAAGATATTTTAAAAATATTGTATGAGAGTCTCATAGGCTAACAATTAGAATGTCCGAAGTGGGTGAAGGCAGGTTTTTCTTGAACATATGGAAAAGGTCAAACTTAGTAAGGAAACCTTCCTTTACTTACTGAGATAAATTTGACATCATAAAGAGCAAAACAGTAGGAGTCTATCCATAGTGACTTAATCTCAAATGACATGTTTTTTGTTTTTTGTTTTTGTTTTTTTTTTTTTTTTTTACATATAAGCGATGTCCTTAACTATGATTGTCTCAAAAATATTGTAAAACACAAACCTTTCTCTACAGTGAGTAAAATAACAAACATCAATTATTACCATGTACTGCAAGATTTAAACTGAATGTACTGGAATGTGAAGAAAATTGTTAATTCACAATTTCTATCAAAATTCACACGGTTTGTTAGTTCCTTTTTACAGTCCACAATTTGTGCACAATTTTAATAGATTAAGATGGGCCCTGGCAGTGTTTGGACTGCCAAGTAAAATCTTATATCAATCACATATTGGATAGCAGGCCAAATACTACAATCGAGTTTCTCTAGGTCACTCACCAGGAAATGTGGCAAGATAAATATCAATCTGTACTTATAACAAAGACACAGATAGGAGAAAATTCAACATTCATAAGATCCTGAAAATTTCTAGACTCTGTAAAAAGTTCTTATTTCTGTTCAGTAAAGTATTTTCTTTAAAGATTTAGATTGATTATTTTTTATGGTTTTCATACAATATACTTTAATTGTATCCTTTATCACTAGGATTTGTTGTACATTCCTACATACATTTGCTGTCCATGTTCTCTCTTAGCACATAAACAAATACAAATCCCACAAAAATGAAAAATAAATCATAGAGTTCATTATACATTAAAATTTGTTGTTTCCCAAGTTCTCGACATTGAATTGCTTATTGTAGGATCATCTTTCTTTTTGTTCTCTCTCTCTTTTTTTTTTTTGCATTATTATTTGATTTTTTTTTTCAATCCAGATTCTATCCCCTTCTGACCCACCCTCTGACCGTTTACATGCTACATGTCTCCTCCCAGGCCCCATCTCCATGAGGATGCCCAATCCTCCAGGCCACCCAACCGGATTTCTTCACTGCCTGGAACCTCTAGCATCTTGAGGTTTAGGTGCATCTTATCTGACTGAGTGCAGACCTGGCAGTCTTCTGCTCTACTGGGGCCTCATATCAGCTGATGTATGCTGCTCCATTGGTGACCCAGTGCCTATGAGATCAAGGAGAGTTGAGACTATTGGTCTTCCTACAGTGTTACACACCTTCTCAACCTCTTCCATCTTTTCCCTAATTTAACCATGAGTGTTGGCAATTTCTATAAATTGTTTAGATATTTATATCTGCATCTGACTCCCTCAGGTGCTTGTTGGATCTTTCAGTGGGCAGTCATACTAGGATCATTTTTGTAAGAACACCATAACCTAAGCTATAGGGTAAGGCCATAGAACATCCCCTTGAGCTGGATCCCACTTTGGTCCTGTCACTGAACCTCCTTTTCTTCATGCCTTTCTTCATTATTGTCCCTGCAGTTCTTTCAGATAGGAACAATTCTGTGTCAGAGTTTTTAACTGTGGGATGGCAACCCCATTTATGGACTTTAATGTGTCTGCAAAAATTGCATTACCATGTTAAATTCAATGTCAATATTTGAGAGTTACAACACTAATAGAGTAAATATTAAAAATATTCCAGCATAGCAAATGGAGTAAGAATTATATATGGGATTACACAGATACAGCAAACTGTTATGGTTCCTTCTAGCCAGTGGTAACATGAAAGAAATGGACACCAAGTCGGGTACACACAGCAACTTTACTTTGGGCCTTTTCTTTTACAGCTCTCTTCCCCAGCAGCTTTTTCTTGGGGCAAGGGCTAAACTTCTTCTATTACAACAGCTTCTCTTACTCTACTTCTATTCATGACAAGGGCTAAACCAACTCATATTACAACAGCTTATCTTCTACTTCTACTCACAGCAGGGGCTAAAACTACTCTCTTCACTACTTGTGCTGACTCACCTCCTTCTAGCTCCACCCCATCTCATCCAATCAGAATTCACACACGCTCCAGGCATGAGTTCAGGTCATTAACAGATAGGCTGACAGGTCCCAATCATGAGGAACATTCCAGCCTGGCAGGCAGAACACACATGCAGCCTCACTGAGCAGCTCGGGCAAGGCAGTAAACAAGTGGGTTTCATGGGGCCTGCAGCCATACTGCTTCCCACAGCAAACAGGCTAATGTGTCACACCAAAAGCTTTTTAAACTCTAAGATGAGAAAATCAGTGGAGAGGCTGAATTGATGGCTTAGTGACTGTTCTTCCAAAGGTCTTGAGTACAATTCCCAAAAAACACATGGTGGCTCCCAGCCATGTCTAATGTGATCTGACTATGACACAATTATCATATGCATACAAAAAAATCATTTATAAAAGTAAAATCAAAAGTAATACATGTAAATAATAAATTTGATAAACAGTATTCATGGATATGCATAGAAATGTCATTTGTTGAGGGGTTATTTGGAAAGACATCCTGTTCGAAAGCACACTGCTAAGCTTCAAAAATATGCTACCATGTTGCTTGTTTGATTAATTGAAGTTGTCAAAACATAGTCTTTATGAGAACAAGAATGCTTGGAACTGGTTGCCGAAGGGATCTGCAATCTTATAAGTGGAACAACAATATGAACTTACAAATTCACCCACCCCCCACACTCCCCGGAGCTTGTGTCTCTAGCTGCATTTGTATCAGAAGATCGCCTAGTTGGCCATCAGTAGAAAGAGATGCCCAGTGTTTGTGAATACATTATATGCCTCAGTACAGGGGAATGCCAGGGACAAGAAGTGGGAATGGGTGGGTGGGGAAGTGTGTGTGTGTGTGTGTGTGTGTGTGTGTGACTTTTGGGATAGCATTGGAAATGTAAATGAAATAAATACCCAATTAAAAAAATTTAAAAAGATCTATTTTCAGTTGAAAGTTCTAACACTGACACTATTACTTATGCCATGTTGTTCTTTCATACAGTAGCCTTTCATTGCTATCTTCTGAAAGGCTCTACAAGCACCTGACTGAGACTGATGCAGATAGTTACAGCCAACCATTAGATTGAGGTAAGAGACAACTATGGAAGAATTAACAGAAAAACTGAAGGAGATGATGGGTGTGACACCCCATTGGAAGAACAACAGTATCAATAACGTGGAAGCCCTCAGAGGTCCCAGAGCCTAAACAGCTACCCAAAGTACATATATGAGCTAGTCCATAGCCATGGTGTATATGTAGCTGAGGACTGCCTTGTCTGACCTCATGAGTGAGGATGCATTTAAATCAGTAGAATTTGTTCCCCCAGAGTTGATGGCAGTGAGGTTAGGATGGATGGGGGAGCACACTCTCAGAAACAAAGGGGAAAAGGGAAGGGGAAATTCACAGTAAGGGGAATCTCGGAGCTGCAGTAACATTTGGAATATAAATGATTAATATTATTTAATAAAAAAGTTTTAAAAAGATGAATTTGAATAGACATAAACACCTAGATAAGTGCTCTACCTATTTTCAAGTTTATTATTTTTGTTGCTTTTGCTTCTGAATTCCTTTGAGTTTTGATTTCCATCCTGCATTTTATATAAAGAGGATTTCTCAATTATGCCTCCTGTATTTAAAATTTCCCTGAAATAGTAGTTGATAACTTTAGAGCCCTGAAACAACATGCCAAACATTTTCTCTGAGAATGTTATCTCTTGAGCTCATATTAGAAAATATTTCCCCTTTATTTTTTTTCCTCTTGAAGGGGGTCTTGGAGTTTTATTACACACACCTACACACACACACACACACACACACACACACACACACACATAAGGAGAGAGAGAGAGATAGAGAGAGAGAGAGAGAAATGATATATAAATTTACAAATACAAACGTAAATATATTGCATTTCTGATAAGTCCCTAGTCAAATTAACTAAAGGACCCAGAGGCAGCATTCCAGTTAACAAGATTAAAAATGTATTTCTCTTTTAATTATTTTAAAAAATATTTCTCTTTTTTTTCAGTCCACATTTTATCCCCATCCTGGTCTGACCCACCAACTTTTTCTCATCCCATTCCTCATCTCCCTGACACAAAGATTATGTACCTACTCTCCCCTCCCTCCCAACCTCCACCCACCATACCAGACTGCTCACTTCCTGGAACCTAAACTCTGTGGAGAGTTAGCTATGTCATCTCTCCCTAAGCCTAGACCAGGCAGCCCTATGCTTTACATGAGTTGGGGGCTCATTCTAGATGGTTTATGCAGCCTTTTTGGTGGCTCAGTGTCTGAGAGATCTCAAGGGTCCAGGTTAGTTCAGAATGTTGATCTTCATATGTCGTTGCTCAAATTCTTTCAGCCTTTCCCTATTTATGCCATACGGTTCCCCGATTTCAGTGCATTGGTTAGGTGTATGGATCTGTTCCTGTTTTAGTCATCTGCTTATTTGACTTCTTGAAAAAAGAGCTATGCTAGGCTTCTGTCTGAAACTAGACCATAAGATCAATAATAGCGTCAGGCCTCGGAGCCTCCTCTTGAGCTGGATTCCAAGTTGGGTCTGTCACTGGACCTCTTTTCCCTCAGTCTCTTCTCCATTTTTGTCCCTGCAGTCCTTTTAGATAAGAAAAATTCCGTGACAAGCCCAACTCTCCACTTAGTACACTGCCTTTCTTCCGGAGGTGGACTCTTGGTTTTCTATTTTTTAGTAATAAACCATCAGGATTATATGATAGGCATATTTCCTTCTGTCAATTCATGTCCTCTTTTCATCCATCAGAACATCCATATACTCATCTCTCTACAAATCTAGTATAAGCATTATCTGATTTATCCACTGTATCATATTTTATTCCCCAATGTATTTGTCTAAAACAAATGTAAATGTGCATGTAAAGAAACATACAGGACTGGAGAGATGGCTCAGTGGTTAAGAGCACCAACTGCTCTTCCGAAGGTCCTGAGTTCAAATCCCAGCAACCACATGGTGGCTCAAAACCATGCATAATGAGATCGAATGCCCTCTTCTGGTGCATCTGAAGACAGCTACACTCTACTTAGATATAATAATAAATAAATCTTAAAAAAAAAAAGAAAAGAAAAGAAACAGGTACAGTATTCATGGCTGTCAGGTTTATGACTATTGCAGTCACTATAGAATTTAGTGTAGAGTGTTTTCCAAAAGCTAGAAATCAATCTACTGCAGGACCCAATGAGGCTACATTCTTTATCCATTTAAATGTTAGTGGCAAGGAAAAATGCATTCTCTGTAGATTGAATTCTATGAGTATATATATATCATCAGTTGGATGTGATGTTGATCATTCTCAGTGCAATATATGACTATGTCAGTTTTATATGTCACTCAAGGTTGTTCTTGAATATGCATATCTCCAGATATTTGTTGCAAACAGATGATCTTCGCAACTGCAAATAAATATCTGGGAATTTTCATTTTATAAGAAGTAGGTACTATGTCAGATTTTTATTAAATCAATTCAGTCTTGTAGGTTAGTATATGTATATCACAAACACGCTTCTATTTAAGCCATGCTATGTAACCTCCACCCCCCATCAGGCTGAAACCTGTTTGCTCAGGTTTCACTATTTACGTCTGTGAGGAGCCTGCAACTCTATTGTTCTGCCACACCCATTGCCACCTTGCTCTTCTGGAGCCATACATGTGGTCCCTCTGCATATGTAATATGGAAAATCATAGAAGGAAACTTTATTGAACATAGCCACATTGGAAAGAAGAACATAGTCCAATAATATCCAAATATACCATCTGATCAACTTGATTTTCTAGGCAAATGATTATATTTAAGTAGATGTTTAGAGATATACACAACTATGCAGTCTTGTAATAAGTGTGTCCCCACCTATTTTTGACTCACCTTTATCTTGGTTTCAAGGTAGACCAGTTGTCAAAACTAATGAAACCACATTCAAAGAGGAAGATTGTACCTCTAGTTGGCCCAGATCTTCAGCTTTTACTTCTCTCATCTTGGTTTTCCTAGCAGAATTCCAGCTCCTTAGACCATTGTGTCAATGCTTGGAAGCCAAAGGAATGTAAATGGGACAATGTTTCCATACTTGGCTAGTTATAGAGTGATGTCAGAACCAGTCCACTCATCAATCCTTCAGAAGCTCATCAGCTTTTGTACGAGAACATTTTAAATAAATAATATATGGGCTTTTAAGATTTTATTATTAAAATGTGTGTGTGTGTATGTGTGTGTGTGTGTGTGTGTGTGTGTGTGTGTGTGTGTGTGTGTGTGTGTGTGTGTAGAAGTATGTGCACATGAGTAACTTTCTGATCTCCCTGAAGGGTGTTCTGAGCCACCTGATGTGAATGTTTGAATCTGAACATTGAGCACCAGGAAGGGCAGTGTGTACCCTTATATTCTGAGAAATCTCTACAGACCATTAAAGTATTTTCTTAAGATTTTACTTTTAAAAGTTTCAATGACCGAAGTTACAATACCATCAATACCATTAATCATATGGAACTAGAAAATGATTTATGTGTTTATATTTTGTGGACACTAGTGATCATGGATTGTCTTCTATGAGGTGACTTGTTGGACCTTTTTGATATAATCACTATGATTAAAGCAATGATTCACTCATGTGTGTGTAATATTCAGAGTTGAGATACAATATTAATTTTATAAAGTTTTACTCTTTTTTTTTTAGTGATGTGTAAAGGAAATCTTTTATGACTAGCTTCAAGTGAGTGTACAGTGAAGACTTTATATCTGTTTTTAAGTGATTGATATTGAAGTGTTTCTATGTAGATTTGAGTAAAATGTATGAATAAAGGCTTTTCTGTGTTTGGGTCACTAATTAGAAGGTGGAAAATTGTTTTGAGACTGTTTGAATCTTGAAAAAAAATGTTGCCTCTGTGGAAGATCTGAGATGATATATGAAAACTTACAAAGGCACTAGTCCTGGTGCTAAGACACTACTGGCAAACCTTTAATTCTTATTTTTGATTATGTTTAGACATGGACAAACAGGACAGGATAGAATTGAAGACCCAGAAATGAACCCACACAACTATCCTCACTTATCTGTGACAGTGAGTACAAAACCATCTAGTGACAAGAAGACAGCATTTTCAACAAATGGTACTGCTTCCACTGGTTTTCGGCATATAGAAGAATGCAAAATGATCCATTCCTATCTTCTTGTACAAAGTTCAAATCCAAGTTGATAAAGGATATCCACATAAAACCCAATATGTAGAATGTCTCTTAGTACGTTCTATCTTGCCATTTTTCCTTATGTCAGAAACTTGAAGATTTAGGTTTTGCATTGATAGTTGAACTGATTGATGAAATAAAAAGTGGGAAATTCTGGGTTAGTTCTTTTACCATAAACATAGGACACATTATGTATCAAATATCAGTTATACATGTATTTTCAAAACTTATAAAAATGAAATCTTTCAAAAAATTCTGAAAAGAAATATCTAGGAAACATTAAAATTGCCTAAATGTTCATGGACAAGGAAGCAGTGTGTCCTGGATTGGTGGTAAATATACATTAATCTAAGCACTCAGGACACAGAGGCAACAATTTTCACACTGTTGCCTTAACCAAATATATTTGAAATACTAAAAAAGAAACAATTTTCTCATTATAATGTTTAATTATTATATTATGAATATAAATGTATGTATACAATGAAAGATGAAAACTTATTGTACTGACATTCCAATGTTGAATTCTTACATTCTTTTATTCAAAACTTGAATTTCAATTTGAATTTAAATTACTAAAAAAGAATGGAAAATTAATAAAATGATAACTGATAGTTGAAGCAAAAGAAATTTAATTGTAATTGAAGATTATTTTGATCAGAATTTTTTAAAAATGCTATAAAAACCTAAAAAAAAAAACCCTAAGATTATGAAACTCAAAAATCCCTAAAACCCCTTTTAAAAACCTAAAAGTCTCTAAAACCTTAAAACGAAAACAAACCTAAATCCCTAAAGAAAATACCTGAAGCCCCCAAAAAACCTAAAACACTAAAAATCACCTAAAGCACTCCAAAAACCTAAAATCATAAAAAAAACTAAAAGCATAAAAGCCCTAAAGTCTTAAAACAAACAAACAAACAAACAAAAAAACCCAAAATCCTAAAAAAATGAAAATACATAAAAATAAAGAAAGAAAGAAATCGCTATATCCCTAAAATCATTTAAAAAAACAAAAAGAAACACAAAAGCAAAATAAAATAAAACAAAAAACTAGAACCATGAAACACTAAAACCCTAGAAAACACTGACCTCTTGACCAGGTCAGGGCAACATCTTGTATTCTGGTTCCCTCAGAGAAGAGTCTGCTCAGGAGAGCACATTGGCTGCACAAGTAACGTAGGTTCTGGAACTGGATGCCATTGGGGCATTCATCTTCAGAAATGAGGCAGAGCTGGGCTCCAGACCTCTGTGCACCTTCCCTGCAAGAGGAGAGCTTGCCTGCAGGGAGTTCTCTGACCACTGAGGCTCAAGAGAGAGTTTGACTCCCAGGGGTGCTGACAGACGCTACCAGAATCAGAGCAGGAACAAACTCCAGCCAGAGACATCTATAACAACTAACAACAGAGATTACAAGATGGCAAAAGGCAAATATAAGAATCTTACTAATAGAAACAAAGACGACTCACCATCACCAGAAGCCAGGACTCCCACCAGAGCAAGTCCTGGTTACCTCTACACACCTGAAAACCAAGATTCAGATATAAAATCTTATCTCATGGTGCTGGTAGAGGATTTTAAGAAGAAAATTAATAACTCAATAAAGAGATACAGGAGAACATGGCTAAAAAGGTAGAAGGCCTTAAAGAGGAAGCAAAAAAAAAAAATACCTAAAAGATTTGCAGGAAAACACTGCTGAACAAGTAAAAGCCCTTAAAGAAGAAACGCAAAAACTCCTTAAGGAATTCCAGGAAAACACAACCAAACAGGTGATGGAATTGAACAAAACTATCCAAGATCTAAAAACAGAAGTAGAAACAATAAAGAAAACCCAAAGGGAGACAATGCTGGAGATAGAAACCCTAGGAAAGAAATCAGGAACCATAGATGCAAGCATCAGCAACAGAATAAAAGAGATGGAAGAGAGAATCTCAGAAGCAAAATATTCCATAGAGAAACTGGAAACAATAATAACGAAAATGCAAAATGCAAAAAGATCCTAACTTAAAACATCCAGGAAAGCCATGGTGGAACACACCTTTAATCCCAGCACTCAGGAGGTAGAGGCAGACAGATTTCTGAGTTCAAGGCCAGCCTGGTCTACAGAGTGAGTTCCAGGACACCCAGGGCTACACAGAGAAACCCTGTCTCAAAATAAACAAAAACAAAAACAAACAAAAAAACAAAAATACCATCCAGGTATTCCAGGATACAATGAGAAGACCAAACATACAGATAATAGGAGTAGATGAGAATGAAGATTTTTCAAATTAAAGGGCCCGAAAATATCTTCAACAAAATTATAGAAGAAAATTCCACAAACCTAACGAAATAGATGCCCATGAACATACAAAAAGCCTACAGAAGCCCAAATAGAATGGTCCAGAAATGAAATTCCACTTGACACATAATAATCAGAATAAATGCAGTAAATAAAGATAGAATATTAAAAGCAATAAGGGAAAAATGCCAAGAAACATATAAAGGCAGGCCTATTAGAATAACATCAGACTTCTCACCAGAGACTAGGAAAGCCAGAAGATCCTAGACAGATGTTATACAGACCCAAAGAGAACACAAATTCCAGCCCAGAATACTATACACAGCAAAACTCTCAATTACCTTAGATGAAGAAACCAAAATATTCCATGATAAAACAAATTTCACAATGTATCTTTCAATGAATCCAATCCTTCAGCGGATAATAAAAGGAAAACACCAACACAAGGATGGAAACTTCAACCTAGAAAAAGCAAGAAAGTAATCCTTCAACAAACCTAACACAGCTGCAGGAAAAGAATCCTAAATTTAACAACAAAAATATCAGGAAGCAACAATTACTTTTATTTAATTTCTCTTAACATCAATGGACTCAATTCTCCAATAAAAAATACATAGACTAATAGACTGGCTACACCAACAGGACCCAACATATTGCTGCTTACAGGAAACCCAATTCAAGGAAAAGACAGACACTACCTCAGAGTGAAAGGTTCAAAAACAATTTTCCAAGCAAATGTTCCCAAGAAACAAGCTGGAATAGCAATTCTAATATCGGATATATCTGACTTTGAACCCAAAGTTATCAAAAAAGACAAGGAGGGGTACTTCATACTCATCAAAATTAAAATCTACCAAGATGAACATTCAATTCTGATTGTCTATGCTCCAAATACAAGGGCAGCTGCATTCATTAAAGAAACTTTAGTAAAGCTCAAAACACACATTGCAACTCACACAATAATATTGGGAGACTTCAACACGCACTCTCACCAATGGACAGATCCTGGAAACAGAAACGAAATAGAGACACATAGACACTAACAGAAATTATGAAACAAATGGATTTAATAGATATCTACAAAACATTTTATCCTAAAAAAAAAAGGATATACATTCTTCTCAGCACAACATGGCACCTCCTCCAAAATTGTCCATACAATTGGTCAAAAAATTGGCCTCAACAGATAAAAAAAATATTGAAATTGCCCCATGCATCCTATCTGAACACCACAGACTAAGTCTGATCTTCAATAACAGCATAAAAAATAGAAAGCCAACATTCAGGTGGAAAGTAAACAACACTCTACTCAATGATTCCTTTGTCAAGGATGAAATAAAGAAAGAAATTAAAGACTTTTTAGAGTTTAATGAAAATGAAGCCACAACATACCCACACTTATGGGACACAATTAAGGCAGTCCTAAGAGGAAAACTCAGCCCTGGGTGCTTCCAAAAAGAAACTAGAGACAGCATACACTAATAGTCTGACAGCACTCCTAAAAGCTCTAGAACTAAAGGAAGCAAATTCACCCAAGAGGAGTAGACCACAGGAAATAACCTCAGGGTTGAAATTAAACAAGTGGAAACAAACAACTATTCAAAGAATCAACCATAAGATCTGGTTCTTTGAGAAAATCAACAAGATAGATAAAACCTTAGCCAGATTATCAAGAAGACACAGGGACAATATTCTAATTAACCAAATCAGAAATTAAAAAGGAGACATTACAACAAATCTCGAAAATATCCAAACCACCATTAGATCCTTCTACAAAAGGCTATACTCAACAAAATTGGAAAACCTGGAAGAAATGCACAAATTTCAAGACAGAAAACAGATAACAAAGTTAAATCAGGATCAGATTAATTACGTAGACAGTCCTATATCCCCTAAAGAAATAGAAGCAGTCATCAATAGTCTCCCAGCCAAAAAACAAAAACATAAACAAAAACAAAAACAAAAAACAAAACACATGACATGATGGGTTTAGGGAAGAGTTCGGTCAGACCTTCAATGAAGACCTAATTCCACTTCTTCACAAACTTTTCCACAAAATAGAAGCATAAGTTACTCTAACCAACTCATTCTATGAATCCACAATTACTCTGATACCTAAACCACAGAAAGATCTAACAAAGATAGAGAACTTCAGACCAATTTCCATTATGGATATTGATAAAAAAATACTCAATAAAATTCTCGCTATCCAAATCCAAGAACTCATCAAAACAATCATCCCTCCTGACCAAGTAGGTTTCATTCCAGGGATGCAGAGATGGTTTAAAAGACGGATATCCATCAACGTAATCCATTATATAAACAAACTAAAAGAAAAAAAAAAAACAAAAACACAAGATCATCTGGATAGATGCTGAGAAAGCATTTGACAAATCCAACACCCATTCATGAAAAAAGTCTAGGAAAGATCAGGAATTCAAAGCCCATACATAGACATGATAAAAGCAATCTACAGTAAACCAGTAGCCAACATCAAAGTAAATAGTGAGAAACTGGATGTAATCCCACTAAAATCAGGGACTAGACAAGGCTGCTCACTTTCTCCCTACCTAGTTAACATTGTACTTGAAGCCCAAGCCAGAGCAATTTGACAACAAAAAAAAGTCAAGAGGATGCAAATTGGAAAGGAAGAAGTCAAAATATCACTATTTGCAGATGACATGATAGTATAAATAAGTGTCCCTAAAAATCCACCACGGAACTCCTAAACCTAATAAACAGCCTCAGTGAAGTAACTGGATATAAAATTAAGTCAAACAAGTCAATGGCCTTTCTCTACACAAAGGATAAACAGGCTGAGAGAGAAATTAGGGAAAGAACACCCTTCTCAATAGTCACAAATAATATAAGGTACCTTGAGGTGACTCTAAGGAAGTGAAATTTTGGAATGATAAGAACTTCAAATCTCTGAAGAAATAAATTGCAGAAGATCCCCTAAGATGGAAAGATCTCCCATACCAATGGATTGGCAGGATCAATATAGTAAAAATGGCTATCTTGCCAAAATCAATCTACAGATTTAATGCAATCCCCATTAAAATTCCAACTCAATTCTTCACTGAGTTAGAAAGGGCAATGTGCAAATTCATCTGAAATAATAAAAAACCTAGGATAGCAAAAACTCTTCTCAAGGATAAAAGAACCTCTGGTGGAATCACCATGCCTGACCTAAAGCTGTACTACAGAGCAATTGTGATAAAAAAAAACTGCATGATACTGGTATAGCAACAGACAAGTAGACCAGTGCAATAAAATTGAAGACCCAGAAATAAACCCAAATACTTATGGACACTTGATCTTTGAACAAGGAAGCTAAAACCATCCAGAGGGGGGGGGGAAACACAGCATTTTCAACAAATGGTGCTGGCACAAATGGTGATTATCATGTAGAAGACTGTGAATTGATCCATTCCTATCTTCTTTTACTAAGGTCATATCTAAGTGGATGAAGGAACTCCACTTAAAACCATAGACCCTAAAACTTATAGAAGAGAAAGTGGAGGAAAGAGTTGAAGATCTGAACACAGGGGAAAAATTCCTGAATAGAATAGCAATGTCTTATGCTGTAAGATTGAGAATCGACAAATGGGACCTCATAAAATTGCAAAGCTTCTATAAGGCAAAAGACACCATCAATAAGACAAAAAGGTCACCAACAGATTGGGAAAGGATCTTTACCTATCCTAAATCAGATAGAGGTCTAATATCCAATACATATAAAGAACTCAAGAAGGTGGACTGTAGAAAATGAAATAACTACATTAAAAATGGGGCTCAGATCTAAACAAGGAATTCTCATCTGAGAAATCCCGAATGGCAGAGAAGCACATGAAAAAAATGTTCAGCATTCTTAATAATCAGGGAAATCAACATCAAAACAACCCTGAGATTCCACCTCACACTAGTCAGAACGGCTAAGATCAAAAATTCAGGTGACAGCAGATGCTGTCGAGCATGTGGAGAAAGAGGAACACTCCACCATTGTTGGTGGGATTGCAAGCTTGTATAACCACTCTGGAAATCAGTCTGGTGGTTCCTCAGAAAATTGGACTTAGTACTACCGGAGGATCCAGCAATACCTCTTCTGGGCATATATCCAGAAGGTGTTCCAACTGGTAAGAAGGACACATGCTCCTCTATGTTCATAGCAGCCTTATTTATAATAGCCAGAAGCTGGAAAGAACCCAGATGTAACTCAACATAGGAATGGATACAGAAAATGTGGTACATTTACACAATGGAGTATTACACAACTATTAAAAAGAATGAATTTATTAAATTCCTAGGCAAATGGATGGACCTGGAGGGCATCATCCCCGAGGTAACCCGATCACAAAAGAACTCACTTAATATGCACTCACTGAAAAGTGGATATTAGCCCAGAAAGTTATATTACCCAAGATATAAGGCACAATTTGAAAAACACATGAAACTCAAGAAAAACGAAGAACATAGTGTGGATACTTTGCCTATTCTTAGAATTGGAAACAAAACACCCATGGAAAGAGTTACAGAGACAAAGTTTGGAGCTGAAATGAAAGGATGCATCATCTAGAGACTGTCATACCCGGGGATTCGTCCCATACCCGGGGATTCATCCAAACCCTGACACCTTTTCATACACCAGCAAGATTTTGCTGAAAGGACCCTGATATAGCTGTCTCTTGTGAGACTATGCCAGGGCCTAGCTAACACATATTTGGATGTTCATAGTCAGCTATTGGATGGAATATAGGGGCACCAATGGAGGAACTGAAAAAAGTACCCAAGGAGCTAAAGGGGTCTGCATCCCTATAGGTGGAATAACAATATGAACTAACCAGTACAAGCCCCCCCACCCCCCGGAGCTCATGTGCCTAGCTGCATATGTATCAGAAGGAGGCCCAGTTGGCCATCAGTGGAAAGAGAGGCCCACTGGTCTTGCAAACTTTATATGCCTCAGTACAGGTGAATGCACGTGCCAAGAAGTGGGAGTTGGTGTGTAGGGGAGTGGGGAAGGGAGGGTATTGGGGACTTTTGGGATAGCATTGGAAATGTAAATGAAGAAAATGCTTAATTTAAAAATAAATAAATAAAATATACTTTACTTTATATTTTATCTGATATTCTTAACATCCAACTTCTATATTTTAAAGCTATTCCAAAATTAAGCGATTCTGCACTGCCATATGCATAGTGTCACAGTGCTTCACACACTGCTAACTTTCACTCTTGTCTGTCTTTTCAAATCAATGCCTTTTGTCACATCAGGAATCTATGTCCTTCCAAATCCCAACAGAGACAATTTACCATTATGTGATTTCTTAGATTTTGTTGCTGGAAAAAACACCATGACCAAGAGAAACATGTGAGGAAAGTGTTTATTTATTTATCCACCTTTTTTCATAGTACATTGAATGCAGTTGAGGCATGAAATTGGATGCAAGAACTCCATGAAAGCAAATGGAACAATGTTGATTACAGGCTTCATATTCATTGTGTATTCAGTACCCTTTCTTATAACTCAAGGACAGTGTACCTACAGGTGCCACTGTTCACAGACAGTAGGGTAACCTCATATTAACCATTAATTAAGGACATGGCTTAAACACACAACCACAGATCAAAATGATGGTAGCCATTCCTCATTGAGATTCCCTGACCTAAACATATTCATGTTTGCTTTCCTGTTTGTAAGTACACATATGTATATTACTTAATTTTTTTATATGATGAAGTACTACTTTTATTAAGATGAAGAATAACATAAGTTAAATATCATCTAACATTTTCCTACCTTGAAAATTTCAATAAAGCAATTTACCTTTTCAGTTCTTTATAAAATTTGAATCTGGTCTATTTAAAATAATATAACACTTTGGGAGAAAGAAACACATTTGCAACCCTACACTAGAAGGCAAGATTGAGAAAATGTCCACAACTACCATGACCTTCCCCCTGATGCTGTGGTAGACAGGGAGGAAGGTGATCCAGACAATGCAGAACACCAGCATGCTGAAAGTTAGGAACTTGGCTTCATTGAATGTGTCAGGAAGATTCCTAGACAAGAAAGCCAAAGTGAAGCTCCCCAGAGCCAACAGCCCAAGTATCCCAGGACAACGTGGAAACCAATGACAGAGACTTTATTGCAAATTATGACAATCTTCCCATGTTCAGATTGTATATCTCTGTCAATAAAGGGAGGAGATTTTACCAACCAGATTCCACAGAGAAGAAGTTGGATTAGGGTACAAATGGGAATGACCAACTTAGGTGCCCCTGTTACCAACATCCCTCTCATTCTTCTTCCTGGAGTAGTGAGCTTGAAAGCCATGACCACAGATATTGTTTTGGCCAATACTGTAGAAACAGACACAGTGAAAAATACTCCAGATATGGTTTGCTGCCAGAAGCAGGTGATCTGGTCAGGATGTCCAATGAAGAGCAGGGAGCAGAGAAAGCAGAAGACAAGAGAGATGAGCAGGATGTAGCTGAGAATGCGGTTATTGGACTTCACAATGGGAGTATCCTTGTACTTCACAAATGTGATGAGGACTAGAATTGTGATGGCCGAAAAGTACACTGCCATGCAGCTTAGAGCCATCCCAAATGGATCTTCTTAAGCCAGAAATGATACAGCTCTTGAGAGAGAGTAGGTTTGCTCTATGTTGGCATTCTTATCATCTGGACATTTCACACACTGTTCCATATCTGCTGGCAAATGAAAACAATCCCTTATAAGTTATCATAATTACATAGGTAGTAATTTTATATTCATGTTATTCTTAGGAAATATCAATAAATAAGTTGATGTTTAGCATCTATTCCCTTCCTTTTTGCTGTAGAACCAGTAAATTGAGATTGCTCTGTATTAACCTACACATTGTGATGGGAAAAAAACACCATCATTGGAAGTGGAAAGAAAAAAATTATTGAACAAAAACAAGTATATGATGAATAATAATATGCATAATCTCAGATTATTTAATTCCTCTAAACATAAATCCACTATTCACAGAAAAGTGTATAGTGCAGATATCAGTACTGGTGTCAGTTGATGAAATGCATCATGTGCTTTGTTTGCTCTATGGTTTGTGCCTTTGTCTGTATCTACACATAGGAACAGAACATACAATTCCTCATTCAAACACTATTTGCATAAAGGAATATTTTCATTCTTGAAGCTGTAGGCCTCATAGACCTATGCATGTCCCTTTCATTTTTTTACAATCTCTACCTTGCCAAATACACATTCCATGCTATATGGCATGAAGATTATGAAGGTTCATATTTCTCCCTCTTTCCTTAGCTAAGCTCTAAACAATCTCTTTTTGCATTTTTGAAATCTTCACTCTTGTTCTAATTCTTTAAGAGGAAATATTAAATCCTTTGTCCATCTAACCTCTTAAAATATATTTCATTAAACAACTGTTACACTGAGCATGTGGTCTTTTTCACAGAGTAAGCTGGGTGATAGAGGGAAAGATTATGGACTGATCAGGTGGTCAACTTTCTATGTACAACAAATCAAAGAAAAATTAACATATGCATAGATTACATCTAAAATGTTTCTTTAAAACATTTTTTACAGGTTTGTCCTCCTAAACACTTTCTATATTATATAAAAGCAGTAACCATCATATTGTGAGAGAAATGCCTTGTTTCAAGAAGACATTGGAAGTTATTTGCTTGGTCTAAAAGAAGTTTGCACTATTTAACTGATTATGTTTTCATTCATGGACATTTTAAGTCTTTAGTTTGCATCCAGGCCATTTGATATTTCTAGTTTGGATAGAGAAGGTATTCAAATTCAGCAAATGTTCTTCTGTATGCAAGCATGTACCTCTGTCATTGGAAACCTCATTTTCTGGACACTGAACACAATCAAAGCAGCAGTCTGCTGTTTCTTACTGAAAATTTTCCCTGAATCCCGCAGTACATATCACACTACACACAGAAGAGGGAACCTGAGGCAGTGCATAAATATTATATAATATTCATGTGAGTGTATGTATTTCATGTATTTATCATATGAATAATGACCCATAGATTGATATATAGGGCACTAACAGAAATGGCTATACATATTCCTCTGATAACCTGTATCACTTAACAATATCAGGCACATTTGTATTCATATTACCCTGCAACACACTAAGTGTCACACAAAAATTACTACATTATGTAGTATTATTTATGTATCATTCAGGTTGTTGCAATTCAGAAATTGTCCTTCCTAAACTGATCAATCCAAAAAGAATGTTTAGTTGGCACAAGTTTTGCCTCTCATGATTTATAAATTACAAAAAAAGAATACTGTGGTATATGGAGGGAGAATGTAGGGTAAATAAAGAAAGAGTAGTTTGATGATTATGACCAAAATATTTTATATAAGGCTCCCATAAAATTAATGAAATACTCCTAAGTGTAAAAGAAAACCTTGAACACACTGTCCCTTTCTCTCTTTCACCTGCATCTATGAGGGTGCTCCCTACCCACCCACTCGTGCTTCATCACTCTAGATTTCCCCTCTAGTTTTCCCCTGTACTTGGCCATCAAGCCTTCACAGGACCAAGGGATTCTCCTCACACTAATGCCAGATAAGGCAGTCCTCCACGAAGGACGGGAATTCATGAAGGAAGATAACATTTGAAATGAAAATAAATAAAAAACAATACAAAATAAATAAATTAAAAAGAGAAAACCTTGAATCTATAGAGACATTTATGTTAACGAATGCATGTTATACTAAATTAGGCTATAAATACGTTTGCACAGAACTAAAAAAATTCACATATTTAATTTTTTTCATTAATCATATGTATATATACATTATACTATAAATCCATTTTATATATATATAATATATATATATATATTCCTGTATTCCTGTATTGTAGGATATAAGTAATTGTATCACTGTGTATATCTTGAAATGGATAAATAAAATTAAATAAAATGGATATTAAAATGAGTAGCTTGATTGGTAATATTAACAGTTGAATATATTAAAAGCATGATCTACAAACATACAAAACAAATATAAAACATGTTCTAACATATTACTCATAATTTTCTTCCTTTGAATAAAATTAGCATTTTCATAATGCTTAAATTCATAGAGTTTTTGTTATTTGGAAATATGTAAAATATTCTTACTGATAAAATATTTTCTTTACTTGAAACACTGATAATCTTCTTAAAGTAAGCTGATTGTTAGTTAAGATACACAACTATATAATGTTTTTGAATACTGTCAGGTGGTATCTAATAAGGGCTTTTGAATATATTTCTTAATTATTCACTATATAAAAATTTATGCTCCTTTATTATGCTTAATTCTCAAAGAGTATTTTGTATGTTTTGTAATAACATAGTAGTGAACATTAGACTTAGTATCCTCAGTTATGGATATTATTAAATATGCATTAATGATATTATAGGGTATAAAAGGATAAGAATACAAAAGTTGAAAGAACAGATATATTAGTTAATTCTCAAAGTATTCAATAATATTAAGATGATTGATGTATAAATTTCAGTTAAGTATAAGTTATAAGGAGAATCTGTTAGGTATTTCATATGTAGTGGAAGTCATGCTCTTTTATATATCTGTGGAACGACAACTCTAAGGTTATTTTATAGCAGTTTTACACAATAGGACTGTAATTTAGTTCAAGGATGGCATTCAGAGATAAAACAATATTTATTTATTTTCATGAATACAAAATGTATCATATCATAGTGCACAATGTGTATAAATACTTAAATTGTATTCAGCTCTAAGGATCCCTAATATGTCAGGCATATTTCAAGATATTTAGACTGAAATTTAGCGTATCTCATATTACAAACTTTACTGCAGTTGAAATTTTATATTTCACACATCTCCCTTAATCATCACTATGCCCTCTTGTAGAATTTCAGCAAGTGAATATGAGCTTCTTCTGGTAATTTTTTTGCTACTGATGAGATCAACAAGAATCCTTATATTTTAGCCAACATGAGTTTGATGTTCTCCATCATTGGTGAAAACTGTCAGCATTTATTGAGAGATTTGGATCAAGAATATACACAAACAGAAGGACAAATGAGTTTTTTAATTATTTCTATTATTTAGATGAATCATAGGTCTTACAGGAGCATCATGGAAAACATCCTAAAAACTGGCAATGCACTCTTCCATGCGACTGGTAAGAATTTGTGACAATAAAAGGGTTAAGAACATTAAATTACATTTACAGGTGCCTACCATCCTAGGCTGTTGCAGTCTTTTGGAAGTCATTTGGTGCACATGAACAATGGATTGAGATCCATATCATACTCATTAAAACAAGACTACATGTCAAACATTCAGGTCTTTAATAATCTTGAATTTGGGTTTGCCCAGATTTAGAGGTGAGGCTCCATGTGCTTTTCTGCAGAGACATCCTCCATGTTGCTTGGAGCACAAAGAGTATTTCTTAAAATTTATTTTATTTTGCCTAAAATTCATGTTATGTACTTGATTTGGAGGAAAGAAAGCAGAGCACATATCATCGTGTCCTTCCTAATTATCAAGGCAATATGTGGTTTCTATTTTCCTTTAAGTTTTTCTATTGGGTGGCAATCTTAAGCTATCCACTACAATTCTTTTTGAGCTTATAAAACAAAGTTTTCTTCTGTTTCACAGATAATATTCCATAGCTTCTTTCCAGTTGCTTGTCCCTTTATTTCTTGTTGATATCAGATATCTGAGTCCATGTTATTCTCTGTGTAAGACGTGATGGCCTCTATCCTATTTTCATGTCAGAGAATAGTCTTAGAAGTGTTGCTGTTGTATATTCATTAATTTTGAGGTCATTTATTAGTAAACCATTCTTATCCTGTTTTTCCCCATTAATCAGATACTGATTTGTGATTCTTCAATCACTTTAAACAAGGTTTGATATGGCACAGAAGTACGATTTAAACAAAGCATTGAAGCACTTTTGAGTATCTTCACTCATCAATCTACATGGATGGAAGGACTTCCTCTTTCATGAAAATGTATGCAGTAGCAAATAGGTTATTCATGAACCACAGATATTTGAAAGGCAATGGGATGCCCGTTATACAACTATGCACCAACAAATATAATTTCAGTTTCTTTAATACAAATATCATATTAGTGTAATATACTTTAAATGATTTTTGTACAAAATTCAATTTATTCTAATGAAACTAATTCTGACATGTTATAGCTTGTTTACACACAGGATTTTTAACCCAATGCATTATAATTGGCACGACATATTACTTCACTAATACTCAACATCCATGCAGGATTGTTGATGGTGATTCTTCCAAGGTTTCCCCGTAAAACCCTTAATCCATAATACTAGGCTTACAATACAGGGTCCAATTTCCCTTCCAATTTTCATTGTCCCATATGCATAACTATACTAATATTGAATACCAAAATTAGAATTTCAATATTATATAAAAATTTTACACCTGTAGGACCTTTGCAGTCTGCACTTATGAAAGCAGGGTTTACCACCCAGCCCTATCAACCTACATGCCTAACAGGAGCTCTTCCATAATTAGAAACATAGGAGAACCCTTTGGCTGAATACCCATATCATTTTGGACCTCCACAGTGATAAGCACATGAGGTACATATCGAGCTCTTCCTGAGTACTATTGTCTTTCCATTTTGAATCTCCAATTGAAAATATTGAAGATCTATATGCTTTCCCTAGACCCAAAAGCCAACTTGGCTCCTATTAGATCTGCCAAAACCAGAGACAGTGTGATATATGATGGCTGTACCAAGCAAAGACACTGAAGGCATGTCCTAACCAGATACAGTACTTCCTGACTCCCAGAAGGCCTTCTGGAATCGAGGTCACACTATACTATTTGATTCCAAAGAGTACTGATCCAATCCCAGATACCCAGACAATTTAACAACAGAAATCACCAGATGGTGAAAGAAAAATGAAAGGACATAACCAAAAGAGGCCAAAGTAATTTGGCATTATCATAACCAAGTTTTCCTACCCTGGATACTTAAACATTCATGAATAGCAAGATTTTGACTAAAAATTTCATTTCATGAAGATGAAAAATACCTTAAATGAGGATAAAATAACACCTTTAAAGAAATACAGAAAACCACAGTCTAACAGGTAGAAGCCCTTAGAGAGTAAAAAAATTTCACTTGAAGACATGCAAGAAAATACAATTTATTTTTTTCCATTTGTATTAGGTATTTAGCTCACTTACATTTCCAATGCTATACCAAAAATCCCCCATACCCCCCACTCCCCTACCCACCCACTCCCCCTTTTTGGCCCTGGCATTCCCCTGTATTTGGGCATATAAAGTTTGGAAGTTCAATGGGCCTTTCTTTCAAGTTATGGCCTATTAGGCCATCTTTTGATACATATGCAGCTACAGACAAGAGCTCCGGGGTAAAGGTTAGTTCATATAATTGTTCCACCTATATGGTTGCAGTTCCCTTTAGTTCCTTGGGTGCTTTCTCTAGCTCCTCCATTGGGGACCTGTGATCCATTCCATAGATGATTGTGAGCATCCACTTCTGTGTTTGCTAGGCCCTGGCATAGTCTCACAAGACACAGCTATATCTGGGTCCTTTCAGCAAAATCTTGCTATTGTATGCAATGGTGTCAGCGTTTGGAAGCATATCATGGGATGGATATCTGTATATGGCAATCACTAGATGGTCCATCCTTTTGTCACACTTCCAAATTTTGTCTCTGTAACTCCTTCTATGGGTGTTTTGTTCCCTATTCTAAGAAGGGGCAAAGTGTCCACACTTTGGTCTTCATTCTCTTGAGTTTAATGTGTTTATCAAATTGTATCTTATATCTTGGGTATCCTAAGTTTCTGGGCTAATATCCACTTATCAGTGAGTACATATGATGAGATTTCCTTTGTGACTGGGTTACCTCACTCAGAATGATGCCCTCCAGGTCCATCCATTTGCCTAGGAATTTCTTAAATTCATTCCTTTTAATAGCTGAGTAGTACTCCATTGTGTAAATGTAACACATTTTCTGTATCCATTCTTCTGTTGAGGGGCATCTGGGTTCTTTCCAGCTTCTGGCTATTATAAATAAGGCTGCTATGAACAGAGAGGAGCATGTGTCCTTCTTACCCGTTACGACATCTTCTGGATATATGCCCAGGAGAGGTATTGCTGGATCCTCTGGTAGTACTATGTCCAATTTTCTGAGGAACCACCAGACTGATTTCCAGAGTGGTTGTACAAGCTTGCAATCCCACCAGGCTAGACAAGGCTGTCCACTCTCTCCCTACCTATTCAACATTGTACTTGAAGTCCTAGCCAGAGCAATTAGACAACAAAAGGAGATCAAGGGGATACAAATTGGAAAGGAAGATGTCAAAATATCACCTTTTGCAGATAATATGATAGTATATATATATGTGACCCTAAAAATTCCACCAGAGAACTCCTAAGCCTGATAAAAACCTTCAGTGAAGTCGCTGAATATAAAATTAACTGAAACAAGTCAATGGCCTTTCTCTACACAAAGGACCAACAGGCTGAGAAAGAAATTAGGCAAACAACACTCTTCTTAATAGCTACAAATAATATAAAATATCTAGGAGTGACTCTAACTAAGAAAGTGAAAGATCTGTATGACAAGAACTTCATGTCTCTGAAGAAAGAAGTTAAAGAAGATCTCAGAAGATGGAAAGATCTCCAATGCTCATGTATTCTCAGGATAAATATAGTAAAAATGGCTATCTTGCCAAAAGCAATCTACAGATTCAGTGCAATCCCCATCAAAATTCCAACTCAATTCTTCAACGAATTAGAAAGGGCAAATGGCAGATTCATCTGGATTAACAAAAACCTAGGATAGCAAAAACTCTTCTCAACCAGGCGTGGTGGGACATGCCTTTAATCTCAGCACTCGGGAGGCAGAGGCAGGCGGATTTCTGAGTTCGAGGCCAGCCTGGTCTACAAAGTGAGTTCCAGGACAGCCAGAGCTGTACAGAGAAACCCTGTCTGGAAAAACCAAAAAAAAAAAAAAAAAAAAAAAAAACTCTTCTCAAGGATAAAAGAACCTCTGGTGGAATCACCATGCCCGACCTAAAGCTGTACTACAGAGCAATTGTGATAAAAACTGAATTGGTACTGGTATAGCGACAGACAAGTAGAGCAATGAAATAGAATTGAAGACCTGGAAATTAACTGACACACCTATGATCACTTCATCTCTGACAAGGGAGTTAAAACCATCCAGTTGAAAAAAAAAAAAAAAACAAAAAAAAAAAAAAACAAAAAAAAAACATTTTCAACCAATGCTGCTGCCACAGCTGGTGATTATCATGTAGAAGAATATGAATTGATCCATTTTATCTCCTTGTACTAAGGTCAAATATAAGTGGATTAAGGAACTCCACATAAAACCAAAGACACTGAAACTTATCGGGGTGACCTTGGGGCAAAGCCTCCAATATGGGCATGGGGTGAAAATTCTGAATAGAACAGCAATGTCTTGTGCTGTAAGATCAAAAATCGACTAATGGAACCTCATAAAATTGCAAAGCATCTGTAAGGCAAAAGACAACATCAATAACACAAAAATGCCGTCAACAGGTTGGGAAAGGATCTTTACCTATTCTAAATCATATAGGAGACTAATATCCAATATATATATATATAAAGTACTCAATATGGTGGACTTCAGAAAAGCAAATAACCCCATTAAAAAATGGGGCTCAGAGCTAAACAAAGAATTTTCACCTTAGGAATAACAAATGGCTGAAAAAAGGTTCATCATCCTTAATCATCCTTAATCATCAGGAAAATGCAAACCAAAACAATCCTGAGATTTCACCTCACCGAAGTCTGAATGACTAAGATCAAAAATTCAGGTGACAGCAGATGCTAGCAAGGATTTGGAGAAAGAGGAACACTCCTCAATTGTTAGTGGAATTCGAGCTCATACAACCACGTTGGAAATCAATCTGGTGTTTCCTCAAAAAATTGGACATAGTACTAAAGGAGGATCCCGCAATACCTCTCCTGGGCAAATATCCAGAAGATACTCATACCAGTAAGGATGCTCTACACATGCTCTAATATTTTCATTGCAGTGTTATTTATAATAGCCCGAAGCTGAAAAGAACCCAGATGCTCCTCAACAGAGGAATGGATACAGAAAATGTAGTACATTTATACAATGGAGTACTGCTCAGCTATTAAGTAAATGAATGTATGAAGTTCCTGGGCAAATGGATGGACCTGGAGGGCATCATCCTGAGTGAGGTAACTCAATTACAAAAAAACTCACATGATATGTACTCACTGGATAATAAGTGGATATAAGCCCATAAATTTAGAATTCCCAAGATATAAGATACAATTTGTTAACATATGAAGCTTGGGAAGAAGGAAGACCAAGGTGTGGATACTTTGCCTCTTCTTGGAATTGGGAGCAAGGCACACATGGAAGTAGCTACAAAGTTAGAGTTTGGAGCTGAGACAAAAGGATGGACCATCTAGAGACTGTCATACCCGGGAATCCATCCCATTATCAGCCTTCAAACCCTGACAACTTTGCATACACTAGCAAGATTTTGCTGAAAGGACCCTGATATAGCTGTCCCTTGTGAGACTATGCCAGGGCCTAGCAAACACAGAAGTGGATGCTCACAGTCAGCTATTGGATGGATCGCATGGTCCCCAAAGGAGGAGCTGGAGTAAGTACCCAGTGAGCTTGGGGCATCTGCAATCCTCTAGGTGGAACAAAAATATGAAGTAACCAGTACTCCCCCAGAGTTCATGTCTCTAGCTGCATATGTATCAGAAGATGGCCTGGTAGGACATCAGTGGAAAGAGAGGCCCATTGAGCATGCAGACCTTATATGCCTCAGTACAGGGGAATGCCAGGGCCAAAAGGTAGAAGTGGGTGGATGGGTGTGTAGGTGTGGGAGGGTGTGGGGGATTTTTGGGATAGCATTGGAAATGTAAATGAAATAAATACATAATAATAATAATAAAAATGTCAATCTAAGAGTACATAAGGATTGACCCATGGCTACAGCCACATATGAAGCAGAGGATGATCTAGTTGGACACGAATGAGAGGCTTCTGGTCCTGAGAAGGCTCCATTCCCCAGTGTAGGGGAATGCCAGGACAGGGAAGTATGATTGGTTGTGTTGGTGAGTAGAGAGAGGATGGATGGGATAGGGGGTATTTGGAGGGGAAACCAGGAAATTTGAAATTTAATTAAGAAAATATCTAATCTAATCTAATCTAATATAATATAATATAATATAATATAATATAATATAATATAATATAATATAATATAATATAATATAATATAATAATACTGGGGAACAATAACTTCATGGCAGAAAAAAAAAATTAAAGAAATCAAAGCACACAGAGGAATGCAGAAGAGCACTGCTCCCAAAGACAGCCCTGTCCTTATGATACTATGGCACATTGTTTCACAAAATGGATTTGATCATGTCCTCAGATAGGGCATTTGACTATACTATGTAGGTTATCCCCATATGATCAGAAGAAACAAACTGAAGCAAGAAGAGCAGAGTCAGAAGCAGATCTTAGACTAATGCCAAGGCGAGGCTGGGAGGCACAGCATGCTTTTGGTCTAAAGTTCCAGAGTGTTGTTCTCCACCTTCCTGATGTTGCAGTTCTTACAAATATATATTTTCTTATGCTGTGGGAATCCCAACAATAAAATTATTTTTTTACTACTTCATAACTGTAATTTCCTAGTGTTAGGAATCGTGACATAATTATCTGACACACAGATAGTCTTAGACAACTCCTGTGAAAGTGTCACAAGGACTTGCAACCTATAGGTTGCCAACAACAGTTCCAGGCATGAGTAAAACTAGCTAACCCCTTGAGTTTTACACTTTCTGCCTTCTGGAATTGTACTAGAAGAGATAGGCTCTGTTTTAGTTGTCTAAGGATGTGATCATTTGTAACACTAACTGGAAACACACATACCAAAGTGGATAAGGGAGTCCAATTTTCCTGTCCTGGAATCTTGGCAGGTCTTAGAGTCAGCTCTAATCAAATGGAAGAGAAAGGATGCTGGATGATTCCCTACTCAAAGTCTTTGGAGACAACAGGGAGTCTGTTTGTTTCCATGGAGAATGGGGGAGGAATTGTACTCCATTATAAAGATCCTTACATTCCCTAATTTTATGCCTGCTGGCCTATTGGAGTGTACTTTGTACTTTTGTTTACTACATGTTGTGTTCTGTGTTCATGGTTATTAACTCTAGGGTTCTTACCATACTTTCAAAATGAAATTCTTCCAAGTTTGAAACCTTTCATATTTGTCCTTTGTATACTATATGATTCTTTTAAAAAAATCAGTTTATAGGTCTTTTGTACCAACATCTAGCTTTTGGGAAAATACTTTTTATTGAAAATACATCTTTTCATTCAATTCAGAGATAAGTAAATAACATTTTCCAAACTGTTGTAAAGGGGCCCTAGGGACTTAAGGAGATCTGTCTACTTCCTTTCCATAAAGGTGAAGAAGGCTGACGTCATCATCTCACCCTGTGTGCGAAAGTCCATTATGGTTCAAAATTGCCACTTTTGAAGTCTTTAGCAAACTAAAGAACTCCTTAATTATACCTTAAATTCTGGAGAAACAAAAAAGTAGGGGGTTTTGCTGGTTCACTTACAGGTGGAAAGAAAGGCTAAAAATATTACATCTTCCCCACCAGAAATTTCTGTTGGAGGGCTCCTTTAAAAAAAATAAAAATAACAAATGCTTAAGAAAATTTTAGAGACGTGATCACAAAGCACAGATTTGTTGAAAATATTAAAAGATTTTTCCGGAGGCCCCTGAGTCTGCCCTTCATATTTCCAGGAGGAAACCTCCATCAGAGACTTAGAAAGGCTGAATCTGACCTTTTCTTGACCCCACTAGCTCAGTTCTCTTCAGTGGACATTCACAAGGTCATTTTAGCTGTAGAAGACACATGTGAAATGAGTGATTCCTGAAGGTATGCAGGCTCACTTTTTGCTTCAAAAGACAAAAGAACTTGAGGAAGCCACATGGAACTCAGTCCAAGCCCACTGTGATGAGAGCCAGTCACCTACAAGTAAGTGCAAAGCAGAGATCTGAATGGTTGATGGCAGGGAAAGGAACTTCTTTCTATCCTCAGGTGGTAGATAATTATCAGGAGAGGATCAGTGATATTTACTGCTGTACCCCAGTCTCTGAGCAGGCTCAGATTCAGCACAGGATAGCTGTTAAGTCTGTGTGACTATTGGGCCAGACCCTTCTTAGCTCCAAGACCCTTTACTGATGGCAAAGGGGAGATATTTCTGGAGCAGTCTTCAAAACCTAATTACTTAATGACTTTGCCTCGGGGTAAGCTGAGGCCAGCCAGTATAAGGCCAATCTGAGGAGCTTGATGTTCCAGAGCAGAACGTGACACAAGGGACCAGTCAGGTCTAGAAGGAATGGAACTAGTTTTTAGCGCCCCACCTCCCACTCCCAGTAGCATCAGTTCCTGAGGTGCCTGAGACAGGAGAGTCCCTGTTAGACCTGAAGTTGGGAAGAAGGCTGCGAAGCTGACTGTTCCTGCATCATCATTATCTTTGCTGTGGACTGAGTGGCTACTGGATGGTTGACAACAGGGAGATGAGGTTGCTTCTGGGTATTGGGAAGGAGACAGAGTTGGGCCAGTGATGTGTGGAGTGGAGTTTAGCATGTGGGGTCGTTTATTACTCAGAGAAGGGGCCTTGCAAGCAGACAGACAGTACTGTGGCATTAAGAATAAAGCAAACTTTGACCTCAGTGGAGCCTGTGACTTTACTAACTTTAGGATGCAAATTGCACGGTTTGGTAAGTTGAGGTCGCCTGGTAAGCAGATGTTCCCTGGTAGGAAATACTTACACGCTGACCTCTCTCTCTGGAACCCATCATAACAAGGAAAGAACAAACTGTCTTAGGTAAAGTTGTACTCTGATGACAACCAGCACAAGGCTCGCCCTTGACAGTATGGACACACAAGAGAACTAAAATGAAAGCAAATGGCTTGATTGGGAACACGGAGGGGGCATGACCTGGGTGGAGGTAGCCAAGCTGACTAACCTCATATGGATGGGCCAGTTACTTGGTGACTGTGTTTTAGATTGCCTCAGATCCTAGGCGGGAAGTATCTTGATTGTTCCCTCTTAACAATCTTATGATTTATATTTCTGTCCAGATTTTTTTTCATATTTTTATTGATTATTGTTAATTTCATGTCATGAACCCCAAGCAAAGTCTCTTCCTAGTACTCCTAGGTCTGCCCCCACCCATCTGCCCTACCACCTCCAAAAAAAAAAAAAGATAAAAAATACAAGTCCAGTTTGCGTTTCTTATGCACTTTCACACTGGAGCAAGGTCAAACTCTCAGTGACCAGACAAAAGGACTCAGTTCCATCCAGTTTAATGAAAATTTTATTCCTTCATAGATGCATAAAACTCCATAGTTTATACATTTGGTGTCATGTATAAATAGTGAAGAAAATTATATATAAATTCACTGGTGTGCCTTCTTCATATGGTATTTCTAACAGCTTTAATTTAAATATTATTACATTTTAGTTACTTTTTAAAATATTTAACTTCCAAAGAGCAATATCTATAGCTAATGTGCTAGTTTGGTTTCCTTTGGTTGTCTTTTTCCCTTTCTTCCTTTCATCCTTGAGGCAGGGTTTCTCTGAGAAGTACTGGCTGTCCAGAACTTTCTCTTCAGGACAGGCTGTCATGGAACTCACAGAGAGTAAAAGGCCTCTGCTTCCCTAGTAGGAGGTTAAAGGCATGCACCACCACAGCCCAGAAGTAGTTAGGTTTTTATCCAGCAATATATAATGTTTTTCCCCACATACTCACCAGTACTTATTGCTGTTTGTTTGATAGTAATTGTTCTGACTGCTGTTAGGTCTCAATTTAGCTTTAATTTGTCTTCCTCTGATAGCTAAAGATGTTGAATGTTTTACATGTATTTATTGGTGACTTGTATGTGCTGTTTTGAGTATTATCTATTAACTAACCCATCCAGTGATGAGATAATTTTCCTTAAGTTTTGAGGTTCTTTATAGATTTTCCAGATTAATATTTTTACAAATGTGGTTGGCAAAGTTATTATTTTTATTTTTTAACTTTTTCCTGTCCTGTAGGCTCCCTCTTCATTCTCTTTTGCCACTTGCTTCCTTTGGAGACTGGAATCTTTTACTGTCATGTAATGACATTTGTCAATTCTTGTACTATTTTTTGAGCTATATGTGACTAATTTAAATTCCCTCAGACCTTAGACAGAAAAGAACTAAGCTTACTTCCTTTAACCTGACCTCCCTCCCCATCTAGTTTACTAAATTTTTTATTCTTTATTGCTGAATAAGCATAAAATAAGTTGCTATTTGGGGTCCTTTTCAGAAACTCCTTGATTGTGCTTAAAGTGGGATATTGTAATTTTATTTTCCTTTAGCAGTTTGGGTTTCAAGTCTCATCTTAAGATCATGGGTCCAACCAGGCTTGGTGGCTCATGCCTTTAATCCCAGTACTTGGGAGGCAGAGACAGGCAGATTTTTGAGTTCCAGGCCAGCCTGATCTACAAAGTAAGTTCCAGGACAGCCAAGGCTACACAGGGAAATCCTTTCTCAAAAAAACAAAAATCAAACAAACAAACAAACAAACAAACAAAAAGATGATGGATCCATTTTGAACACTTTTGGACAGAGTGAGGGACACAGTTTTAGTTTTGTTCTTTGACATATAAACACTCAATTTTTTGCCAGCCCCATTTATTTTTCCTCTTTAGTTTCTTTACTTTCCTTTTTGGGGTTTTGGGTTTTGGGGACAGCCTATGTAGTGAAGAATGATCTTGAATCCCTTTTTTCCTTACCTCTACCTCCCAAAGTACTGGGATTATCCACATCAACATTTCTGGTTTTATTACAATTTCTTGAAGACATTTTCTTGTTCATCAATGAATATTTTTAACAGCAATGTGAAAACAAAATGGCTGTAGCTGTGGGTTCACCTCTGCATCCTTTATTTTGTTCATGGATTTTCTTTATTGTGTCAGCATGTGACTGTTACTATAGCTCTTTACTGGATTTGTTGTAGTTGTTGTGGTTGTTTTTTTCTTTGTGGAGACAGGGTTTCACTGTGTAGCCTTGATTGTCCTGGAAATCACTCTGTAGACCAGGCTGGCCTTGGACTCAGAAATACACTGGCATCTAACTTCCAAGTGCCAGGATTGAAGACATGCACCACCCCTGCCTATCATATTAGTGGAAATTTAAATTAAGTATTGTGATCCATCTATGCATTTTCCTTCTGTTTAGGATTGCTTTGGAAAATCAGAGATGTTTTGTATTTAAATATGAATTTTTATTTTTTCTTTTTCTATTTCTGTGAAGAATGGCATTGGAATTTTTGATGAGGATTATATTAACCTTGCAGACACTTTCTGGCAGAAGTGCCATTTTCACAATCTTAATCTTCTAATCTAAGAAGTGGGAAATGTTCCCATTTTCATGTGTTTGGTTTCTTTTTACAATGTTTTTCAGTTTTCATCACCTTGGATAGATTATTCTTAGGTATTTTATTTTTAAGACTGTATGGTTTGGTATTCACAATGCAGCCCAGGTTGGCATCCAAGTCACAGCAGTTTTCCATGTATTAGTTTTCTGAATGCTGCAATTATCACAGCACAATACCCCAAACCCAGGTCTTCCTTTAACTTTAAGAATCTGGAATGAATAGAGTTCTCCCCTCCTGATTAACTTGTCCTTTATCATAATATATTTTTATATTATAATTATATTTTTAATTATATTATTGGTATAGAAAAAACACTAGTTCTTATATCCTGACTATACATTATTTTGTTGAATTTATACATCTGATCTAAGAGCTTTCTAGAGGTCTCTAGGGGTTTTTCATGTCAGATTATGCTATTTATTATTAAATTATGTGACTTCAAATTTCTCTATTTGAATCCCTTTTATTATTTTTTTTCCTTGTTCTCTAGGCAAGATTCTAATCAATGTATTAAATACTATTGGAAAGAGTACATGGCTTTGTTTCTTGATTTTAGAAGGAATGTTTTCAATTTTCCACAGTTTATTGTAATTGGCTATAGGTTAATTACATATAGCCTGTAAGGAAATTTTATATAGTTTATTATGTTACACTTACATATTATAATTACATTATCAATCACTAAATTAATTATATTATTACTATATTTAAATCACATGTAATCATATTATCAGTAAATTATTAAATAAATATTATTAATATATAAATGTGTAATATATAAATATATTGTAATTTATATGATTTAATATAATTGGCTATAGGTTTGTTACATATATCCTAAATGGACATTTTTTATATGTTTTATTTTAACATAATCATATATTATAATTATATTATTACTATATCATATTACTATAATGTTACTATAATATATTATAACCACACGTTATTATTGTATGATCAATTAATTATTAAGAATATATTATTAATATATTAACATATTGTGATTTATATGATTTATGATTATTGACTATAGGTTTGTTACATATACCCTACATGGAGATTTTTATATGGTTTATCATATTTCTCTATTATAATTATACTATTAATATTATTGATATAATATATTCTAATAATATTATTCTAACATTATAATACTATTATTCATAAATTATAATTATGTGATCAGTACATCATTATAAATTTTATAATATAAATATATAAATATATAATATATACATATAATACAATTTATATTAATTATTAGTGTTGGCTATCGTTTTCCTATATATAGCCTAAATAGACATTTTTATATGGTTTACCATAACATATTCCTATATTATAAGTATGTTGTTAATTATATTGTTAATATAATAATATATTCTCAGTCAATTATTAATTAACCATTATTAATATATTAATATAATATAAAATTATATATTATAATTTATATGATTGATTATAATTGGCTCTATGTTTGCTGAATATAGCCTATATGGAGTTGTTTATACGGAAATCTCTTTTTTCTATCCATATATTTTTCCAGAGTTCGTACCAAGAAGGGATGTTGAACTTCGAAAAGTCCTTTTCCTCAGCTATTGAGATAATCATGTGATTTCTGTCCCTGTTATATTTGCTCTAGAAGTATGTTGATTGGAATTCTTAAGTTAAAGTCAACTTGACCATGGATAGGGTATTTTTAATGTGTTCTAAAATTTGATTATTAAGTATTTTGTAGATTATTTTTGCCTTTGTGTTTATCAGGAAAAATGGTCTAGTTTTTGTTGTATCCTCTGATTGTTGGAATCATAGTAATACCAGCTTTATAAAATGTATTTGGTAGTGCTACTTTTTTTCCTAGTTATTGGAAATAGTTTCAGAATTATTGCTCTTTTTTCCATAATGGTTTAAGATATTGATAGTGAATCAATCTGACCTTGGGCTTACACACATGCATAAAACCAAACACACACACTTTAACTCTCTCTCTCTCTCTCTCACACACACACACACACACACACACACAAACCTTACACATATGAACGCACAAATTTATAATATATATATAATATACAACATATATTCAATATATATCATTATATATTTGTTAACATATTTAATATTCAAAATGTATATAATATATAACATATTATATATGCATATATATGGATGTGTTTGTATATGCATATATTTGAACACTCTTTTTGTTTAACATAAACACTCATAGTTGCCAATGATCATCTTGTTTTTATGTCTTAGATTCAAAACATAAGTACTTGCATTTTCATTTGGATCTTAGGGTTTTTACATTTTTTTCCCAATTTCTTTAAAACTTTGCAGATAATTCAAGTACATGTTCAATGCCAGTTTAATCCTATAGTATTTTGGGAGGAGTTGAGGAGCCCTGTTGAAGTCTACATGGGAAGAGTTATCAGGAAGCTTTACCTTTGAGTTTTATCTTACAACAAGCTGTTGTCTTTTTGTTTTTTTTCTATGAGACTGAATGAAAAAAAAAGATAAAAAAGAATTACAAGGAGGCTATGACTGCTCCTAATTAGTTGAGAGACCTAACAGAGACAGATAGGGTGTTAGTATTGAGCCCTGGCAGGCCTGGGACTCACTATACTTATCAGGCTAGTCTCCATGTCATGGAGACTTTCCTGCCTCTGCCCCCTAAGTGCTGAAATTATTTTGTCTTAGTACCATTTTACTGGTTATACTGTCAGTCTTTGTGGTTCCAATGTCTTATTCAAATTTTAAGGAAGACATTTATGCTCCATACAGTATTGTGTGGTTTCCCTGCCTTTGCTTGACATCACTAACCCTGACCTAATCACGAGACAGGGACCTAGGACCTTTCCTCACTGATCCTTAAAACCCAGCTTTCTTAAGCTGTGTATACAAAAGGTGCCTCCTGAAGGTGACATATGGTCAATTGGATCTTCAAAAGGTAGATGTGGCTAAGGAGTATGAAACTTGTATTGAAGCCAGTGTGAGGAAGAATGCAACTCCTTTGTATCTCTCAGCATTGGAACACAGCAGTGAGTCTTAGACTCTCATGTCAGGGACAGAGATTCCAGAGAGAAAAATCTAGCTCCTTCCAGAGTTACTCAAAGTAAGCACAACGTGGAGAAATCTGTGTATTGGTGGTGGTCTGGCGGAGGGGGAGTATCTATGAGCTGCTAGACAGACCCTCATCTGACTCTTGCAGGCTCAAATGATAGATGCTGGCTAACCCCACCCCTGAAGTGTCAGTAAGACTTGCCATAGGCAACAAGTAGCTAGATTCTTTGCATTACTAAATAGGTCTGTTGGGGAAAGGAGGCAGCTTTCTGAGAAGGGATTCTTTTCTGATGATCTGTTAGGCCAGCACCATGAGGTGTTTGATGCATGGAGAGATTTGACAAAGGGAGACAGCAGATCAGTCAAGTCTAGGAGCAAGGGACAGAAGATATTCATTCTTGGTAGCCCCAGTTCATGAAGTATCTAAGTATAAGGTGAGGTGAATGATTCTGAATAGGTCTTTGAAAGTTCCTGTGAATGGGGGAGGCAGGAGAAAGGATGTGCAATAGAGAGTGGCAGTTGGCATAACTGAAGCTTGGATATTCACTTGAAGGATGGAGACCAGGTGGGTGAGACCTAGGAGCCAGGAACAGGTTGCAACCTGCCCGGGGAAGCATTGTTTGCTGTGTGTTATAATGAGAGGGCTCATAGGACTTGAAGTCAGGCAGTGTCATGGTAAAAACAATGGTGTGAATTATAATGAGCACTAGGTTTCAAATGTGTGTGGTAGGAGGTAAAAGCACTCACTGTGCAATCTTGAGTACCTAGTTCCATCCTAAAAAACCTTGGTAGTGGGAAGGAATCTCAGACTCCCAAAAGCCACCCTCTAGTCATCCCATGCACCACAACCCACTTGTACAGCCATATTTTCACATATTCCTCATACATACAATGTAATAATAATATTAATATTAATATTTTTATTATTAGTCATAATAATAGTAATTTTTTCTAATAATAGTAATTGTAATAATTATAATAAAGAAATCCTTATTTTGGGGATACAAGATATGAGAAATACGGGTTTGCAGCTTGGTATGAAATGTTCATGTTGACCACATAAGAGGAGAGTACCTATTAATGTGTGATCTAATTAATCACGTAGCCTTTGACCTAGGATCACAGGGAGGAGGGTTTCTGGCCACTAAAGAGCTGGGACAGAGCTTACCAACAGATTTCTTGGCTTAGGGTCTCAGAAATATGGAGTCTAACACCTATCTTATAAATATTTAATAAGGTACTTATTTTAAAAACAACAAAATTACTAATCTGTTCTCCCAGAGCTTTGAGACACTTCACCCCAATTTCTCTTTGTAATGCTTTGCTTAGTCTTACGAAGTAAACCATGACTGTACTAAGTAAGCTTGTAGATGATTTCAGCATTGTCTACATTTAAGTGTTTATATGTAAACATTTATATGTTTCTCAAATTACATCATGGATATGTATCACATGCTCATCTCTTGGGTGATACCAACCCAGAGGGCTTCATTTGGATACCTAGATATCTAGATCAAGGAAAGTAGAATCTTCTAAGGGTTCCATAGAGGCTTTTCCTCTTCCATGTGCCTGGATACTATAATCCTTTCAGGCTCCTTGTAGATAGGCTCATAATTGTATCTGAGTCACCAATGCACAGGCTAGATATCTCTTCACTTTTGCAAGGAAATGTTACAGGGGAAATCGGGTTGAGGTCATTTTCATGGCCAGTCTTTTAGAGAAGATGTCAATAAAAGAAACTGCTTTAGGAAAGGGAACAGAAACAGGAAGGAAGGAAAAGAGTCACTGAGGGGGAGAGGGAAAAAGGGTACAAGGGCAGAAGTTGAAATCCAGCCAGAGAAAGAAGCTCTCCAATGCCACAGTAGGCACAAGCCCTGAAAGCTGGGGAGACCAGTCTTTGAGCACTTTCAATGAATTCAGTGACTCTAAGATTTTTTTTTTTACCTCAACCCTCCTCATACCAAAGGGAAAGAACAATACTACTCTCTCTCTCCTAAGTTCCTGTGGGAGATAAGCACACAGATGTGTGAGGGATGTTTAGAATAGGCCCTGTCTCCAGATATGGAGTGAACTGAGTATTGATTTCACAATAGGAACTCCTGAGATATTTTTTATGACATTCATCTCCTCATATAGTGTTTTTTTTTTCCCTTCGAGAAAAACTTATGAAGGTTATAGCAAAGACAAAGTGGTAGAGGTGGGCATGAGGTCATTCCACTTAGTGGGTGTGACAAGATCAAGAGAGGAAGGGTTGACTGCAAAGGTTACTAATGGACACTCAAAGCTGGAGGGCTTTCTCAGGGAAACTGTAGCTGTTCCCCTTTTGGGGACCTCCATTCATTTGGAAACACTTGGATACCATTATTGTGTGAGGAGTGGGATTAGATGCCTGCACTCTTTTAAAGTTTTAATGTTTGTATCTTATAATTGTGTATGGATTTTTTATGTTCCTGTACGCATGACTGACTATATACATACGTGCATGCCTGGTATCTGGAGAGGATAGAAGGGTTTGTTGGATCCCCTTGAACTTGATTACAAATGGTTGTGGGCACCGTGTGGGTGTTGAGAATGAAACCTGGGCCCTATGTGAGAACAGACAGTACTCTTATCCTAAGAGGCAGTGTTCTAGTCATGTGTCTCTGAAGAAGGATAGGTGTTCCCAGCTGCAGTCCATGGGACTGCTCAGAACATGGCTTCCTAATAGCAGAGAACATTCTGCAGGGATACTTGCGGGTAGGAATAAAAGCTTCCAGCTTCCACTAAGTCCAAGTTCAGTAGCCACACAGGCCAGTGGCTAGAACGCACAGTTCCAAGGAGTCTGCAAAAAGGATTTGTGGGCATGCTTTGTATAACTTTTGACATCTCTGTGCAGAGTTGGATGGGTACACTTATGTTTTGGTGAAGAGACCATGTCTGGCATCAGGTTCTGAAAGCTGAAAGGACAGGAACCATATACACGTTAGTTATCACTCCTGTGTCTCCTTTCTCATGGAGGCCTCCTCTCTGCTGCAGGTGGCCCAAGGAAACACCTGAGACCTGAGGCCCCAGGACCAAGAAAGAGCCGTCCAGTGGGAAAAATGGAAGCACCCATTAACTCTGCCCCACAGGGATCCTCTACTCAGCCTTGGAAATATGGCAGCCTGTGAAGCCTTCGTTCAGCGCTTCAGGCAGTTCCAGTATGATGAAGCAGATGGGCCTCACGAGGCCTTCTGCAAATTCTCGGGACTTTGTTTCCAGTGGCTGAAGCCTCAGTCACACTCTGTGGAGCAGATCCAGACTCTGCTCCTGTTGGAGCAGTTCCTGTTTATTTTGCCCAATACAAACACCAAGACCCAGAAGTTCAGCCTGGAAATTAGACAAAGATTTCTTACCCTGATAGAAGACCTCAAGAGAGATCACAAGAGGCCAGGATACAAGGTGAAGATTGGTTGTGGTTGTTTGTTCTTAGTCCAAAAATGGAGGCAGGCAGCTGGGTCGGGATGAGCCATTCTGTCTCTGTGTCATTCCACAGCCCCTAGCCTTCCACAGAGCCCTTTAAACATTCTCTTCTGCTGGATTCAGCAATGAGGTCACAGAGATTCCACAGTTCCTGACTCCATGCCCACTCTACAACACCCAAATGGCAATGCCTCATTTATTATCAGTAAATGAATTTCTTGAGCAGCATCACTTACTACAATTATCTCTGTAGTGACGAGATATGTATTGCTTGGATCTTTATGGAACAGTTTGAAAAGGCAATGCCAGATAGTCTAGAAAACATATAAAAGGAGGGAACGGGAACATAGTTTATTATAAACTGTTATTGCTTCTGTATAAATGTGCTTGGACATTGTTTTACCTGAAGACACTTCAAATTGTCTTCCATGAAATGGTTCCATGCCTATATCTCTGATTACTCACTGTGGTAGGACAGTTAGAAGTTAACATTAAATTTCCTGTGCTATATACTCTTTCTTTGCATTTGTTATCCTAAAGTGGATAGATGCTTTTACCTCCCTGTAACTACTAACCAGCAGCAAAGCTATGAGCTTTGGTTAGGGTAAATAAGGACAACAAATGTGATGCTCTCATTCCTGTTAAGAATTCATAGAACATCTAAGTGACAGGAAAATATGTAACAGTATCTGGTTCTTCCTAGGTTTTCCTGATCTGCATGATGAATATAGGGGGCGGGGGTGTAGATGTCTGAATTTGTGAGAGCTTAGGAAGAGCTTTCCATCATGAGTGATACACATCACTGGCCCATTAAATTCCAATAGCAGTTCACATTAGCATACCCAAAATGCCTGAGAAGGAAGGTAGTAGTGCTTTGTGCTCAGAACCACTTCTCAAAGCCTCTGTACAGGGAAGGCCTTGATGTACACTGGACAGTGTCTGTGGGAGAGCAGCCAGCTGAGATTCATGACTTCAGCATGGGACAGGTGCTGCTTTGCAGTTGCTTCAGCTTCAGGGCAGTTGACTAAATGGACAGGACTCTGCCAAAGGACTCTGCATCCTGAAGGTAGCATGACTGAATGCTTTTGCTTTCTTCCTGTCTTCCTGATTTGTTGAAAATAGAAGATGTCATCTTCAAGGGTCTAGACATGTCATGACCTGTCTAGGATCCACATTCCTCCCCCGGCTCTTGAGTAATTGAAATGTGGCCATTTAGGTATAAATCTGTTGTGAGAATGGAATGTATTTGACCCCACTGTCTCCTTTATGTGTGTTGTCTGTAGTGGTTACTGGAAAGGTAAAAGCTCCTCCCATTGCTCCTGGCCAGTGATGTACTTCCTGTGAGGTAAAAGGAGCTGCATTTCAGTGGAATGATGGGTTCTGAAATTTTCTTCAGATCAACATGTGTGACATACTCCTGGAAGAAATGATGTAGATGAGTATGTTTGTCACACAATCCAAAACACCTGTGAGTCTACCCAAACTTCAGATCATAGAACCTGTCCAGGAGATCTCTGAGATCCCAGCACAAGGGCCACTGCAAAGCAGTTTCCATGGTCCTGGCCAAAGCCAGACCTTTCTAACTATTGGTAAGGCAATCTCCTTCCCCTCCTGCTCTTTACTTCTGTTTGAAAGCTCATGTTCTATGATAGAGTTGGGACAAGTTGGCATTATCAGTTCTCTAAACATAATAGACATGGTCAATTTCCTCCCAAGTTACCTTCAAGCCTGTATTCTCCAGTCATAAATTATGCTGTGCTAGTTTTTGCTTCACTCAGCAACTACTTTAGTTCTCCACAAACAGTTGGATGTCAGCCTTGTGACAAGAGATCTGGCTGTCCACACTCCCTTGGTAGGCAGAAGAAGGAGGCAGTGTGACAATCCATGGAAAGATATTCAATAACTACCAAGTTCTCTCAGTATCAAGTGATGGTGTTTCATTCAATGTGAAGGAGTAGAGGGTGGGAACAGAAGGCAAGGTTAGCATTGGTTAGTGGCTTTAGCTAGCATGGGCTGTGAGCAGAGAATCTGAACAGAAAAATGGAGGAGGATTTTAGGAATAGGACTCTGTTTACCCAGGATGTGAAGGTTATTTGTACATGTCACATGTTGTTGAATGTCACTGAAAATGATATTACTTTGTTTATTATGAATTTTAAATTTTTTTCTTGATTTTCGGTTCTTATTAGGGTTTAGTTATTTTTTTTAATGTTATACTGTTTTATTTGATTGTGTGTGTGTTGTGTGTGTGTTTTTAAGTATGTGCTTAAAATTTTTAGGGTTATATTTTGGGGGTCTAAGAGTTTTAGTGTTTCCAGGCAGTGGTGATCCTTGCCTTCAGTCTCACTCTTGGTAGGCAGAGGCAGGTGAATTTCTTAATTGAAAGCCAGCATAGTGTACAGAGTGATTTCCAGGACCGCCAGGGTATAGACAGTGAAAACTAGTCTCCAAAATCCCATGCAAGAAAGAATGAAAGAAAGAAAGAAAGAAAAAAAGAAAGAAAGAAAGAAAGAAAGAAAGAAAGAAAGGAAGGAAGGAAGGAAGGAAGGAAGGAAGGAAGGAAGGAAGGAAGGAAGGAAGGAAGGAAGGGAGGAAGGAAGGGAGAGTGAGAGAGAGGGATGGAGAGAGGGAGGGAGAGAGGGAGGGAGGAAGGAAGGAAGGAAGAAAGAAAGGAAGGAAGGGAGAGAGAAAGAGAGAGAAAGAAAGAAAGAAAGAAAGAAAGAAGAAAGAAAGAGAAAGAAAGAAAGAGAAAGAAAGAAAGAAAAGAAAGAAAGAAGAAAGAAGGAGATAAATACTGTAAGTAAGAAATTTACTGTATGGAAATTTTTGGGTTCATTTATATTATTTTTTATGAATATTAGGGTTTTTTTAAAAAGCGTTTTTAGGGCGTTTGGGCGACTGTTTTATAGTTTTTATTTTTGGATTTTTTGGATTTTTTCAATTTTACTGTATATTTAGTGTCTTAAATATTTTAGATTTTTTTCTTGGCTTTATGGTTATATTTTAGGGTATTCTATTGTGTATGTGTGTGTGTGTGTGTGTGTGTGTGTGTGTGTGTGTGTTTGTGTGTGTGTGTGTGTGTCTGTTCCTTGAGTATTTTTCAAAAAACTTTGATTTTATTTTTTAGTTTACGTATTTAGGGTTGCCAGTATGTAGTGACCCATACCTTTTATCCCAGCACTTTAGAGGCATAGGTCTTGGATTTCTGAGTTCATGGTCAGACTAATCTGCAGGGTGAGTACCAGGATAGCCAGGAAAACATAGAGAAATCTTGTCTCCAAAAACTCAAAAAAAAAAGGGGGGCTTCTATTAGAGTCGTTTTTAGATTCTTGAATATATAAATATAAACATAAACGTAAACGTAAACATAAAGGTAAATTGTAAATTTAAAAACAAATATAAATAAAACATAAATATAAATTAAATATAAATGTAAATGTAAATATACATACACCTACACCTACACCTACAACTACACCTACACATACACATATATATTGTTTTTTTAGAAAAGCGTTTTAGAGATTTTAGGCGTTAAGTGTTTTAGTATATGTATAGTGTGTTTTTTTATTTCTTTGTTTATTAAGAACCAGGCCAGCCTGGTTTACAGAGTGATTTCCATGACTGCCAGGGTATACACAGAGAAACCCAGTGACCAAAATCACACACAAATTTAAAAAAAAAAAAAAGAAAGAAAGAAGGATTAAAAGATAGAAGGAAATAGAGAAAGAAGAGAGACAGAAACATAGAAAGAGAAAGACAGAATTACATAGATAGACAGACAGACAGACAGACAAACAGACAGACAGATATATATATATATTTTTTTTTTTCAAGGACATTTCGGTTACTTGTGTAATTATTTTAGATTTCTAGAATTTTTAAAATGTTTGTATAATTTTTACAAGAGTGATTTAGAGGTTTTATTTGTTGTTTCCTTTTTGTATGTTTGTTTCTTTGTTTGTTTGTTTTGTTTTGTTTTCAGGCTTCTAGTGTATTTTTTACAGTTTTTTCTTTTTTTTTATTTTTTTGTATTGTAATTTCAGATTTGGGGTTTAATTTAGGCTTTACTTTACTTCATGTTCTTTTGAACATTTTACTGTATTTCTTAGGGGTTGTTATTGTTTTTGTTCAAGTGTATAGTGTATTTTTAGTGGTTTTTTTTTTTTTCATTTTAATGACTTTAATTTTATTTTTGGGTTTGCGGTTTAATTCAGTTTTTTTTTCTTTATTTTTTTAGCACATTACTCCTCTTGCTTAGGGGTTCTGTTTTTGTTGTTCTTTTTATACTTGATTTTTTCTAAAAAATATTTTAGGGTTTTTATTTGAGGTTTTCAACGTTTTGTGTTTGCCAGGCAATGTTTGACTATGTCTTTAACCCAAGCAATTGGAGACAGAGGTAGGTATATTTTTTACTTAAAGTTCAGCAAGGTGTCCACAGGGAGCTGGAAGACAACCAGAGATACACAAAGAAGTCCAATCTCTAACCTCAAGAGAGAGAGACATTGAGAGAGAGAGAGAGAGAGAGAGAGAGAGAGAGAGAGAGGGGAGAGAGAGAGGAGGGAGGAGAGAGAGAGAGAGAGAGAGATTGAGAGAGAGAGAGAGAGAGAGAGAGGAGAGAGAGAGAGAGTTAGAAAGAAACAAAAAACAAAGAGAAAAAGAAAGAAGAAGAAAGAAAGAAAGAAAGAAAGAAAGAAGAAAGAAAGAAAGAAAGAACCAAAGAAACAAAGAAACAAAGAAACACATAAGAAAGAAGGTAGGAAGAAAAAAAAGAAGGAAGGAAGGAAGGAAGGAAAGAAGGAAAGAAAGAAAGAAAGAAAGGAAAGAAAGAAAGAAAGAAAGAGAAGAAAGAAAAGAAAGAAGACAGAATGAAAGATAAAAATGAAAAAGAAAGAAAGAAAGAGAGAGAGGGAGGGAGGGAGGCGGAGAGGGAGGGAGGGAGGGAGGGGAGGAAGGAAGGAAGGAAGGAAGGAAGGAAGGAGAGGAAGGAAGGAAGGAAGGAAGGAAGGAAGGAAAAGAAGGTAAGGAAGTCAGGGAAGGCAGGCAGGCAGGCAGGCAGGCAGGCAGGGGCAGGCAGGGCAGGCAGACAGGCAGATGGTAAGTCAGGCAGGCAGGCAAATAGTCAGACAGGTAGAAAAGAGAGAGAGAGACAGTGAGAGAGGCAGAGAGAGAGAGACAGAAAGAGACAGAGAGACAGACAAATATCCAGAGAGAGACAGAGAGACAGAGGACAAAGAGAGAGCGAGAGAGGAGAGAGAGAGAGAAGAGAAAGGAGGGAGAGGAAGGAATGAGGAAGGAAGCAAGGAAGGGAAGAAGGAAGGGCAAGAAGAAAGGCAGGCAGGCCAGATAGACTGACAGGTCAAAAAAGACAGAGAGAGAGAGAGGAGAGAGAGAGAGAGAGAAGAGAGAGGAGGGAGGGAGGGAGGGAGGGAGGGAGGAGGGAGGGAGGAAGGAAGGAAGGAAGGAAGGAAGGAAGGAAGGAAGGAAGGAAGAGGAAGGAAGGAAGGAAGGAAGGAAGGAAGGAAGGAAGGATGTCCCTGGGCTATGTATAACCAAAATAGCAGGATCTCCAGAAACCACACCTGTGCAGAAGAGGAAAATCTAGTTTACCTTGGGGGTAGTGGGAGAACAGAATGACAGTGCATCATTTGATTCCATCTCTTTTTGCCAGTTTCCAAATATCGTATATACTATTGGAAGGAATACAAGATCAACATGCCCTTACAACAGGGTAAGTGGTTGTATGAACTCTAAGAATCCCTCATTGTTGTATTGGTCTGTAGATATCCATAAATAGAGATAAGAAAACAGCTGTTCTGACAACAAACTCTAGGAAGATTACATGCAGGTTAGTTTTAGATTTCTATTTTCTGCCCACTCTCCTACACTCAGAAAGATGTGTTGTGCTTGCCTGGCAATCTTGGCACTAACATATTATGGCTTTAAATTCAAGTTTGAGGTGGCCTTGGAATGACAAGATGCTCTTGGGCATCCCATAGATGGAGGCTATATAGGAAAGCCCATGTCTGCAAATCAGACTGTGGGAACTTTGCCTTCCACTCCAGGACCTTTGGTGTCTACCCAAATCACTGCGGTGGTCTCAGAGTCTTTGTCATCTGATCAGAAGTCTCTGGGAATTTCTTTATCTTCACCAGGAACTCTAGGCTCTTAATCTTCCTTAGAGGCTTTTGGACATTTCCTTTTTTCTTTTCTTTTTTTTTTTTTTCTTTATTCAGCATAATTCTTGTTTATTCTCCTTTTTAATATATTTTAATACATATTTTCCTCAATTACATTCCCAATGCTATCCCAAAAGTCCTCTATACCCTACCCCCTCTCCCCCATTTCCCTACCCACCCATTCCCATTTTTTTTTTTTTTTGGCCCCTGTACTTGGGCATATAACGTTTGTGTGTCCAATTTCCTCTCTTTCCAGTGATGGACAACTAGGACATCTTTTGATACATATGCAGCTAGACTCAAGAACTCAGGGGTACTGGTTAGTTCATAATGTTGCACCTACAGGGTTGCAGATCTCTTTAGCTCCTTGGGTACTTTCTCTAGCTTCTCTATTGGGGGCCCCATGCTCCATCCAATAGCTAACTGTGAACATCCACTTCTGTGTTTGCTAGGCCCCGGCATAGTCTCACAAGTGACAGCTATATCAGGGTCTTTCAGCAAAATCTTGCAAGTGTATGCAATGGTGTCATCGGTCTGGAGGCTAATTATGAGATGGATCCCTGGATATGGCAGTCTCTAGATGGTCCATCCTTTTGTCTCAGATCCAAACTTTATCTCTGTAACTTCTTTCCATGGGGGTTTTGCTCCCAATTCTAAGAAGGGGCAAAGTGTCTACACTTTGATCTTCATTCTTCAGTTTCATGTGTATTACAAATTGTCTCTTGTATCTTGGGTATGCTAAGTTTCTGGGCTAATATCCACTTATCAGTGAGTCCATATCATTTGAGTTCATTTGTGATTATGTTACCTCACTCAGGATGATGCCCTCCAGGCTCAACCATTTTCCTAGGAATTTCATAAATTCATTCGTTTTAATAGCTGAGTAGTACTCCATTGTGTAAATATATCACATTTTCAGTATCTATTCCTGTTTTGAGGGTCATCTGTTTTCTTTCCAGCTTCTGGCTATTTTAAATAAGGCTGCTATGAACATAATGGAGCATCTGTCCTTCTTACTGGTTTGCACATCTTCTGGATGTATGCCCAGGAGAGGTATTGCGGGATCCTCTGGTAGTACTATGGCCAATTTTCTGAGAAACCGCCAGACAGATTTCCAGAGTGGTTGTAAAGCTTGCAATACCACCAACAATAAAGGAGTGTTCCTCTTTCTCCACATCCTCGCCAGCATCTGCTGTCACCTGAATTTTTGATCTTAGTCATTGTGACTCGTTTGAGATGGAATCTAAGTGTTGTTTTTATTTGCGTTTCTCTGATGATTAAGGATGTTGAACATTTTTTCAGGTGTGTACTGGCTAGTTTTGTGTCAGCTTCACACAGCTGGAGTTATTACAGAGAAAGGAGCTTCAGTTGGGAAATGCCTCCATGAGATACAACTGTAAGGCATTTTCTCAATTAGTGATCAAGGGGGGAGGCCCCTTGTGTGTGGTGTCATCTCTGTGCTGGTAGTCTTGGTTCTATAAGAGAGCAGGCTGAGAAAGCGAGGGAAAGCAAGCCAGTAAAAGAACATCCCTCCATGGCCTCTGCTCAGCTCCTGCTTCCTGACCTGCTTGAGATCCAGTCCTGATTTCCTTTGGTGATGAACAACAGCATGGAAGTGTAAGCCAAATAAACCCTTTCCTCCCCCAACTAGCTTCTTGGTCATGATGCTTGTGCAGGAATAGAAACCCTGACTAAGACAAGGTGCTTCTCTGACATTCAGTATTCCCCAGGTGAGAATTATTTGTTTAGCTCTGAGCCCCATTTTTTAATGGGGTTATTTGATTTTCTGGAGTCCACCTTCTTGTGTTCTTTATATATATTGGATATTAGTCCCCTATCTGATTTACGAGAGGTATAGATTCTTTCTCAATTTGTTGGTGGCCTTTTTGTCTTATTGACAGTGTCTTTTGCATTGCAGAAGCTTTGCACCTTCATGAGGTCCCTTTTGTCAATTCTCAATTTTACAGCACAAGCCATTGCTGTTCTATTCAGGAATTTTTCCCCTGTGCCCATATCTTCGAGGCTTTTACCCACTTCCTCCTCAATAAGTTTCACTGTCTCTGGTTTTATGTGGAGTTCCTTGATTCTCTTAGATTTGACCTTATTACAAGGAGATAAGAATGGATATATTCACATTCTTCTACATGATAACCACCAGTTGTGCCAGCACCATTTGTTGAAAATGCTGTCTTTCTTTCACTGGATGGTTTTAGCTCTCTTGTCGAAGATCAAATGACCATAGGTGTGTGGGTTCATTTCTGGGTCTTCAATTCTGTTCCATTAGTCTACTTGTATGTCACTATACCAGTACCATGCAGTTATTATCACAATTTCTCTGTAGTACAGCATTAGGTCAGGAATGGTGGTCCAACCAGAGGTTCTTTTATCCTTGAGAAGAGTTTTTGCTATCCTAGGTTTTGTGTTATTCCAGATGAATTTGCAGATTGCTCTTTGTAATTCGTTGAAGAATTGAGATGGCATTTTGATGGGGATTGCATTGAATCTGTAGATGGCTTTTGGCAAGATAGCCATCTTTACAATGTTGATCCTGCCAATCCATGAGCATGGGAGATTTTTCCATCTTCTGAGATCTTCTTTAATTTCTTTCTTCAGAGACTTGAAGTTCTTATCATAGAGATCTTTCACTTCCTTAGTTAGAGTCACGCCAAGGTATTTTATATTATTTGTGACTATTGAGAAGGGTGTTTTTCTCCCTAAATTCTCTCTCAGCCTGTTCATCCTTTGTGTAGAGAAAGGCCATTGACTTGTTTCAGTTAATTTTATATCCAGCTTCTTCACCGAAGCTGTTTATCAGGTTTAGGAGTTTTCTGGTGGAATTTTTAGGGTCACTTATATATACTATCATATCATCCGCAAAAACTGATATTTTGACTTCATCTTTTCCAATTTGTATCCCCTTGATCTCCTTTTGTTGTCTAATTACTCTGGCTAGGACTTCAAGTACAATGTTGAATAGGTAGGGAGAGAGTAGACAGCCTTGTTAAGTCCCTGATTTTAGTGGGATTGCTTAAAGCTTCTCACCATTTACTTTGATGTTGGCTTCGGGTTTGCTGTAGATTGCTTTTATCATGTTTAGGTATGGGCCTTGAATTAATGATCTTTCCCAGATTTTTTATCATAAATGGGTGTTAGATTTTGTCAAAAGCTTTCTCCGCATCTAATGAGATGATCATGTCGTTTTTGTCTTTGAGTTGGTTTATATACCGGATTACATTGATGGATTTCCATATATTAAACCATCCCTGCATCCATGGAATAAAACCTCCTTGGTCAGTATGGATGATTGCTTTAATGTGTTCTTGGATTCGTTTAGCGAGAATTTTATTGAGTATTTTTGCATCGATATTCATATGGGAAATTGGTCTGAAGTTCTCTATCTTTGTTCAATCTTTTTGTGGTTTAGGAATCAGAGTAATTGTGGCTTCATTGAATGAGTTGGGTAGCGTACCTTCTACTTCTATTTTGTGGAACAGTTTGTGCAGAATTGAAATTAGATCTTTGCAGGTATGATAGAACTCTGCACTATACCCATCTGCTCCTGGGCTTTTTTTGGCTGGGTGACTATTAATGACTGATAATATTTCTTTAGGGGATATGGGAATGTTTACATCCTTAACTTGATCTGGTATCTGTCTAGAAATTTGTGCATTTCAGCCGAGCGTGGTGGCGCACGCCTTTAATCCCAGCACTTGGGAGGCAGAGGCATGCGGATTTCTGAGTTCGAGGCCAGCCTGGTCTACAAAGTGAGTTACAGGACAGCCAGGACTATACAGAGAAACCCTGTCTCGAAAAACCAAAAAAAAAAAAAAAAAAAAAAAAAAAAAAAAAAAAATTTGTCCATTTTGTTAAGGTTTTCCAGGTTTTTTTAGTGTAGCCTTTTGTAGAAGGATCTGATAGTGTTTGGATTTCTTCAGGATATGTTATCTTCCTTTTCATTTCTGATTTTGTTAATTAGGATGCTGTCCCTGTGCCCTATAGTGAGTCTGGCTAAGGGTTTATTAATCTTGTTGATTTTCTCAAAGAACCAACTCTTCGTTTGGTTAATTCTTTTAATAGTTCTTCTTGTTTCCAGTTGGTTGATTTCGCCCCTGAGTTTGATTATTTCCAGCTGTCTAATCCTCTTGGGTGAATTTGCTTCCTTTTGTTCTAGAGCCTTTAGATGTTTTGTCATGCTGCTAGTGTGTGCTCTCTCTAGGTTTTTGTTTTTTTTTTTTTTTTTTTTGTTTTTTTTTTTTTGTTTGTTTGTTTTTTTTTTTTTTTTGTTTTTTGTTTTTTTTTTTTGGAGGCACTCAGAGCTATGAGTTTCCCTCTTAGAAATGCTTTCTTTGTGTCCCATAGGTTTGGGTATGTTGTGGCTTCATTTTCATTAAACACTAAAAAGTCTTTAATTTCTTTCTTTATTCCTTCCTAGACCAAGGTATCATTGACAAGAGTGTTGTTCAGTTTCCTCGTGAAGGTTGGCTTTCTATTATTTATGTTGTTATTGAAGATCAGCCTTAGTCCATGGTGATCTGATAAGATGCATGGGACAATTTCAATATTTTTATATCTGTTGAGGCCTGTTTTGTGACCAGTTATATGGTCAGTTTTGGAGAAGGTCCCATGAGGTGCTGAGAAGAAGGTATATCCTTTTGTTTTAGGATAAAATGTTCTGTAGATATCTGTTAGGTCCATTTGTTTCATAACTTCTCTTAGTTTCACTGTGTCCCTGTTTAGTTTCTGTTTTCACGATCTGTCCATTGATGAAAGTGGTGTGTTGAAGTCTCCCACTATTATTGTGTGAGGTGCAATGTGTGCTTTGAGCTTTACTAAAGCATCTTTAATGAATGCAGCTGTCCTTGCATTTGGAGCATAGATAATCAGAATTGAGTGTTCCTCTTGGAGGAGTTTACCTTTGATGAGTATGAAGTTTCTGTCCTTGTCTTTTTTGATAACTTTGGGTTGGATGTCGATTTTATTCGATATTAGAATGGCTACTCTAGCTTTTTCTTCAGACCATTTGCTTGGAAAATTGTTTTCCAGCCTTTCATTCTGAGGTAGTGTCTGCCTTTTTCCGTGAATTGTGTTTCCTATAAGCAGCAATATGTTGGATTCTGTTGGGGCAGCCAGTATATTAGTCTATGTGTTTTTATTGGGGAATTGAGTACATTGATGTTAAGAGAAATTACATAAAATTAATTGTTGCTTCCTGTTATTTTTGTTGTTTAAAGTTAGGATTCTGTTCCTGCAGCTGTCTTCTTTTACGTTCGTTGAAGGATTACTTTCTTGCTTTTGTTGGTATTAGTTTCCGTTCTTATATTGGTGTTTTCCCTTTATTATACTTTGAAGGGCTGGATTCATTGAAAGATATTTTGTGAAATAGGTTTTATCATAGAATACTTTGGTTTTTCCATCTACAGTAATTGAGAGTTTTGCTGGGTATAGTATCCTGGGCTGGCATTTGTTTCCTCTTAGGGTCTGCATGACATCTGTCCAGGATCTTCTGGCTTTCATAGCCTCTGATGAGAAGAATGTTGTAATTCTAATAGGCCTGCCTTTATATGTTACTTGACCTTTATCCCTTACTGCTTTTAATATTCTTTCTTTATTTAGTGCATTTGTTATTCTGATTATTGTGTCGGGAGTAATTTCTTTTCCGGTCCAGTCTATTTGGAGTTCTGTTGGCTTCTTGTATGTTCATGGGCATGTCATTTTTTAGGTTTGGGAAGTTTTCTTTTATAATTTTGTTGAAAATATTTGCTGGCCCTTTAAGTTGAAAATCTTCATTTTCATCAACTTCTATTATCTGTAGGTTTGGTCTTCTCATTGTGTCCTGGTTTTCCTGGATGTTATGAGTTAGGGTCCTTTTGCGTTTTGTATTTTCTTTTTTTTTTTTTTTTTTTCTTTTAGAATTTTTTTTTTTTTTTTTTGGCTTTATTTAGCCACTGCTTCCCATCTCGAAAGGTGTATTTTAAATAAGTAACTTTAATCTGACACAGCTGAGCCTTTTTAGCTGAGGCTCGGTCTTCTGTTGCCCAGAATTCTTGTCTAGATCTTGTCTTTTTCTTTTTCTCTTATCACTCTGGCCAAGATTCTAGTCAAATTTCTCTCTTGTTTACGATCCCTCTTATCTTCTCTTTTTTTGCCACTTGCCTCTCTCTTTCTTTCTCTCTCTCGCCTCTCTCTCTCTCTCTCTCTCTCTCTCTCTCTCTCTCTCTCTCTCTCTCTCTCTCTCTCTCTCTCTCTCTCTCTCTCTCCCCGTTTGTAATATGCCTTTTCTGCCTCTTACTTACTGGTTTTACTCTAAATATTTTTCATTTGGGGTATCTCTCTCATCTCGGACCTCTCTAATCTCTTTTATCACTATTTTTACTATTATCTATTTCTCCTCAGTCTGCCGATTCTTTGCTTTTTCTTACAGTCTAAGCTCACCTTTTTCTAGACCTCTTTATGCATTTGTCAGAGCCCGGTGATTAGACTTGTAGGTGCTCTCTACCTGGGACAGAAGTTTTAAGTGGGCAGATGTCTCCCTTGCGGTTAGCAGCTTAGGGAGAGACCACCCTAGAAGAGAAAACATGTGAGGCAGGGAAGGGAAGGCAGCTCTCACAGATGGCTGCACCAGGCCAACTCGGGGATGCAGGGGAAGGCGGCAGAAGAGGAGACTCTAGTTGGCCCTAGGAAGCCAGGAGAGGTCAGCGCTGGGGGACCCCCCGCAGGCCTCGCCCCTCTTTCTTTTCTTGCCCGTCTAGGTGGTGAAATGTGTGGTGGTGGTGGGGCAGGCATCCCGGGGAAACCTCCATATCAGTGTTCCTGGGCCACAGTTTCCCACGTAGCTCCTTGTCTCGGCCAGTGCATGCCACTGTTGCTGATGTTCTCAGTCCGGCCCTGTAGCTGCATGCAGCTCCAAGGGGTCTTTTGGGTTTCCTGGGTCATGCAGATCTCCATGGAACCTCCAAATGAAAGAACCTAGTGGGGAAACACCCACTCAATTCCTGTTCGGTGTGCATCCAAGAATCACGAACAGACGACCATCTTAATGTAAAAGCATGAGGTAATTTAATGACAGAGCTCCAGGCCGACACATATCTCCCACAGGAGACAGAGGTGTCTACCACATGGTGGAGCCATAATAGAGGAGCTCCGGGTCGAAATTATCTCTCGCAGAAGACAATGGTATCGACCTGTATTATCTTTGATTGTTGTGCCGATGATCTCTATGGAATCTTCTTCACCTGAAATTCTCTCTTCAATCTCTTGCATTCTGTTGCTGATGCTTGCATCCAGATTACTTTCCTAGGGTTTCTACCTCCAGCGTTGCCTCACTTTGGGTTTTTTTTTTTTTTTGTGTGTGTGTCTATTTCCCTTTTTATGTCTTGCATGGCTTTATTCAATTCCATCACCTGTTTGGTCATGTTTTCCTGCAATTCTTTTAGGAATTTCTCTGTTTCCTCTTTAAGGTCTTCTACCTGTTTAGCTGTGTACTCCTGTATTTCTTTAATGAGTTATTAAAGTCCTTATTGATGTTCTCTACCATCACCATGAGTTATGCTTTTAAGTCCGGGTCTTGCTTTTTGGATGTTTTGGGGTGCCCAGAACTGGGTGATTGGGAGTGCTACTTTCTGATGATGGTTAGTGGAATTGAGTTCTGTTAGTAGGATTCTTATGTTTGCCTTTCGCCATCTGGTAATCTCTGAAGCTAGTTGTTATAGTTGTCTGTGATAGGAGCTTGTTCTTCAGGTGACTCTGTTAGCCTCTATCAGCAGACTAGCTCTATCCTTAGCTTCAGTGGTCAGAGTACTTTCTGCAGGCAAGCTCTCTTCTTGCACAGAAGGTGGTCAGATATCAGTTGTTTGAACCTGCCTCTTGGCAGAGGTTGTGTTCCACTCACGAGAGGTCTTAAGATCCCGTGGAGGGTCCTGTGAGAAACTTGGGGGTGTCTGGAAACTCCATGTGAAAGGAACCCCAGTGCTAGGGTGGACCGGAAGGGACATTTGCCCCTGTTTAGGCTGGGTTATCTGCCTCCCTAGTTAATGCAATCTCAGGTCCTGCACGAATGGATTGGTGCAGACGCTGTGTTCCACACACCAGAGATCTTAGGATCCCGTGGGGGATCCTGTGTGCGTCCTTGTAGGTGTCAGCAGACTCCCTGGTCAAGGCACCCCAGTGCTGGAGTGGACCCGAAGGCTTAATTAATTTCTTAATTTCTTCATATTTCATTTCTTTTCTTTTCTTTTCTTTTCTTTTCTTTTCTTTTCTTTTCTTTTCTTTTCTTTTCTTTCTTTCTCTCTCTCTTTCTTTCTTTCTTTCTTTCTTTCTTTCTTTCTTTCTTTTTTTTGAGTTTTTTTGGAGACTGTTTTTCTCTGTTTATCCCTGGCTGTCCTGGAGCTCCCTCTGTACACCAGACTGGCCTTGAACTCAAAAATCCCCTACCTTTTCCTCCCCATTGCTGGGTTTAAAGGCATGGGCCGCCATTGCTTGGCAACACTAAAACTATGAAACACCAAAATTAGAAACACTCAAATTTTAAATAAGTATTCAAGAACAAGAATAGCAAAATAACCTAAGAAAACCACTAAAATGCAAAAAAAAAAAAAAAAAAAACAATAAACAAAAAATAAAAAAAAAAAACCTGAAGGATAAATAGAACCTCAAAACCCTAAAACACACTAAAATCATTTAAAGAAACAGAAAAAAATACTAAAAATACACCAGAAGCCTGAAAAAAAAGACAAAAAACACTCTAAAGCACTCTTCTAAAAACCCTACAAACACTAAAAAAAATCCTAAAAATCTTAAAAAAACACACAAGAAGCCAAAAATATCAATAAACTTATTTTTTCTTAGTTCCTTCCTTCCTTCCTTCCTTCCTTCCTTCCTTCCTTCCTTTCTTCCTTCCTTCCTTCCTTTCTCTCCCTCTCTCTCTCTCTCTCTCTCTCTCTCTCTCTCTCTCTCTCTCTCTCTCTCTCTCTCTCTCTTTTCTTTCTTTCTTTCTTTCTTCTTCTTCTTTTTTTTTTTTTTAAGTTTTGGAGACTGGGTTTCTCTGTGTAACCCTGGCTGTCCTGGAGCGTCCTCTGTAGACCATGATAACCTTGAACTTTTAAATCTATCTACCTCTGCCTCCCAAGTGTAGGATTAAAGGCAAGGTCACCACTGCCTGCTAACACTAAAACTCTTAAACCCCAAAAATATAATTCTTAAATTAACAAAAAGAAAAAAAAACTCAAGAAAACAAAAAATAGAAACAGTAAAATGCTAAAAATACCCTAAAGCCTAATAAGAACTGAAAAATCACTAAAACACCGGACCAAGTAGCACTCTGAACCCAAAAGAAGGGGCTCCTCAGCGTCCCTCCTCATTCAGAAAGCTTGGATGATTGCATTGCTACCTCAAGCAGAACTGCAAAGTGAGGAAGATCAGAACTGGCCAGTGCAGGCACAAAGACAGCTTCTCCACGGGCTCTGGACTGGCCCGTGCAGGCTTGACGACAGCCACTTTCCAGCTGAGGACTGACCCGTGCAGGCACAAGGACACTCACTTTCAAGGCTCAGGACTGGCCCATTCAGGCATGAGGACAGCCTCTCTCCAGGCTCACGACTGGCCCGTGCAGGCATGATGACAGTGGTTCTCGAAGTTTGCTTGATTCTTGAGGCCAATGGCCACTCTAGTTCTGTGTGCTTTGCCTTCAGGACACGTTCACAGTTCTAGGGAGAGAGAGCCTCTCTCAGAGGAAGCTGCTTAAGCGTTTATTTTATTTATTTATTTATTTATTTATTTATTTAGCCTCGAGTAACCATTTGCAAGTACATTCGCTGCCCCTTTCATGGGCAGTGGCCCATTTCATGTTTCTTGAACAATGTCCTTCACAATTAAATGGCCAGATGTGTGGAGAGGAGGCAGCAAGCCTCAGCCTGGACTTTACCCTCTGACCACAGACCATCGGTTTCCCAGCCTCCACAGCCTGGGACCCCCTTCACTGTCCCCCAACCTGATGGTAACACCTTACCCCAACAGGGTCAGCACTTGACCAGCAGAGACCCGAGGGACTTTCCTACTCCGGGGCCCCTTAGACCCACTGGGTAAAAGTTCAGGTGCCCAAATCCCTATGAAGACCAGAGATTCAAAACACCTGATGCGCATGTGACAGAAAAGCTACTGAAACTCAAAGCTCTTGTCAAGGCTTCGGCCAAGAAGAGGACCTCGGACCCTCTGAAGGATCTAAAAAAGAACAAAAAAATGGAAACTTACACATCCTCTGAAGGTTCCTGAGAGCACGAGTCACCCACTGACCAGGGATACCAGACCATCTGTTTTACAGCCCGCCACCAGAAAAAGAGTAGCCTCCTCTTCTGTGCCCATCCCTGGGAAGGTGACAAGAAGCCAGTGTATATCCACTGTGTTTGAAGAACCTATGGATTTTGACCAGTTGTGTGCCAGAGTGCCTGCAACATCTTTTAAACATGGGGCAGGAGATGTCAGTCAAAAGTTCAAAGAAGATCACACAGTGCATGGGCCATCTTCTGCTGGACAACATGGACAGGTAATTTCCCTGCACATTCAAGGTTCCCCACACCCTTCCCGATTTAGCCAGGAAGATCTGGGATCTTCCACTTCTCCCCAAGATGCTCAGGGACTATCGCTATCCACCCAACATGCTCAGGGACTGTCCCTATCAATCCAAGATGTTCTGGAACTAACCAGATATTTCCAAGAGTCTATGGGACATTCTACTTCTGCCCAAGCATCCCAAAGACTTCCCACTTGTGCTGAAAGGAAAATCATACATGCTTCCTCTTCCAGAAGGAGTTCTAAAAGGATGTCCCCTACCCTACATAACTCTCATCTTTCCAATTCTCCTCCAAAGCATGTTGGACAAGATTCCTCTGTTCAAGGGGACCTACCACAGGCCCCATCAGACAAGGAGGGATCCAAACCTCCTTCTCCCAAAGGTAACGTCAGAGATTTCTCCTTTGTCCCAAATGCACCGAGTTCCATCTCCTTTCCCCAAGAGAGTTCAACATGTTTGACAGCTGCCAAAGCAGAGCATGGAGATAAGTCCTGTCACAAAGACAGCCAAAGATGTTCCCCTTCTCCCCCAAAGTGCTCTATGCAATCTGCTTCTCGTAAAGTTAGTGTGAGACCTGACCCTGCTGACCAAGGGGATTTCAGAACTTCCCCTTTAAACCAAGAGGTCTTTCAAAGTCCTCTACCATTAAAAAACGGGCTCGGATCATCTTTTACAGTCCAAAGGGAAAGAAATGCAAACATGATTCCCCAAGTGAGCCTCAAACCGCTCATATCTGCCCAATCAGAGACAAAAATTTCCACACTTATACCAGGAGCTCAAGGACCTTTGCCATCCTTAGAAGGGGCTCTTGAGAGTTTCACACATAGGCTAGATGTGATAGAAACTCCCGAGTTGTCCAAAGGGACTCTTGTGCCTTCTGCACAAACACAAAGTGAACTAGAACCATCAACATCTTCGCCAGGGGTTCTGAAAACTTCTCTATCTGTAAGGGGGCCACTAGGATTATCCGCCTCTATGGAAGAGCATCAAAGACATGTTCTTAAATCTGCTCTCCCACAGAAAGGAAGATTAAATCATTCTCCTGCTATGAAAAGTGACCCTGAACATTCTCATTCTAGCAGAGGACTGAAAGATGCTCTCTCCAAACAATGGGTCCTCAGAAAGTCCCTATCTGATCGTGAATTATTCAAATATCCCCCACCAGCCAAAAGGGCCCTCCTGACTTGTCATCAGGTCCCAAACAGCCGAGATTCTGCCAAAATGCTTCCAGGGAGCCAAACAAGCTCCATCTTTGTAGAGTGTGCTGAGACCATACAACCCTCCATGCAGCCCTTGGGGGCGCTGGTACATTATGTATCTGTAGGAGAGGCTGTAAAGAATTCCCCATATACACCAAAGATGCTAGGATTTCCAAAACCTGTACAGGATTCTCTGAGTATTACCCTATCACATAAAGGGATTGTAGGACAGGATACCTCTACAAAAGGAATTATAGCCACAGTCCCATCTTTAGAAAGGACTCGTGGTTGTGACACATCTACAAAAGATGTTCTAGGACAGATTCCATCTGTACAGAAGGTTCTGGATCCAATCCAATGTGAACAAGGTGCTATGGGACGTGATTTGCACACACAAGGGTCTGTAGCATCCTGTACAGCTAAAGAAGGGAATTCCTTGGATTCTACCTGTGCACAAGAATCCAGAGGACCTCCCCAAATTTCACAGGAGACTATGAGAACTACCCTATCTCCTCAAGAGGATCAGCCATCTTCCCCGAATACACAAGATGCTATAGATTCTTATCCACATGGACAAAGGGCTGTTGGTCCTTCTCCATGCCAACACATGTCTCCAGAATATCTTCCAAATGCCCAGAAAGCTCTGGATTCTACTTCATCTTCAAAAGGCCCCGTGGAACCTCTTTTGACCATCAAGTTGGCTAAGACACCTGATACTTCTAGACAGAAGTTGTTATCCCCTTCTCCAGCTGAAGAAAGTTTTCTTGGAAATTCCATGAGTATACAAGTAGGGCTAGAAATCTCCCTACCTGCCCAAGAGTCTCTTAGATCTCTCAAATATGTCCATGATGCTCTAGGAGAGGCCACATCTACAGAGGTAACTCTAGGCCCTTCCCCTCATTCTGAAGCCACAGTCAAGTCTTGCACAGGTACACAAGACACATTAAGACCTTCCCCATCTGTGCAGATGTGCATAGGATCTACCATATCTGAACAGGGCACTTTACAATTATGCAAGTCCCATTTTAGCAGAAGTTCTGGAGTCTCCTTTGTCAAAGTGTTGTTGAATGTAATATGATTATTAGGATGTTTGGACGCACATACAAGTAATGCTACTCATCTTCCAGAACTGCTGTTAAGAACAGTAAGATTATACTATACATGTCATGTATTATACCTTTTAGAATTAGACTATTCCTGACAAGTCTGAAATTCCTAGAACACAGTTTTACCTGTTTGCACAGTACATCTATGAACTGATTATATATATATATATATATATATATATATATATATATATATATATATAGTGTGTGTGTGTGTGTGAGTGTGTGTGTGTGTTTTGTGTGTGTGTGTGTGTGTGTGTGTGTGTGTGTGTGTGTGTGTGTGTGTTTGTAGCAGTGGTGGCCCATGACTTAAATCCCAGCAACTGGGAGAAACAGTTAGAAGGGTTTTTGAGTTCAAGACCAGCTTGGTCTACAGAGGGAGTTCTTGATCAGCCAGAGAAACCCAGTCTCTAAAATCTCAAACAACTAAAATCAAGAAACAATGTCATGTACTCTTTCCAGTAGTATTTAATAAAGTGAATAGAACAGCAATGGCATGTGCTGTAAGATCGAGGATTGACAAATGGGACCTCATGAAACTGAAAAGCTTCTGCAAGGCAAAAGACACCGTCAATAAGACATAAAGGTCACCAACAGATTGGGAAAGGATCTTTACCTATCTTAAATCAGATAGGAGTCTATTATCCAATATATATAAAGAACTCAAGAGGGTGGACTCCATAAAATCAAAGGATCCCATTAAAAAATGGGGCTCAGAGCTAAACAAAGAATTCTCACCTGAGGAACACCGAATGGCTGAGAAACACCTATGTTGAATAGAATTGTAGTTTTTTTAAAGGAATTATTATTTATTATTTTAAAGGAAATTATTATTTTTTAAAGGAATTATTAAATTTATTATAATTTTTTATTTTTTGCCTAGAGTGCAAGGCAAAAAAAATAATAAAAGTGATTCAAATAGAGAAATTTGAAGTCAAATAATTTTAGTAATAAATAGCATAACCTGACACGAAAAACCCCTAGAGACCTTCTAGAAAGCTCTTAGATCAGATGTATAAATTCAACAAAATAATAGAATAGTCAGGATATAAGAACTAGTGGACAGCATCATTGGTTGAATTGGAGAAAGACTGAAGGAGGCTGACGTCACAGGCCCCTCCCATGACATGCATTTCCTGCCCTGGGCCTGAGTGACTGAAAAGCCTTGACCCCCTGGCCCCGACCCCTGCAGCTGACTTCTTGCCCCTGGACCTCGCCTCTCTGGCCTCCATCAGAGGCTTCATCATTGACTTCAGGGCCCTGGGACTCCCCCTGCACCTGCTTGTCATATTTAAATAAAAAATATCCCATGAATTCCTGAACAGAAGGGATTTTTATTTTTTTATTTTTATTTTATTTTTATGAGAGCCCATTGGGTCAAAGGGGTACATTTTATGACCTCGATCATCACTTTATGAGTCTTCAAATACTATAGCACATTGTTTCACAAAATGGTTTTATAATTTTTGGGGTCTTTTTAGGGTTCTTGAGGTTTTGTTGAATTTTAGGGCAATTTTTAGGGTTTGTACCTCAACCTCCCAAAGTACTGGAATTATTCACATCAACATTTCTGGTTTTTTAGACTTAAGGTTTTTTCGTGTCTTTTTAGAAATCTACAGATTTTTTATTATTATTTTAGGTTGTTTAATGCTTTTTAAAAAACATACCTAAACCACATGATCATCTCGTTAGATGCTGAGAAAGTATATGAGAAAATCCAACACCCATTTATGATAAAAGCTGTTTATCAGGTTTAGTTTCTCTCTGGTGGAATTTTTTTTGCTTCTGTTTGTTTCTTCTTAGATTAGCAGACTAAGATTGTGAAAATGGCTCTTTTGGAAAATCAGAGGTCTTTTGTATTTAAAGAACCTATATAATGGCAGAATCTCTCTGTCCCTGTCTCTGTATCTGTCTCTGTCTCTCTGTCTAAGTCTCTGTCTCTGTCTCTCTGTCTCTCTGTGTCTCTCTGTGTCTCTCTCTGTCTCTCTGTCTCTCTTTCTTTCTCTGTCTTTCTCTCTGTCTCTTTCTCTGTCTCTCAATCTCTCTGTCTCTCAATCTCTCTGTCTCTCTGTCTCTCTCTGCCACTCTCTGCCTCTCTCGGTCTCTGTCTGTCTCTGTCTCTCTGTCTGTCTCTGTCTCTCTGTCTGTCTCTGTCTCTGTCTCTCTCTCTGTCTCTGTCTCTCTCTCTCTCTCTTTCTCTCAGGCTGCCTAAGAATCAATAGTTCTTTATTGCTTCAGTTCTGTGCTCCCTGCCATGATGATTGACCAAAGTTCTGACACTGTATCCCATCGTCCAAATAAATGCTTTATTTTCTAATAATAGTCTTAACCATGGTGTCACTTCACTGCAATAGAACAGTGACTAAGACAGGGTCAAGCCAATAAACAGTGTTTCCTGTTATCACTTCAAGTTCCTATATTTGGCTTCCTAGGAGATAGTCTGTAACCTGTAAGAAACTAACCCTTTTATTCCCAAGTTATTATTGATTGTAGTATTCTTTATGGTGAGAAAGAAGCAAACTAGAACAATTACCTGTCATATAGGTACATGAGTACATCTTACCTTTAAATTAAAATGAAACGTCTATACATTATTGTGTGTGGTTATAGGATAAGTGACAGTGATACTATTGGACATTTTGCTTCTGTAAGAATCTGTCCCACTTACTGTTTCTATTGTTGTAAGGATACACCAGGTCCATAGAGGAAACTACATAGAAAAGTTTTTATATAGTTTATACTTCCACATTGCTGTTTATCACCAAAGAAGTTGGGACAGAACCTGAAAGAACACAGGATCATGGAGCCAGGAGCTCATGCATAGGCTATGGAGTGGTGATGCTTATTGACTTGATCCTCAAATCTTGCTTTCGTAAAGTGCACAGGACTACCAATATAAGGATTTCACCATGCACAATGGACTGGACAGTCTCCCACCAATTAAGTAAATGCTTGGGAGTTAGATCATATGGAGGCATTTTCTCAACTGAGGCTCCTCCTCTTTAAAGAATTTAGATCTTGTCAAGTTGCTATGAAACCAGTGTGGCAGTCTGAATGTAGTTGGCCTATGAGGTGGTGTGGACTTGATGGATTAGGTGTGTCCTTGATGGAGGAAGCATATCATTCTGGGTCTTTAAAGCTCTGTCCAGTGTGGAAGACACTCTCCTTCTCCCTGCATGCAAAACAAATCTTTTCTCCTGGCTGCAATTGGATCAAGATGCATAACTCTCAGATTACACTCCACCACCATGCCTGACAAGACACAACCCTGTTTCCTGCCTTGATGATGGTGGATTGGACCTCTGAACATGTAATGAAATGTTGAAAAGCGCTCATGAAATTTTGTCCCTTATGAGAGGCCTTGGTCATGGAGGCTTTTCAAATGAATGAAACCCTAACTAAGACAACCAGCTAGTACAGAAACTCTCCCAGATATCAAAATTAATCAACAATAGAGAGTATTTTCAAGTCATGCAGCATACAAATTTATTCAAGAGAGAAAAACAGCAATGAATGAGTACATGATAAGCCTCCCTCAAAGAGACACTCTTAGAGTGCAAATCTGGCCAAGGCAGACGCCCATGAATCTCAGGGGCTCCTCAGGAGAAGTGACCTACCAAGTGGGCAACCTCAAAGCATTTGAAACCCATGACAAACAGCATAGGAAAGATGTCAGATACACCTTCTATGTTTTCTGAGAAGGAGGTCACAGACAAGTAAAAGACTGGAATTTCAAGGGCATAGACAGGTTGAAGTAGCACACAGATATGTAGATAGTCATAAGTTTGGTGGAGAGCCAGGTGGAACAGACCAGTGTGGGAGATTTTGATGGTCATCTGGGTCATTCATCACAGATATCCAAAAGATCACAGGATTCATCAGAGGCAAAGAGTGCTCAGGGAAGGAACACAGGATCTATTCAACACCTGAAATTACCTAACAGCATAATCATTTTGTTTTCTGAATTACTTATTTGAACTGATCATAAAAAAATCATGGTGTTTATGATGTTTTAGGGAGACTCATATATATATACTCTTAGATTTGGATTCACTATTTATTCTGGTAAAATGTACTCTAAGAAACACACACACACACACACACACACACACACACACACACACACACACACACACCACATCCTTCTGTAATGACTGGCTGGCTATTTGTTAAGAAACAAAAGAAGCCAATGTGGATATGGCACAAGTTTGACTATGTAAATGAACTTTCTATTCTTCGTGAGTCTCCTGCTTCATTTTGTGAGAATTCCTTCTTTGAATTTATTTATCCCTCAGTGTCCTCTACTCCTTTGTGTGTCCATTGTTCTTTTTAAAGGTCACTATCAATTTGATCTTTCTTACCTTCATCGTGGTTTCTTTTCTGCATGTAAATAATGTATTTCTTAAAATAGATATCTTTATGGGATTAGAGAGATGACTCTAAATCCAGACTAGATTTGGTTTCTTGAATTCATATCCAAGGCTCAAAATCACAATTAATGGCAGCTCCAGGGGACCCAACAACTCATATCTCTGTGGTCACCTGCACTCACGAGCACATGTCCTACCCTCACACATATAAGAAAAGATAAAAATATTAAAAAGAGAGACACGTTTCACTAGACTTCATTATTCAAATGAAATCTGATACTCTCTAATTGCTGAATCTGTTTGGATCATTTTTATGGGTTACTACTTATGTTCCAAGGCCAAATTCCTTTTATGTGTCACTCTTTCACCAACTTTGTTCTTCCTCAGACATCATACCAGAGATTCTACTGATGTTATATCCTTCTCCCCTACTTAATAAACATCCTTCTTTTGCTGCGATCCCTGCTCCACCACATCCCATCTCCAATTCCAGTCCTCCATACAGAGCAGAGATACAAAGTCCTATTAATTTTACCATGTGTGATATCAGATGTATGTACTGTTCTTCCACCATAGCCCATCTCTTCCACCAAAGTCTTCACTCACAGCATGTCATATCACACGTTTTAAATTTTAGAGCAAAACAAATTTTATTGGCAATCATACTGGGTTTGTCAAAGACACTTAAGTAGACAACTCAGGAAAACAAACATTTTTTTTTCCTATTCTACAAGTTTATGGGCCTGTACTTTTGTGATTTTTTCACCTTAAGGAGTCTTTGACACCAGATTATAGACATAGATCTGGAGATCACCATGAAACTTGATAAAGTACACAGAAGGATTGGCAAGAATTTGGTAAACAATCTTTCCAAGATTTTTGGAACCATCCTCTCTGGTGTATTGCACCCAGTTTCCTATTAAAAAGTCACTGTTATCATGTGATGTCACCTCAGCATGAGGAGTCTCTGGAATGATGTCAAGGTTACCTTCATCGTAGTCATCCAGGAGCTGATAAATGTAGAGGACCGGATCCTTCTTGTAGCTAATGTAAAACCAGTCCTTCATGACTGGTACCTGGGCTAGCACCATCCCATTCCAGTTTTCCTCAGAGCCATGCTTTCCCTCAAATTTGTGTTGTACCGCTCTGCCAACCAGGCTTCTGGCTAGGTGGGCATCCCTTATCTGAGGAAATACTACATTGTGAGGCAAGACCTTAAGATTTAAAATCCTCTCATCACTGAGGAGCTCCTGTCCATAGACGCTGTCAATACCGTCATACTTCAGCAAATAAAGAGAAGGGTTTGTTGGCACTTGATCTAGAACTATGGCCTTCCAATGGCTGACAGGTTCATTACCTTCCTTCCAACTGTGAGAAATTCTGCAGCCGACAATAATTCTCAGGGCCTGGGATGAAGGCATCCTCCTCCTCTTCTTTTTGAGGGATGACATGCTCAGCCTCTTCAGAGGTATTGTCTTCTAAATGGTTGTAGAACTGGTGTAGTAGGCCACAGCAACCCTGGTCCACTGTCTTGTGACTATCATTCTTTGTTCAATCATCATACTTGGCCATTATCTGGGTTTGAAGATCTTGCCTGTTTAATCCAGAAACAATGCTGTTGCCTCTGTCATAAATATGAGATCTTAAAGGGCAATGGGTGTGGGGTGCGAGAGAATGCTGGACCAATGCTCTTCTTTAAGAGAACTTCTGGGTAGGTGAAGAAGGCTATGCTAATCAGGTGTGTGCTTCTAAAGTCAATTTTATCAAAATAAGAAGTTCATAAGCCAGCTATTATGGTGCATGCATTTATTCCCAGCACTCAGGAGGCAGGGTCTGGCATTTTTCTGAGTTAGAGGCCAACCTGGTCTACAAAGTTAGATCCAGGGCAGCCAGAGATATACAAAGTATTCCTGTTTCAAAAAGAACAAAAACAACAAAACAAAACAAAACAAACAAACAAAACAAAGAACAAAATAACAAAAAATGAACAAAGAAAACAAACGAATAAAAAGAGAATTTAATAGGAATTGGTGGTGACCTAAGTCTTTAATCCCAGATTTCAAGGGGCAGTGGGAGGCTGACCTTTGTGACATCAAGGCTAGCCTGGTCTGACAGCCATAGCTACACACAGAGAAACTCAAAATAAAATTAAACAAACAAATAAACCAACGAACAAGGGATTCCAGGAAATGAACATAGGGAAATTAACAAGTAATTCTCTAGAGCTCAGAATAACATACTCAGATAAAATTTTCTTCAGCCCTGAGCTAATTTTCCTCTGCTGAGGAAACTTTCCTTAAATGGGTAGGTCAGTGTGGAAGTTGGTATGTCTGTTGCCCTCAAGGATCAAGCAGAATAGAATTAAAAAATGAGCCAGAGTTGTCACCATACCTCTCTTGTATTTGCATGTTCTGAGCTAGGTGGCTACTTTCACAAATATCTACCTAGGGACAGAGCACACAACTGGCCTTCTGTATTGTGTCTCCAGATCCGGTCCCAGGCATATTATTGAAGCCATTGCATCTCCGACTTCAATAAGATCTCAACAAGTCCATGCCATATCAGCCATTTAGAAGTAATATCTTCTAAAATGCACATGGAGAAAGGGGAGTTTTGGCATATTAGTGGAATTCTGAAGGAGATATTGTTAGCAAGGTTAATAAACTCAGGAGATCAAATAACCTAAACCATCCATCCTCCTAGATCCCAAACTTGGGAGAAATTAGAATGTACAGTTACTCACTGTAGGAGGGAAAACATATAGCCTTAAGGAGCCATGAGAGTCCAAGATACTCCATAAATATACATACCCCAAACAAATGTCCTAGTTTTCAAGATTCTGTCTTCTGAACCAGGCCAGGCACCAAAAGCCTCTGGAACAACTTTATGGGTCAGGAGCTGACCTGGCATTCACACACCACTGTGAAGATACTGAACCCAGCTTCAAGGAATTCTAGTGTCTCCAAGTGGAATAGATGTGCAAACTCTGACCAGTGCTCTGTGACATCACCCTATCTCAGCTTACATCATAGAACCTCTATCAGGCTGGTTTTGTCTGGAGTTACACTCAGAAACTTTGAGCATCTAGAATTTACATTTTTATATGGCCTCCTAGAAATCCAAAATAAATCCCTACAAAAATGGCCTGATTACCTGATTCACATTCTGCCCAAGTAGATTCACTCTTGTATCATTTTTATTGTGTATTTGTTTGTTTGTTTGTTTGTATGTTTATTCGGGTTTTTGGGGGGAGGTTGTTTCTATTTTCCTTCGTGAAAGTCTTCAGTGTCTGACACACCAGCATTCTTGGTGGTTATTTTCCCTGTAACAATCTTCCCCTTGGTTATCTTTAAGCTGTTCTTGGAATCAGAAATGTTGCCAGACTCTTGAGGCAACACACTGGATAGCACACTATTCATTTTATCAAAACCCACAGTTAGAGGAAGACAATTTTTTATTCAAAGAAAGCTGGAATTTGACAGGATTGAATACCTTGTATTGAAGCCAATGGCAACCATGAATTATGGATTCTTTGCAAAGTGCAAGGAAATCATAGTCCTTGGGCCTGCTTACAAATTTGAGATAAACTTAAAACAACATGATATCTAACAGTAACATGTTAAAGTTCTTTAAAATTTACCACCATTTCTGGTTACAAGGAATTTCATAGATTGAATGCAGTAAAACAGGATGAAATAGATAATGTAATTTTATTTTTGAAATATGGGTTGACAGAATACTGGACTCAGGTAAGTATGGAATTTACTTACAAATTAGAGGGCACTTTAATTGTTCATGCCACATAGATCTTCAGTTCTTCAAAAAATCTTTTTCAGTCTCCTCCACTGTCCCCACCACACTGTACATCCTCTTCATAGTGGATGACACCTACTAATTAGTTAGACTCTTCCAGCTCAGCCATCAACAAAAGATCATTCCTTACAGATGTGGCCACATGTCAGTGTGATGGGAGGCAGTCTTCATCTGAGGTACTATCTTCCCAGTTTGATTTTTGTTCCAATAATAATCTAAGAAGGACCACTAAACATCCATATTATCAATGATGATTGTTATACTGTGTGAAATAGACAAGCTATGGAGGAAATATAGATGTCAACCACACGATGAATTTCTTAAAATGAGAGAGAGAGTGAGTGTGTGTGTGTGTGTGTGTGTGAGAGAGAGAGAGAGAGAGAGAGAGACAGAGACAGAGACAGAGACAGAGAGACAGAGAGACAGAGAGACAGAGAGACAGAGAGACAGAGATAGACAGAGACAGAGACAGAGACAGGGAGACAGAGAGACAGAGAGACAGAGAGACAGAGAGACAGAGAGAGAGACAGGTATTTCTCATCTAAGTTTACTAGTGAAGGGTTTTGTTTTCAGAAAGAATAGATGGGAATGGGAATTATGATAGGTGAGACAAGCCAAACTCAAAATGACAATTGTCAAATTATAATTTTAATAAGGCACATTAAATAAAAGGAGATATTTTGAAAGTGTATGGGCAGCAGCAGGGGGGCTGAGCAGGTAGAAATGGAGAATAGTGGGGAGGATGAAGATGGTTAAAGGACAGTATAAACCTGTGAAAAGAGTCACAACAAAGTCCAGTGACTTGTACACTTAAAGCACATTGGTATTAAGTAGAAGATTCTAAATGATGGTTTGATTAAATTGGGAATTTTAGCTTCAAGATACTATAAAATTTATTTTTATGTTTCTACTCTCATGTGGATGTTGCATTTTGGGCTAGATATGGTTGACAGGATATGGCAAGGTGTTTACATCTTTGTATATCATTATTCACCCTAAACACATGTCACTCACTGGGCTGCCATGCTTTCATAGGGAAGGAAGTAGCTAGAGATTTTAAGTGTACATGAGGTAGAAAGAAAAATGCCCCCACATGACTATAGATTTTCCTTATTCACCTTCATATGTTGTTTGAATGTGTTTCTCCAAATGTAATTTTCTGTAGACTAATACTCAGGTTTTAATATATTAGGAAAAATTGGACTGGGTCAGGAGGGATAGGACCTACAAATAAAAATCAATGAATAATGCTGTCATAGAAAAGGTTTAATTATGACAGGGAGTTTGGTTCCCTCTTTTGTCTTTCTAGCCCATTGGATCCCTTCTGTGATTTCAACATCTCACTAGAAATTCTTTATCTACTGATAGTGTCTTCTTGAATTTCCTGACTCCTGAAAAGAAGTCTTGCAAAATAGGCTTTATTATATACTAGAAATTAGTGTCATTCTTTTGGTCAATACAACTTGTATGATTATGTCTCAGAATCATGATCAACTGAACCATAGGGGAAAATAATTAGGCTATTTGTGCTCACTAAAGACGAGATGAGTTCAGTGTTATCATGCGTTTTCTTCATGAAAGAAAGCTGCATAGTGGGTGAGAATAGATCAGAGAGGTACAGCCCAGGAGGGACTCAGCCATCTGCTGTTGGCCTTGGAGATATAAAGGGACACTACATAAGGGATCCCTAGGAAGAGTGCCAGCCACTGCTTTTAGCTAGTAGAACTATTTTTAGAATCACCATTTTCTAGATTTTAAGAGATAACTGGATTACTTTAATTTACTAAGTAAGGCCATTTGATACATCAGTGATCATCAACAAGCTGTACAGGTGTGGAAAGAAGTTTGGGGACTCAGAAGAAGCCTGTTCTTGAAAAACCCTCTGCGTTCAAGGGAGGGAAACATCTACCCAGCAGCACTAGATAAACAATATACATTGGTAATGGTACCCCCATCGTGTCTAGACTAATGGTTTTCAAACCATGGGTTGAGACTCCTCTCAGTGCTCAAACAACCCTGATACAAGTGTCCCATATCATATATCTTGTTTATAAGATATATACATTACAATCAATGACTATAACAAAATTATAGTTTGAATTTGCAATGAGATAACATTACGATTTGGGAGCTGTGTTTTAAAGGGCCACAATATTGGGAAAATTGAGTACCACTAGTCCTGACTCTTCAAAAGCATGTGATTCAGGATCATCTGGAGGAATAATCCCCTTTACTCAATCTGATACTCCCGGAATACATCACCCAAAATTGTGAAAGTTAAACAGCTGCCTTACCATAGACTATAAGCAGGGCATGCTCTCATCTTAGAATTCTTGTAATTTATTTTATTTTATTTTTAGAATTTAAAGGGATTTTTTTTTTTTTAGAACTTTAGCATTCTCTTTAGGGTTTCAGGTTTTTATTTAGGGCTTTAAAGTTTTGTTGGTATGTATTACATCGTTAAAGGTTTTTTTGGATTTCAGAGTTTTGATGGGTTTTTAGCTTTTTCTTTTTAAAGGATTTTAGGTATTTTATGGTTTTAGTGTTTTTTGTGTCTTTTTAGTGTTCTTCAGTTTTTCAGAATTATAGGAATTTTCTTAGTGATTTAAGATTTTTTTGAAGTTTTTTTTTTTTTTTTTAATTTCATGGTGTTTTCTTGTTTGTATATGTTTTTTAAAGAATTTTATTGTGTTTTTAAATTTTTGGGATTTTTTTTTGGAGCCTTAGGGTTTTTTCTTATAGTTTTACATTTTTTTTTTAGGGTTCTTGAGGTTTTGTAGAATTTTAGGTCTTTTTTAGGTTTTTAGAATGTTTTAGGATTTCTTAAGAGTTCTTGTTTTGTTTTGTTTTTATGTTTTATATGTTTTTTTTTGTTGTTGTATTTTTGTTTGTTGTTTTTTCTTTTTTTTTTTTTAAAGCTTTAAGTTATTTGAGGGATTTTTGGTTTTTGTTTTAGTGTCTTTGTAGGGTTCTTGGGTTTATTTTGGTATTATAGATTTTTTTTTTTTTGAATTTAGGATTCTTTTTAGGATTTCAGTTTTTATATTTAGGTTATTAGGATTTTATACGTTTTTAAAAGTGTGTTTCAGAGATTTGGGGAGATTCAGGGTTTTGATGTATTTTAAGTGCTTTTAATATATTTTAGGAGGTTTTTTTTTTAGGATTTTAGGGTTTTTTGGGGGGGTCTTTTTATCATTCTTGAGTTTTAAAAAAGAATTTTGGATTTTTGGTGATTTTTTTTAAAGCTTCATTTTTGTTTTTGTTTTTGTCTTTGTTTTTGTTTTTAATTTTATGGTTATTAGGGATTTTTCAGGTTTTTTAAAAAAGATTTAAATGGGTTTTTTTGTTGTTGTTTAATTCTTTAATTTTTTTTTAGGGTGTCAGGTTTTTTTTTTTTTGATTTTTAAATAATTTTAGGGTTTGGGGAGCTTATGGTCTTTTTTTTTAATAGTTATTTTTAGGGCTTCTTTTTAGGCTTTTATAATTTTTTCACGGTTTAATTTTTTAGTTTTTTTCTGATTTTAGGGATTTTTATGTGTATTTTAAAAATGAGTTTAATTTTTAATTTTTTAGCTTTATAAGGATTTAGGAATTTTTTTAGGATTTTCATAAAAATCTTTAGGGTTATTTTGGGGTTTTGGGGGTCTTATGTATTTTGGAAGGTTGTTTTTTGATTTCTAGAGATTTTTTTTTTTGTTTTTAGTTTTTAGAAGTTTAAAGTTGCTTTGTTTGTTTGTTTGTTTGTTTGTTTGTTTGTTTTATTGTGTTTCACGGTTTGTTTTACAGCTTTAGGGTGTTAGGTTTTATATTGTTATTTAAGATTTTTGGGTGTCTGTGTGTGTGTGTTAGGGTTTTTTTTGGAATTTTAGGGATTTTTGGGGGGGTTAGGTTTTTCTGAATTAAAGAATTTTTTTTTAGAATTAGTGTTTTTTAGCATTATAGGTATTTAGGTTTCTTTTTTGAAGATTTCAAGATTTGGGGGGAAAAATTCAGGGTTTTTTGAAAATTTTTTTAAGGATTTTTTTTTAGGGTTCTAGAATTTTTTTTTAGAAATTTAGGGTTTTTCAGGGTTGTAATTGTGTGTTTTTATTTTGTGTTTCTCTTGTTTTTGTCGTTTGTTTCATTTTAGGGATTAGGGTTTCCTGGTTTATTTTAGGGTTTAATGTACATTGTAATGTTTTATATATATATATATATGTTTATTTAAAGGTTATAGATTATTGTTTTTGAGTATTGGTTTTGCGTTTCTGGTTCCGAAGATTTTATTTTATTGTATTTATTTATTTATTTATTTTATTATTTTTTTTTTTAGAAATGTAGGGTTTTTTTTTTTTTAGGAATTAGGGTTTACTTGTTTATTTTAGGGTTTTAGGTTCATTGTAATGTTTATATATGTATATATATAACATAAATATATGTTTATTTGAAGGTTATAGTGTTTTGTTTTTGAGTATTGTTTTTGGGTTTTTGGGTCCTAAGTTTTTATTTTATTTTATTTTATTTTATTTTATTTTAGAAATTTAGGGTTTTTTTGTTTGTTTGTTTGTTTGTTTGTTTGTTTTTAGTGTTTTAAAATCTCCTGCAAGTTTTTTTTTTGGTTTTTGTTTTGTTTTTTGTTTGTTTGTTTGGTTGGTTTTTTAGGAATTTTTTTAGGACTTTAAAAAAAATTAGGGTTTTTTAATGTTTTTGAATTTTTAAAAAAAGACTTTAGGGTTATTTTTAGGGTTTTACGGATTTTTTAGAGTTTCAGGTTTTTTTCTTTTAAAGTTTTAGGGTTTTTTTAGATTTTTGAAAGTTTAAAAAAAATAATTTAGGGTTTTTTGGCTTCTTATAGGGTATTTCTTTGTTCTTTGTTAAATTCCCCCTCGACCCCTTCCTATTCCCCGGATGTATGCTTTAAAACCAGACACATCAGCCTAATAAATGGAGACTTAATAGAACCCTCTGCTTGGTTTCTAGCTTTTCTTCCCCTTCCAATCCCATTTCCTCCTAGGTTTGCAGTACCACTCACACCCATGAATAACTGAACCCTATGGGACTGGATAAGGGGCACCCAATGTGAGGGCGAGTTTTGGATCTTATTTCCTTCCAGTGCAGGTTCCAGAGAAGTTTGTCCTGACCCCAAGAATTTAGAAGTAGTGAAGGACCCCTTCCACTGCTCATAGAAGAGAGTAAAGTCCTTGGTGAGTTGATTCATCTCCACTCCAGGAACTGGGAAACAAACTATCAAAGGAAGCAGCCTTTATAATTTTCTTAAAGACAGCTCTCATGGAAAGAGGAGTTAGAGTTAAAAAGTAAGATTTGATAAACTTTTTGTTTGTTTTCATAGACTGAAAGACTCTAAAACTCCCAAAGGGAGGCACTTACTCAAGCCTCGGGACAGCCGCGCACCCAAGAAGACACTGAGACCGAACTTAAGATGTATAGAGAGTAAGATTTAATACAGCAACGACAAGAAAGCACATATAAAGCACATATACCAGATATCTGGGGTCGAAACTCATGCAGCCAGCAAGGTGCAGAGGAGACTCGACCATTGGCCCAAACTTTTCACAGGCTTTTATAGGAAATAGCCAGGGGAAAAGTACAAGTTTTACGTCACCAAGGTGTTCTGCCAAGGGGCTTTACATAACCAAGGGGTCGTGTCCTATATTTTGGCAATGTACTTGATCTATTGGAACATTCTGGGGTAGTACCAGGAGGCCCCTATCTCAAAAATGTTCTTGGAACAGTCTTCAGTTAGGAGGGGTAGGACTAGGTTTTTTTCCAGGAGACCCTTATCTAAAAAATGTTCCTGGAGCAGTTTCCAATTGGGAGGGGGTACCTTGGGGTAAAAAGTTCAGGAGTGCTCTGGGAACAGTCTCTGGATGGGAGGGGTAAGAGAGTTCAGCTTTTCTTCTTTCATTCCCCCCTTCTTTTAGTAAATAATTCTAATCTTAGAATTTCAGAAGTCTATATTTTTATGCGGAGAATACTGCATTTACTCTATTTTAACATGGGAACAAAAACAGAATAAGAAGCATTAGTAAACAGAACTAGGCAGGGGCCTTTTGAGCGAGGCTTGAGGGTCTGGGCATGATGTAGGTGCACGTAGATCAGATCTCTGGCTGGAACTGGTGAGATGTCCTTGGGGTACCCATCTCGTTCACTGTCTCGGCTGTTTGGATCCCTGGCGCGATGTCGTCCGCGTACTCAGTCCAATTCTTTCCAGTTGTGACCAGACCACCTGCAAGCCTTTTAACTTAACATACAGATCATTATTATAACAACATAGGTTTAAACACATCATTTAAGACTATGATGGGCATAGGAGTCTCATAAAGGATTTTAAACAGAGTAAAACTGAATCAAGAAATAGGGCATAGGGAAGGAACACCAAGTCTGTGCCAGTCTCCACGATTAATTTTGTCAAGGTCTGTCTTAGAGTTTTAAACTAATTTTTATCTGTCCTGAGCTCTGAGGTCTATACACACAATGTAATTTTTATTTGACCTCTAAATGCTTGGCCACACCCTGACTTACCTGGGCAACAAAGCAGGGCCATTATCTGACACTATTGCTTTTGGCACTCTGAACCTTGGAAAAATTTTCTTTAATAGTCTTCTTGATGACTATGTGAGCAGTCTCATTTATCCATTTTGAGAACGTCTTTTTCTGCAGATGTCAACAGCTTTCTTTGTCTGTATATTGTTCCATACAGTGGCAAAAGCATACCTGCTGTCAGTGTAGACTTTTCTTGTCAACTTTCTGGGCTGAAGTCCCTTTAGGGAGGCTGCTGGCCTAGATCACTTGCTTTTTGTCCACTGCTGCACTGCTGTCCCCGCCTTCCGCTTACCTTCAACCATGAGGCTACTGCCATCCGTGTCAAACTTTCAGGCCAAGGCCTGATTTGATCTTTACCTGCCGAGGTAAGTAGCCCCCTCTGTTGGTAGATGGCCCCATGGATATGAGCTGCTTTCCATCTACTACTGCTGCTCCTGTGACAAAGCTGCTGCCATCTGTGTACCAGGCAGGCACACCTGTCCAAGGCTGATCAGTCAGATCTCTCCTTGTTCCAGTTTTTTTCAGCCAGGACATCAGCACATTGATGTACAGGAGTGGAGTCATCCGCCAAGGGGAGGAGGGTAGCAGGATTGAGGATAGCAGGTGGAGCAAAAGTTACACGATCATTTAGCAACAAATTCTGGTAGTGGGTATAGTCACATGCTGACCCAGGGTAAGCTTGTCAGGGCCCCAGAGTCTGAGTCAAAACCTCGCGGGCTACTCCAGCCCGCTCATAAAAGGCTCAGTCAAATCTGGCAAGGCCAGGGCGGGGGCTGCAAGCAAGGCTGCCTTTATGCTGTCAAAGGCTTTTTGGTGTTCCTCAGTCCAGGTGAATGGGACTTTTTCTTTAGTCCAGAGTCTGCAAAAGCCCACCGTTCCCAGAAACTCACGTACTTGGCGCGGGGTGGTGGGGGTTGGGATCAGCATCACAGTCTTTTTTCTTGGCTTCGGTGAGCCACCGCTTTCCGTCGTTTTGGCACCTCGGTACGACATAACTGAGCTTTCTTAGCCGATACCCGATACCCCAACTCACCCAGTTCATTCAGGAGCTTCTAGGAGGGCCAGAATTTTTTCTTTGTCTTTGATGTCTCTGCCTTCAACCAACCGCAGGGCTTGGGTTAGCGCCAAGAGTTCAGCCTTCTGAGCCAAAGTTCCTTCTGCCAGAATGTCAGAGTAGTGATGAGTAGGTGAAGACTCAGCAGGTTAGCAGGGGAAGCGAAGGTCACTTGTTCTGTCAACAAAAAGCTCTAATAATGTGTCCATCAGTCAGGGAAACAATTGGATCATGTGTCCCTGACCAAAAGCCATTATGTGCAGACAAGCAGGCCATCTCTCAGTCACCAGGTCTAATTTTTCAAGTGCCACTGGTCTTTTAGGGTCCCAATTTCTGAGTAAGAACCTCTTTGGCAATACTTTTGTTCTCAGTCACATTTAGGAGTCCCAAAGTTGGGGACAACATTAGGGCAGTCTCAATAGCATCTAAGGCCATCCAAGGTTGTTCTTTATTTCTTATACGAAGGGCTGTTTATCCTTTTAATTCAGCAAAACCTGGAATCCACAGTTTGCAAAGACCTGTAGTGTCCAGGGACCTTTTAAACTTGCTTTGCACTGGTCAGTGGAGGAATATGAAAACACAGTCTCTTTTTAGCTGCATCAACAGGTAGGCTACCGGTCTCTTTTAAGGACTCAGCTTCTATGTTAGCACCCCTTCTGCTATCTCTTTATTTTTAGCCACGAACAGGTGAAGGGTTTGGTCATGAGGGGGGCTCTTCTTCTTTTTGTTAGGACAGTCTCTCACTCAGTGCTCTTTTTCTTCAACAGCAAACACTCTGATCTTTAGCCAAAAGCTTTCTTTTTTTTTTTTTTTTGTTGCCAGGTACTAAGTTTTCTAGTTTCCCTGACGTTTGTGACCAGCATTTCATTTCTCTTATCTTTTTTAAAAAATTTTCTGGCTCTTTATTTCTTACAGATCATCTCTAAGTGCTGGTATTATTAGCAAGTGTCACTTTGCTAGGTTCTAGTCTTTGTCATTTATCTCTCTTTGCTCCTGTTTCTTAACTGCAATGGAGATCTCATATAATGTCTCTCTTTCTATCTATATATATCTCTTTCTTGTCTTTGCTTACTTTGAATGTTATCTAATTATTACATCTATATTCTGTCACTTAACTTTTTTCATAGTTTACCTCTTTTTACTGTTAACCTATTTCTTTTGAGTCTGCTGAAGCTTTGCTCTCAGTTCTTCTTTGCAGACCTCTATCCTTCATCAGAGCCTGGCAGTTAGACTCGTAGGTGCTCCTTACCTTGGATATCTCCCTCACCGGAGCCCAGAACAGACTTACTGCCAGCAACTCAGGGCAGTGCCTGAGAAGAGAAAACACATGGGGCAGAGAAGGGAGTGCAGTTCTCACATCTAGCTACACCAGACCACTGATATTTCAAAATGAACACAATTTTTTCTGTTAACAGTTAACAAGAGACAGGATACAGGGGACAGGGAAATGAGAAGCAACCAGGGAACCTTGTGGCGTCCTCAGATCAGACGCGGCAACCCGCTGAACTCAAGCATACTAGTCAGCGGAGGGAAAGAAACTAACCAGGATTTTCTCAGTAACGGCGAATGGACAGGGAGGAGCCAAGCGCCGAGTCTCCGCCGCGCGCCACAGCGCGGGAAATGTGGGAGTGGCAAACAAACACTGGCAGGGAGGGGGAATTTAACCACTTGTTAGACATCCGGTACTCTCTGCACTGTCCTCCCGCATAGCCTGGAGGCGGCGGCGGGCCTGGCGGAGCGCAGACAGCAGCCTCCTCCTGCGAAACGGCCCCTCCGCCGGTCGGGGCGGCAGCGGCTGCGGTGGGGGCAGCAGCGGCGGCGGCGCGGGTGGCGGACACAAGGGAGGGAGTGTGGGCGGGCACCTGTGCGCAGACCCCGGGAGGAGCCAAATGAGGGGCAATTTAACCACTTGTTTTCCGGCATGGCTTGAGCCCCCGGAGGCGGCGGTGACAGGGGCCCGCCACCCCGCACACAGGCATCCACGGAGCTCTCTTGGCCGGAGGCAACGGCGGCCTCCCGAGCTTTGGAAATGCAAGGCGCCTGCGCGACAGGGCGGGGGAACTTCTCTGTGTGCCCCGCGGCAGGCGCGCAGACACAAGGGAGTGCGGGCAGACTCCAGGGGGAAGCCAAAGGAGGGACGGCGGCCACAGTTGGCCCCTCCCCAGCTGTGGCAAGCTTCATGGCCACTCCAGGGCGCCAGGCGGAACCGGCAGGCCGCCGCAATCGCCAACCAGCATAACTGCGCCGCCAAAGCCGGCTCTGCATCTAGGTTCTCTTTTGAGCAGCCTGGGGCTCCCTAGCCGAGTGCGGACCGTGCGCTGCCCCTGTCCACCGGTGGCAGCTGGCCCCGCAGCAAGGCCGGTTGGCCGGCGCTGCCTGCCCGCTGCGACTCGCCGGCACCGCCTCGCCGAGAGCGCGGTGGGCAGGACCGGCCTGGTGGTTCTTTTTTTTCCTTTTTTTTTTTTTTAAACCATTGCTGACAAATTCTGTCCTGACGTCAGTCCAAGTCTACAGTCGACAAAGGGTTAACACACACACACACACACACACACACACACACAGTCTTGTCACGTGACACAACCAGCCAAACGCCACTTTCTGACGGGGTCGGATTCCACATTGACTCCCTTTTTCTGACGGGGGTGGAACTCCACATCCACCCCCGCCCTGGCAGAAAGAACACTCTCTCTCTCCTTTACTCTGCCAGGCAACAGCCAGGTCTTTTTGACTGTTCTGTACCCTGGGCACTCCTTCCAGGGTCTCCCTTGGAACATCCTTTTGGGGTGCAGACTGTGAGGCCATAGACAGTCGTACTCTCACAGCCACTGCCAGAATAAACCCACAATCTCAGAATACACAAATGCAGCAGTTCCACACCTACACACCCAGCAGATTGTCCCATTTCTAGAATAATAGCAGACACAACAAGAGCAGACACGAGACTGAGACACCACAGGCAACTTACAGAATCAGATGGCCTCTCCAAGGCCGACAGATTGAGACCTTTCTGGTCTCCACAGGGGTCCACCAAGCGTCCTTGGTCCTCCCCTATCTCACCTGGGACGTCTCCCAGGGGCAGATCGGACGGTGGACACCTGGGCACGTCTGCTCTTATCCACTCCGCACTCCCTCCCGGAGTGCGGTCTCTGGTGCTCGTACTGAGCACAGAGCATCACGCAAAACCAGAACTGCGATCGCACCAGATACAGAATGGCCTTCCTGGCCTCCAGAAACTAACAGAACACAGACACCAGACCAAAACAGAACAGTAAATCTTACTTCTGAGTGGGTCCAGGACTTCTGGGTGGAAGCGCTGATTCCCGGCCAATGCACCAAATGAAAGACTCCAAAACTCCCAAAGGGAGGCACTTACTCAAGCCTCGGGACAGCCGCGCACCCAAGAAGACACTGAGACCGAACTTAAGATGTATAGAGAGTAAGATTTAATACAGCAACGACAAGAAAGCACATATAAAGCACATATACCAGATATCTGGGGTCGAAACTCATGCAGCCAGCAAGGTGCAGAGGAGACTCGACCATTGGCCCAAACTTTTCACAGGCTTTTATAGGAAATAGCCAGGGGAAAAGTACAAGTTTTACGTCACCAAGGTGTTCTGCCAAGGGGCTTTACATAACCAAGGGGTCGTGTCCTATATTTTGGCAATGTACTTGATCTATTGGAACATTCTGGGGTAGTACCAGGAGGCCCCTATCTCAAAAATGTTCTTGGAACAGTCTTCAGTTAGGAGGGGTAGGACTAGGTTTTTTTCCAGGAGACCCTTATCTAAAAAATGTTCCTGGAGCAGTTTCCAATTGGGAGGGGGTACCTTGGGGTAAAAAGTTCAGGAGTGCTCCGGGAACAGTCTCTGGATGGGAGGGGTAAGAGAGTTCAGCTTTTCTTCTTTCAGACCAGGCATGTCCATGTTTATTATAGTTGGAGCAGAGATACATTGTAAGAAATGGAGAAGAGTAGGTAGAGGACTAAATGAAATTTTGGCAAAGCAGGGCCCTGATGTGATGCTGTCCCTGAGAATTTATTTACTTATTGGAGTTTATTCCGTGATTTGGTATAAAATGCAGCTGATGATCCAGAGAAACAGCACCTTTTGTCAGTTGCAGAATATTGCCTCTATCCCTTGTCTCAGGAAGCTTTAGAGGGCTCCCTCCCTACTACAAAGCCTCCAACAGCTGCAGACAGGTCTGAAGTCCCACAGGCTGCTCTTTATCCACATGTCCAGGTAACCACTTTGTCTGAGCAGCCTGACCTGGGCAATCCACCACTGATCAATCCTGTCTTTAAGAAATATTTGGCTTAAAGCCCTTTAATTTCATAGGACTCAGACACTTTAGAGAAAGAGGTAGTTCGCCCAGTAAACCTGAGCTGCTGTCTTGCTTCAGACCCTCCCTGCAGTGCCCCTCCCTATCTGCTGCCTATTAGTGCTTCTGCACCATGGTGTCAGGTTTACAGGTTTCTATTCTCATTGCTGCTAAGGATAAGCTGGTGTCTCAGGTAGCAGGATTACAAGAAGGACTAAAGCTACAGCAGCAGTATGCTCGCCTTTCTAAAGAGCTAGCTTCACTCTAAAATTGCTTAAAACAGACTATCCTGGTTCCTCCTCCAGCCGCAGTCTCAGGAGGCATAATAAAGAAAGCTCAGTGAGCCATAAAAAACAAAACACTGGCTTTCCTTGTAATCACTCTCTCCAAGAGAACTGCTAGCTGTGACCTGCCCACTTCTATGGCGGAGGAGCAGCCCCAGCCACCAGTGCCAAATCTCCTTCTGCAGAAATAGGGCCTTTAGAAGTGCCCCATGCCGATTTCTCTGTAGACACTAACAGCGAGGGTGGAGAAGATTATGAGAGTGATAATGAAGTAGAAATCAAGAAGAATTAACTGTCCCTATTCAACAGACAGAGCTTTGTAGGCTAAGTTTTAAAGACTTAAAAGAGCGTAACTCTGCGGTTAGAACTTATGGTGCATCTGCCCCTTATATGCTTTCGCTCCTAGAAGCGAAAGTAGTGATTGGATCAAAGATATTTAAACTGTGTTAACTCAAGGATAGTTTTTCTCATGGAGGGTTGATTTCCTCAATAGTTGCCAGACCATTGCAGTAGCTAATCAGAAAAACCCTCTAGTGCTTGGACTGGCTGGACCTTGGAAAAGCTTTCTGGTCAAGAAAAATATTTGGCTAAGGCCAGGCAGAAATTGCCCAGTGGGTCTCTTGGCTCAAACTGCTAACACAGCATTGGGAACTTGGCATGCTATTCCTATGAAAGGTTCCATTATTTCCCCTTTAACTAAAATCATTCAAGGAACCCAAGAAGACTTTAGTGAATGCGTTAGTAATTTGCTTGAGGTTGCAAAAAGGACCTTAGGTCATGAGGATGTGAAAGAACCTAGTGGGGAAACCCCCACTCAACTCCCGATTCAGCGTGCACCCAAGAATCACAAATAGAACACAAAGACTTGATGTAACAACACGAGGTATTTTAATGGCGGAGCTCCGGGTTGAAACGCATCTCACACAGGAGACAGTGAATTAGACCACGGGGCTTGGAAGCTAGGGGTTATTATAGAAAAAGAGTGGGGCTGGGGGAGGAATTGGCGCGGTTTCACATGATTGGTCCATTTAAACATCAGCAGCCTGAGGTCAGAGGGGTGGGAGATAGGGAGGCAATGGGCCTGCCCGGGCATGTCCTGGTCTGTTCTGCTATGTTCTCAGCCCCAGGTTTCAAAGCTCACAAACAACACTTTGGGCTATTTGACATACATTACATGAATCACAGGTCTCAAGTTTTATTTCCTTTCATTCCCCTCTTCTTCTGTTTAGACTAATTCTAATCATAGAATTTTAGAGATTGGTGTCCCCTAACTCTTCATTTACCTGAACTATATGTTGATATTGTCTCTGAAGAACCATGAATTTTACTGTATCAATTCTACTCTGGATGAAAGCCATTCCTCTATTTATTATACAGGGGCCGAAAACTAAAGGTAAGCATATCATAAGGATTGGTCCAGCTACAGCGGAAATCAAAGAAGTTATCCAAGATGGTCATAATTCAAACCACATCTCAAACCACCCACTTTGAGCATTCCATTCCCGTTTCCTTCACTCTAATCTTTCAGTTTCTGCATAGAGTCTCTAACTCTTCCTGTATGATCTGCATAGAAGCAACACTCTTCTTTAAGGGCGGTACACAGTCCTCCTTCTTTTAGGAACAACAAATCAAGGCCTCTCCTGTTCTACAAAACTACCTCAGACAGGGAGGTCAAAGATTTTTCTAAAGCATCAATGGACTTCTCTATTGCCATTAGGTCTTCATTGACAGCATCCCTCAAAGACTGAATTAACCTGTCTTCCTTCTATCAAAGCTGACACTTCTGTCCCCACTCCTACTGCCATACCTATTCCCATGAATGCAGCCAGGGTTAAAGTAATTGGTTCTCTTTTCGACCACGGGCCAGCATAGCTTTCTTCTAAACTGGATGCAGGGTGATAATATATGTGGGGTAACAGCTAGATCATGACACAAAAATCATGAGTTGAATTAAAAACCTTAGTTGATACACAGGGAGTAAGTCCTGTATTGCAAACCCACCATCCAACCGGGGAAGATACAAGATAATAATTAGCTTCCGTTCTGGACATGGACTGAATTTGTCTGCATAGGTGTTTGTGAGTGGAACGTGGGGTGCCTATACAGAGACCTGGACTCCTCACAGATACATCAGTCAGGGTCAGTTTTTGTCCTGTTCCCCAAGAGCAGGAAGTATGGCTGCTGATTCTGTTGAAATCTCCATTGAAGGCAATTTCTTCATAATAAGGCGGACCCGAGGACAGGGATAGCCAGCAGTCCTCAGTAGCCCTTGGATCAGTTCTATTAAGGGCATAAACAGCTCCTCTCACTAGGTTAAACATCCTCTGTCTTGTTGAAGGAATCACCGTGGTAATAGTTAGAGGTACCTGAGGAGTGGGAGGTTAGGTGATAGCAGCCATACTAAGGGGGTCTGCAATCAATGGAGTATGCTGAGTAATAGTATGGGTGAAGGGTGTGGACTTGGTTGGGGGGCCTAAAGGATTGTAGGGGGTCTCTATTTTTAATCTGATAGTGAACAATAATCCCTCATCATATCTTTCCTTGTAAATCCTAAGACCCCAGGTATACCCTTTTGTCCATCCCAGAGCTCTTTTCCCTGGTTCAGTAAAGGTGACATGGCGCGGATGGCACCAGTCAGTACACTCATCTAGGTCAAATCCTCCAGGTATATAAGACGCTAGGGAATAGTTGGCTGTTACTCTAATATAGTCCCAGCTTGAGGAGGGCTTCCAGTGGGCTGTACCTGAAGTCTCGCAACCCCAGCTCTTGCAAAAGAAGTCAGCCTTACCTCCACATGTTGGATTAAGGGATTGACTTTGGTGGGACCCGGGACAGACAAAGAAGGGATGGGTTTGAAGCATACTTCTATCCCTTTGGTTAGAGCAACCACCCCATGGGTCTCTCAAATGTTTTTCTACGAATGGACGGGGTGTTAAAGGTGCCCTCTGAATGTCAGAGTACCCCTCCAAGTCCCATCCAGTAGGGGCTCCTATAGCCAACTTACAGATGTCAGGGAAAAGATCAGGCCACCAAGTCCACAGAGGGTGTACCTTGGCGATTATCCATACAGCCCTACCCCCCTCATTGAGTACCTCCCACGTTTGTTGAACAGAACTGTGGGGGTTGAAGTCCATTGGGATCACTCCTACAAAGCAGGCACAACTTAATAGGGTTAGTAGTCTTCTCCAAAGTCCACTCATCATGGCTGACTCCAGGGGGTGCTCTCTTGACGTGGGATGCATGGACCCAAGTAAGGATTCCTTCCAATTTGATCACTGTGGGCGTTGTCAGTAGCACCAAGTAGGGTCCCTTCCACCTCAGATCTAGGTTTCCCGCTTGGTGTCTCCTCACCAGGACTGCATTTCCTACTTCAAACTGGTGCAGCACCTGTGTGTCACCAGCAATATTGGTTTCTTTTAGCTGTTCCCAGACCTCATTTCTTACTATTTCGAGAGCTTTTAATCGAGCCAAAATACTAGAAGAAGGAGAGAAAGACACATCCGGGCGATTCCTATCCCCTACAGTCATAAAAATGGGTGGCGACGCCCCATACATTAACTTAAATGGAGTTAGGTCAAGGGGTCCAGGTGTATTCGGAACCCTGAACAAGGCATAAGGGAGAACGGCTGTCCAATCACTTCCGCTGGATTCTAAGGCTATTTTATTCAGAGTCTTCTTTAGCGTTCTGTTCATCCTCTCTACCTGTCCTGAACTCTGGAGTCTGTATGCACAATGTAATTTCCAATTTGTCCCCAGTTGCCTGGCCAATCCCTGACTTGTCTGGGAGAGGAAGGCAGGTCCATTGTCTGACCCCATTACCTTAGGTATCCCAAAGCGGGGAAGGATTTCTTCAAGTATCTTCTTGACCACTACATTAGCCATTTCTTTCTTGGTGGGGAACGCTTCGACTCATCCCGAGAAGGTGTCTATAAAAACTAGGAGATATTTATTTCCATACATAGTTGGTTTCACCTCAGTGAAGTCAGTTTCCCAGTAGGCTCCAGGCCTGTCTACTCGCAGTTGTTTTCTTTCCTGGAGCTTGCTAGACTCAGCATTGGTAAGTGCACAAGCAAGGAAGTTTTTTATTATCTCCTCCACAATTCTCTTTAATCCAGGAATGTAATAGGGGGACTTACTAACCAATTTTAGTATTTTTTTAATTCCTAAATGAGTCAGATGATCTATGTTAGCTATGTAATCTCGCCCCTCTTCTTCTGTGAGGGTTCTTTTATTTATTTCCTCAGCAGCGGGCTGTTGGGTTCTCATAACCAGTCATTGGCCCTTGGGCTGCTTTTTTAGCTTCTTGGTCTGCCATTTGATTTCCCTTTTCAACGGGCCCAGTTCCCTTCTGGTGTCCTGGGCAATGGATAATTGCCACCCAACGGGGCAGATGAACAGCTTCTAATAAGCTGAGAATTTCTTCTTTATTTTTGATATCTTTGCTGGCAGACGTCAGCAGTCCATGGTGTCGGTATATTGCTCCGTGACTATGAGCCGTGGCAAAAGCATACCGGCTGTCGGTATAGACATTAAGAGTCCTTCCTTCTGCCACCTTAAGGCTTGAATTAGTGCAATTAGTTCCCCTTTTTGAGCTGATGTACCATCCAGTAGGCTGCTGGCCCATATGACAGAATTTCCATCCACTACTGCTGCCCCAGCCCTCTGCTTACCTTCTACTACAAAGCTGCTTCCGTCCGTGAACCAAGTCATCGCCCCTAGCCAAGGTTGGTCTGTGATTTCTGGCCAGATTCCAGGCTCTTCTGCCAGTATTTCTTCACACTTATGTGCAGGGGTCTCGTCAGCCTCAGGTAGTAAGGAGGCAGTGTTGAGAATGGCTGGGGGTGCGAAACTTACTCGCTCTGTCAGCAATAGACTCTGGTAAAGTGTCATTCAGGCATTGGTCATCCAGCAGTCCGGCGGTTGCCTGACGATGCTCTCAAGAGAGTGTGGGGCCACTATGGTAACATTCTGGCCCATAGTCAGTTTGTCAGCATCTCTTAATAGCATAGCCGTGGCTGCTATTGCTCGCAGGCAGGAGGGCCATCCACTGGCCAAAGAGTCCAGTTTCTTTGATAAGTAGGCTACCGGGCACTTCCATGGTCCCAAAACCCGGGTAAGGACTCCCCTTGCCACTCCATTTCTTTCATCAATGTATAGAGTGAAAGGTTTGTTTAAATCTGGCAGGGCCAATGCTGGAGCCTGCAACAGTGACTTTTTGAGACTTTCAAAGGCTAGCTGATGTTCCCTGGTCCAGGTGAATTACCCTTTCTCTTTGGTTAGTGGATACAAGGGAGTTGCCAGTGAGGCAAATCCGGAATCCAGAGTCTGCAAAACCCGGCAGTCCCCAGGAACTATCTTACCTGGCAAGCAGTGGTTGGGGCCGGGATCTGCATAACAGCTTGATTTCTGGTTTCTGTGAGCCACCGTTGTCCATCTCTCAGGACATATCCTAGGTAGGTCACTTCTATCTGGCATAACTGAGCCTTTTTAGCAGAGGCCCAATAGCCCAGCTTACCTAACTCGCCCAGGAGGTTATGGGTTCCAATTTCACAGTCCTTGCGTGTTTCTGCAGCTAGGAGCAGGTCATCTACATATTGCAGAAGAGTCACCTGTGGGTTATTGGCTCGGAAAAGAGCAAGATCTCGGTGTAGGGCTTCATCGAACAAAGTGGGTGAGTTCTTGAATCCCTGAGGCAGCCTCGTCCATGTGAGCTGTCCGGCGTGTCCACTCTCAGAGTCTCACCATTTGAAAGCGAACAAGGGCTGGTTGTTGGTGTGTAACCTCAAACAGAAAAAAGCGTCTTTAAGATCCAGGACTGTGTATCATGTCCGACCAGGTGGCAAGGTGCTGAGGAGGTTATATGGATTTGGCACCGTGGGGTATACGTCCTGAACTCTCTTATTGACTTCTCTAAGGTCCTTGACTGGACGGTATTCACTGGTCCCTGGTTTTTTACTGAAAGTAAAGGAGTGTTCCAAGGGGATTTGCATGGGACCAAGATGCCTTGTTGCAGCAGTTTGTTGATTTGGGGGCATATACCCTCTTGAGCTTCTCTGAACATGGGATATTGTCGGACCCCTATAGGGGTGGCCCTGGACTTAAGTTCAATCACCAAGGGGGGGACCAGTTTTGCCATCCCCACTCCTCCCGTCTCTGCCCATGCCTGAGGGTATTGATTCAACCAGTCCTGTAATCTCTCATGGGGCTTTACTTTATTTTGGTAAAGTCGATATTCCCCTCCTAGTTGTAAAGACAACTCTAGAGTCTGGGGCACTTTTATTCCCCAGAAAACCTCTGGTCGATGAGAGGTGAAAGTTATTTGTGCTTTTAACTTGGTTAGTAAGTCTCTCCCCAATAAAGGCATAGGACACTCTGGAATGACTAGAAACAAGTGAGTTACTAGATTTCGCCCTATGTCTACTACTTGGGATGTGGTCCATGGATACATTTTTTGTCCCGTGGCCCCAATCACCAAGGTTTTTTCATTTTTCTTCACTTTTCCTAGAGGAATTTTGAGTACTGAAAATTCGGCTCCCATGTCGACTAGAAAATCCTCGGGGGTCCCCTCCACTTCTAAGTTTACCCTAGGCTAGGGGAGGGGTTCCGAGCCCCTTTCCCCCTAGTCTTCATCTTCTCCAAGAGAAAGCACCTTTACCTCTTGTTTTGTTTTGTTTTGTTTTGTTTTGTTTTGTTTTGTTTTTTTTTCCCGGACAGTTGCTCTTCCAGTGGCCCATTTCCTTGCAATATGCGCATTGGTTCCTCTCCAGGTGCTGCCCGCTTTCTCGGGGTCTCCTTGGTCCCTGCTGTCTTTTGTCTCCCAGGTTTCCTGAATGTCTACCTCTTCTTCCTTTATCTCTTTCTCCTACTGCGGCCAGGATCCTAGTCAAAACCTTTTCTTGCATCCTGTCTCGCCTATCCTCATCCTCTCTTTTCTCTCCCTTCTCTCTCTCTAACTTTTCATCTTCTGTTTCTTTCCTATGATACACTTTCTCTGCCTCTCTAACTACATCCCTTATAGTGTAATCCTGCAAGCCCTCAATTCGCTGTAACTTCTTCTTAATGTCAGGAGCCTACTGGTCAATGAAGGCCATAAGTACTGAGGCCCTTTGACCCTTACGTAGGGTGGAATGGGGTATATCTCCTATAAGCATCCATGAGCCTTTCGAGGAAGACTGAGGGGGGCTTAGTCGATCCCTGCATAACTTCTCTTACCTTGGCCAGATTCGTGGGCTGCCGGAGAGCACCTTAGAGACCCGCCACTAGGACCCAGCGATAATTGGACAGTCGTTCCCTACCTGGTGCCATTTTATAATCCCATCATGGCCGGGTTAGCGGGAATCCTTCATCTATTTCAACTGGAGTTTGGACAGGGCGCCCAGCCTCGTCTTGGACGTTTTTCTGAGCCTTGAGGAGAATTCTCTCTCTCTCCTCGGTTGTGAATAGAGTCTGCAGAAGCTGCTGGCAGTCAACCCAGGTCGGCTGGTGTGAATAGATTAATTATTCAACCAACCCAGTGAGTCCTGCAGGGTTCTCTGAAAAAGGGGGGTGATTAGCTTTCCAGATATAGAGGTCAGAAGAGGAAAAAGGCCAATACTGTAGGGGCTGTAGACTGTTCAGATCAGCAGGGGGAGCTCCAATAGATCTGAGGGGGAGCGCCAAGGTTGAATCCTCAGGCCCCTCAGGGGTGACTCCTTTCCGGCTCCTTGTTCCTGTGGAGGGACCCCCTCCTCCGGCAGGGGCCTGAGGCAGGGGTCCCGAGAGAGCTGAAGATTGGGGCTGGGGAGCATATGGTGGGGGTTGAGGGGTGTCAGGCCACTCAGGGGTTTCTTCAATCTCTGGATAGATCTTGGGGGGATTCATCACTGGTGTGCTGCGATCAAAATCTCCCCTGCGCAGTGGTTTTGGTTTCTCTTTCTCACCATTTGCTCAGATGGCTAGAATCTTGGTGCCAGGGCGGAGAGGTCGGAGGAATGGGCGAACCCATGGGGATGGGTAGCGAGCCAAGTCCTCCCATACTGTGATGTACGGTTGCTGCTCTGGATACGACCCTGGCCCCTCCTGAAAAACAATAGCCTTCACAGCCCTTATGGTGGGTAAGTAAAAAGTTCCTTCTGCTGGCCAACCTACTCCAAAAACAGGCCATTCCGAGGAATAGAAAGTCATCTATGGCTTTTTCTTCACTGTTACTGACAAATTTCGTCCTCTAGCCCTAACGTCCATTCAATGGTCCTTAGTCAAAGATAAAGAAGTAGACACAGTCTGTCCCATAGTGAAGAATAAGAATAAACACAACACAATTACAGAGACAGAAAACACTAAGACATCCAAACACACCCGTCCGAGTCTGGACTTATACAACCAGCCAAATGGTACCTCTGAGGGAGTGGGATTCCGCGTCCACTCCTCTGGCAGGAAGAGCACTCACTCTTCTTCACTCTGCCAGGCAAAAGCCAGGTACTCCTGACTGTTCCGTACCCTGGGCACTCCATGGTCTCCCTTGGAATGTCTTCCAGGGGTGCAGCCTGTGGGGAAATAGACCATCCTCTTCCCACAGCCACTAGGGTCCTTATGGTCCTCAGTGGCAGCTGCCAGAATACAGAATACCAGAACTGGTAACACAGGTGGGGCTCAAACCCACAATCTCAGAACTGAAAAACTAAGACACAAATTCAGCAGTGCCACACTTAGACACTTAGACAACAGACAACATAACAAGACTCACACAAACAAACGTACCTCCAAGGGGTCCTTCGGGGTTCCTGGGTGTCAAGCAGATCTCTTTGGTACCTCCAAATGAAAGAACCTAGTGGGGAAACCCCCACTCAACTCCAGATTCGGCGTGCACCCAAGAATCACGAATAGAACACAACGCCTTGATGTAACAACACGAGGTATTTTAATGGTGGAGCTCCAGGTCGAAACGTATCTCACACAGGAGACAGTTGATTCGACCACGAGGCTTGAAAGCTAGGGATTTTTATAGGAAAGGAGTGGGGCTGGGGGAGGAATTGGCACGGTTTCACATGATTGGTCCATTTAAACATCAGCAGCCAGAGTTCAGAGAGGGGTGGGGGAGATAGTGTGGCCTCCCTTCCCCCCAGCCTGGAACCTGCCTGCTCAAGGGTGGAGCTACCGGCTCATTCGTCCTGCCACGCCCACTGCTGGAACCTGCCCTTGCTGCCTGGAGGCACACACGTGTTCGTCCTGCTACTGGACCCTGAGTTACTTGGCGGGAAATTGGGTTCCCTCCCCCTTCCTTTATAAACTGAGTGTCTGGAAATATTAAATTGAGTCTTGATCAGAATGTTGTCTTGACTCCATTGTTTCTTCCGCCCCGACTAGTTTCCTCTCTTTTCAGCCTGAACTGCCATTCTCAGTGAACCGTTCGTGTTGTGGACCGCGGGCGGGCCGCAACAGTTGGCGCCAGAACTGGGACCTGAAGAATGGCAGAGGGATGTTAAGAGAAACGACTGCTGTGTGGAGCTCCACAAGAAAGGAAAGAATCTTCGTATCGGAGGAGCATCGGAGCAACGGACAGGTACACATGCTAGCGCTAGCCTAAAAAATTTCAGTTTTGTAAAGTGTTGCTGGGGATGCGGTAGGATACGAACAAGTTTGAAGCAGTGCTGACCCAACACTGTTTCTGCTTGGGGTCAGCAGTTCGTAAATCGGAACTAGATACGGAGACAGGCGGTGTGCCGCAGTTTTTTAGAAAACTGCTTAGGTGGAAGAAAGAAGGGTTCAAAGTCAGAAATCTTTTAGATAAGATAGATAGCTGTTGTCCATGGTTCAAAGAAGAAGAAACGATAGATTGTGGAACCTGAGAGAAAGTTGGTGAGGCCCTGAAGAGTTAAAGTTTGAGATTAAGCTTCAGAGGCTGAGTCTCTTAAGATATTTCTAGTTTAGATAATGATAAATGTGGTTCCTATCCTAAATAGTAAAATTTAAGATAAGATATAAAGCAATGCCTCTTTATTAAAGCGTTAAAGCTTGCTTTAATAGGTATTCATAGGTATTAATTGATATCCAAACTTCGTAATATGATAGTAATGCTTCTAATATTGATTTTAACAGTGATAAATTGTTTTAAACATAGGTTTTGCTTTCCCAAAGTTGTAGATATTATCCTAACCTTGCACAAAAACTTAAAAATTATGATTAAAACTGCCATTGTTCCATTGACTGCAGCTTGCAGTTTGATTGCAAATTTAAGATTGATGCTCAGATTAAAAAGTATTTTACCTTTGAGTCAATACAGGGCTCTGGGCAGTCCCAGAGCGGCTTGTGGCCTTTTCTTTTGTTTTGCAAACAATGCCTAAAAAAGTTTTTCCCTGTGTTCAAGAAAATTTCCTTTTAACAGTGTTACAGATCTATTCAGATGTGTAAAATAATGCTTAAATTCAAAGATATTTGCTTCTAGTAAACTGGTAATCACTAGAAAATTTTGCCTCTATGTATGGCTAATATAGCTTTACATTATGTAAGAAAAATTTTTATTGTTTCTGCTTCTTTACAAGAAGCCAAAAGTTTTAATCTTTCAGTATATATTGTTTCCTAAGTCTAAAGTATTTTATTAACTAATGCTTCTCAAGGGAAGTTTACCTTAAATCCTTGCTCTCACCCAAAAGATTCAGAGACAGTATCCTTTTGTTATTTGGTGTTTTGATTTGCTGCAAAAGGTTTTACAAAAAATAAAGAAAGCTTTTATAATTGTTGTTAATTGGTAATTGAAAATTAGTTGTGCCCAAGACAATTCTTTGGCCAGAAAAAACATTATTGTAAAGTCATTTTTCTCATCCTCCCAGCCGATCGTTAGCCCACGTGGGCCCAACTAGCTGCTGTGGGGCGGAGTCTTAAGACACACAGTTGCCCCTATTCCAGCACAAATAATCTGATTGTGTGCTGTAGATGGTGTTTTAAAATGCTGAACAATCAAACCTTAATTTATATTGATAGTCAATGCTATATCTCTGAGCTCATAATTACTTAAAATTGTTCGTCCCTCAAATACTATTAATTCTCAAATTTACAATTGTTTATACATATTTTTAGTTAATAAATAAATAAATTATGCACGTGTGACTCTTAATAACTTTTCTAGCCTTCTAGTTACAACCGTTCCTTAAGAAAAATAATTGAAAGTGCAATTAGTCACTGCCCCTTTACAGCCAAATATTTAAAATGTTTTGTCCAAAAAGTTATTAATTCAAAAGGTTAGATATTGTAAAAATTTAAACTTTAACCTCTTAAAAGACAAAAGAGAGAAATTGTATCCCCATATATACTATTTAGTGCATTTCCATGCACACTATTTAAAACATACCTTTATTTTCAAAATTTGAGATTAAAATGTCAAATTTAATAAATGCTTTTTAGTATCTTAAAAGGGTCTACTTATTGGCTTATAGATTGATCCTAAAACAGCTACCTTATTAGGAAAGAGAAAAACAAGTTCTCTCCACAGAACTCTACAGAAGCATATTGGTAATTCGTGTGCTGAGCTGACAGGTAAGTTAACTCAGTGTCCTGATTAAAAGGACTAAGAGATTAAATTTATGTTTTAGATCCATCCTTGCTTGTCATTTTTCCAGTTTGGACTAGCTTCTAGCCTTTTAACTTTATGGCAATAGTACATCAGAGACTGTATATTCAGACTTAGTAAAATTAGTCATTTAATAGAGTCATAATGATTTTTCACTCTTCTTAAGTGTGACCAGCCATTCTAACTCAATCTTAGACTGGTCTAATATTCAGTTCAATTATTAGAGATTCCTATATTCTAAATTACCTAGCAAAGTTAATTCAGAGCATATCCCCCAAAGTCACCAAAGGCTCATCTTGCCTTTACCTTATTTGTCCTAAACTTTTTGCAAACTGACATTAAAGGTCAGTCTGCAGCAGAACGCCACTGGCACCCAGTTACTTCTAATTCTTATGCATTGGTAAAATGGAAGGACGCCCTGACTAATAAATGGAAGGGTCCAGATCCAGTTCTAATCTGGGGAAGAGGCTCGGTTTGTGTTTTTTCACGAGATGAAGATGAAGCACGGTGGCTACCAGAGAGATTAATTCGTCAGGTAAACACAGATTCTGTCTCTCCTTGTAAGTATCATTCTAAAGACTAAAATTCCTCTTGAGCTGGGAGTGGAAGCTCTCAAAAAACACTGTTTCCTCTGAGCCAATTCCCCTACAAGAGGCCGGAGATTAACTTTAGCTTTACAATTTGCATCTAAATAAAGTACCTTGACTTCTCCAAACAGAAAATTTACATTACTACACTCTCATTGTTTAGTATTCTTCCTTCTCTCAAGCAGGTCAATCTACATTCTCCGGTTCTCCGCCCCACCCCTACAGCAAACAGGTGGTTCTGCTAATCTCCCTTCCAGGGACATCCCAGCATGTGGCTTTTCAGTCTAAGATAAGATTTAGATTTACCAGGAGAGCTAGGGAAGTAGAAATTTCATATATATTTACAAAGATTAGTTCTTATTTTGATAGATATAGGCTTAGTCCCTTAGCTAGCCTCTGGCTTTTCACCCTTGCTGTTACTGCAAGGTGTCCTTAGTTCCTCAGGCTACTGGGAATAACAGAGATGAAGAGGAAAGACTTTCAGCTCCTATTTTAACCAAAATTAATGGTGTTAATACTGACATAATTCTTGTCTAGGCCTTGCTAAATCTGAGGTTGACAAGTCTCATATAGAGACCTCGCAATAACTCAGAATTGCGATACTGATTCATAATCATATGAATACGGTATGGGTACCGCTTGGCGCAGGAGATTACTGCGGAGGGAAGGTCCAGTTTGACCGTTTCTGAGTTCCCTGTGCGACACACCTGATTTGACGGAGGTTGGTATCCGATTCCAGCTAAAAACCAAAAATACTTAAGGCTCTGCCTCCCCTCCCCAAAAGATACCAAGAGCCACAGATGTGAGTCGTTACAATGCTCACGGGAGGAATCAGGCTAATGTCCACCCAAGTCAAGGTTAAAGGCCCACTCATCTACGGATGAGAAAATCATTTGATCACCTCTGTTAAGCATTGCCTATTTAAACTTAATTAATAGGGGGGAGAGAGATTGGAGACCTTGCTGTTGTAAGAGCAGGCCCTTCACTGCCTCCCACCCAAAATAAATAAAAAAGCTAATTGGCCTTGTACTAAAGAGCTGGTCTTAACCCCTTCTCCCTGTTCCCCAAAATTGCAGAGGATTATCAGTTCAGTGTTATTCTAAAATTGTTAAACTCAGCCAGGGTTCCAACGCCCTACTTAAAAGGCAAACAGGTAGCTACCTATTCAGCACTAATTAGCATTATAAAGTCAGAGCCTACAGCCCAGTGCTGCTATTCAGTCAGTGCTTTTAAGACAGTCTCAGCCAGATACAGTTTTTTCTTTAGCCCTAGGAACTCAGGCAGAACTATTGAACATAGATAATTTTTCTGCCACAGGCCACCCCCTTTTTTTTATTTTATTTTTGTTTTGTTATCTAATGGGGGGAAATGTGGCCTCCCTTCCCCCCAGCCTGGAACCTGCCTGCTCAAGGGTGGAGCTACCGGCTCATTCGTCCTGCCACGCCCACTGCTGGAACCTGCCCTTGCTGCCTGGAGGCACACACGTGTTCGTCCTGCTACTGGACCCTGAGTTACTTGGTGGGAAATTGGGTTCCCTCCCCCTTCCTTTATAAACTGAGTGTCTGGAAATATTAAATTGAGCCTTGATCAGAATGTTGTCTTGACTCCATTGTTTCTTCCGCCCCGACTAGTTTCCTCTCTTTTCAGCCTGAACTGCCATTCTCAGTGAACCGTTCGTGTTGTGGACCGCGGGCGGGCCGCAACAAGATAGGGTGGTGATGGGCCTGCCTTTGCATGTCCTGGTCTGTTCTGCTATGTTCTCAGCCCCAGGTTTCAAAGCTCACAAACAACACTTTGGGCTATTTGACATACATTACATGAATCACAGATCTCAAATTTTATTTCCTTTCAGATGCAGACAATAATCTTGTAAAACATCTGGCTTTTGAGAATGCTAATTCGGCTTGTAAGGCAGTCCTGCCTGGTAAGATTAGGGACAAAGATCTTAATGAGATGATTGATCTTTGTTGTGTTCCCTTACAAGATGTACAAGACAGTCAATCTTGCAATGGGTGCAGCTCTTCAACCTCTTATGGCAATTGGCAAGGCTCTTCAGCATGCTGGCCTACAAACTAGTTTTTTTAAGTGTAGCCAGCCTGGACAATTTGCATGAAAGTGTCCCACTGTGCCCTCCCTTAATGGTGCTCCAGCACAACCTACTGACCATTTTTTTCGGCCTAC
>NW_028227286.1:567500-572500 GCF_978045245.1 Mus caroli | reverse complement strand
TTTAAGTTTTTTATAAAGGATTTTAGGGTGTTTTAGTAATTTAGGGTTCTTTTATGTTGTTTTCTAAATTTTTTTTTTTTTTTTTTTAGATTTTTGAGCTTTAGTTTTACAGCTTTATAGGTTTCTAGAAGGATCGTTTTTTAACATTATATGTTTTTTTTTTAGGGTTAAGGGTTTTTCATGTCTTTTAGGGTTCTAGAGATGTTTTATTATTATTTTAGGTTGTTTAAAGATTTTTTAAAAAATTAAAATTTTTGAGGATTTTTTTACGTTTTTAAAATGTTTTTATTAAGGATTTTATTTTTATTTCATTTTATGCTTTTATTTTATTTTCTTAAGGATTCTTTCCTATAAAAGATGATTTTAGGATTTTTCTCAGTGTTTTCGGCAATTTTTTTAATGCCATAGGTTTTTTTTTTTTTATGGTTTTATACTTTTTGAGGTCTTTTTAGGGTTCTTGAGTTTTTGTTGAATTTTAGGGCAATTTTTAGTGTTTTAGAATTTTTGGGGTCTTATTAGAATTCTTGCTTTATTTTATTTTATTTTATTTTATTTTTAGAATTGTAGTTTTTGTTTTTAAAAGTGTTTATTAAGTATTTTAGGGTCGCTGGGCAGTGATGGCCCCTGCATTTAATCCCAGCACTGGGGAGGCAGAAGCAGGCAGATTTCTGAGTTTGAGGCCAGCCTGGTCTTGAGAGTGAGTTCCAGGAATGCTAGAGCTACAAAAAGAAACAGTCTCAAAAAAACAAACAAACAAACAAAAAATTATTTTAGGGTTTTTTGGTTTTTTTTTTTGTTTGTTTTTTTGTTTTGTTTTGCTTTGTTTTATTTTGATTCTTTTTGTTTTTGTTTTTAGCTTTTTAGGGATCATTTAGTGTTTGTTTAAAGAACCTAAGTTTTTTCTGGGTCTTCTTTCTTTTTTTTTTTTTTTTTGATGTTTCTTGATTTCTTCTACATTTTTAAGGTATTTTAGGGTTCTTTAGTGTTTTTAAAGGATTTTAGGAATGTTTTAGGTTTTATTATTATTATTTTTTAAAGTATTTATGGTTTTTTGTGTTTTTTGCTGATGTTTTTTGTTTTTTAGGGTTTAAGGTTTTCTGGTTATTTGTAGGGTTTTTTGGTGTATTGGAATTTTGGGATATTTTGTTGGGGTTTTAGTTTCTTTTAGTTTTTTAATATAATTTTATAGTTTTTTTTTAAGGGTTTTTGTTGATTTTTTAAAAACATCAAGGTTTTCTTTTTTAGATTTTTATTGTCTTTTCAGGTTTTTTTAAAGGTCTTTCTTATTTTATTTTATTTTTTTTTAAGTCTTGAAGGATTTTTTTTAATGGTTTCAGTACCTTTTTTAAAGCTTTATGGGTTTTTTTGGTCTTTTTTTTTTAGGATTTTTGAGTATTTTGAAAGAATTTTGAGGGTTTTTTAAGGGGCTTATTGTTCTTTTTAGGGTTTCATGTTCTTATTTAGGGTTTTAAGATTATTTTTTTCAAATATTTAGGGTTCTTATTGAGGGGAGTTCAGGGTTTGGGTATAGCCAAGGATACACCAAGAAACCCAATCTCAAATATATATATATATATATATATATATATATATATATATATATATATATATATATATATATATATATATATATATATATATATATATATATAAAGTAAGGAAGAAAGAATGAAAAGAATTTTAGGGACATTTTTAGCTTTTGGTGTATTTTCTTTAGAATTTTAGGTTTTTTGTTTTGTTTTGTTTTTTAAGGAATTGTAGGGTTTTTAGAAGAGTTTTTGTTGTTTTGCTTGAATATATATATATATATATATATATATATATATTTAATTTTAGGGTTTTAATATTGGTGTTTCATTGTTTTATGGTTGCCAGGTGTGTATGTGTGTGTGTGTGTGTGTTGGAGTTTGTTGAGGTTGAATGCAGCAAAGTCTACAGAGTGAATTCCAGGACAGCCAGAAGTACACAGAGAAACCCATTCACCAAAAATTTTAAAAAAAAAAATTAAAGGAAATAAAGGAAAGATATTAATAAAGAAGAAAAAAAGAAATAAAGAAAGAAAAAGAGAGAGACAGAAGGAAAGAAAGAAAGAAAGAAAGAAAGAAAGAAAGAAAGAAAGAAAGAAAGAAAGAAAGAGAAAGACGTAGTGAAATTTTAGGCTCCTTGGTATTTTTGTAGCAATTTAGGTTCTTTTTAAGGGTTAATAGGGTGTTTAGAAGACTATTGGTGAGTTTTATTTGTTTTTCCTTTTTTTTTTTCTTGGTATATTAGGTTTATGGATTTATTGTTTGTTTTTTTTTTGGTTTCAGGATTTTCGTTTATTGTTTTTATTGTCTTTTTTTTTTTTTTCAGGTGTAAAGTGTTTTAGCTTTGCCAGTCAGTGGTGGGTCATGCCTTTATTCCAAGCCCTTGGGAGGCAGAGGTAGGTAGATTTGTAAGTTCTAGGCCAGCCTGGTCTAAAGAGTGAGTTCTAGTATAGCCAGAACAATACAGAGAAACAGGTTCCAAAAACAAAATAAATTAAACCAAAAAATAGCTTAAGGGTCATTTTAGGGTTGAGATATATATATAGTTTTTTTTAAGGGATTTGTAGGTTTTTAGAAGAAGTTTTAGATTTATTTGGTTTTCAGACTTCTAGTGTAGGTTAAGTGTTTTGTTGTTGTTGTTGTTGTTGTTGTTGTTGTTGTTGTTGTTGTTTCTTGTTTTTTAAGGATTATAGTGAGTTTTAGGGTTTTGGTGATTAATTTAGGCTTAATTTAATTTTATTTTTTTAACATTTTGCTTTATTTCTCAGGTTTTTGTTTTGTTGTTTTTTGTTTGTTTGTTTGTTTTTAATTTTGAGGTTTTATATTTGGTATTTAATTGTTTTTGTTTGCTAGGAAATTGTGGACCATGCCTTAGGGTCGCCAGGCAGTGATGGCCCTTGCATTTAATCCTAGCACATGGGAGGCAGAAGCAAGCAGATTTCTGAGTTTGAGGCCAGCCTGATATAAAGAGGGAGCTCCAGGAAAGGTAGAGATACAGAGGGAAACCCATTCTAGAAAACACAAAAAAACAAATGAAATAAAATAAAATGAAATAAAATGAGAAAAGAAAGAAAGAAAGAAAGAAAGAAAGAAAGAAAGAAAGAAAGAAAGAAAGAAAGAAAGAAAGGAAGGAAGGAAGGAAGGAAGGAAGGAAGGAAGGAAGGAAGGAAGGAAGGAAGGAAAGAAAGAAAGAAAAAAATAACTTAAAGGACATTTTGTCCTTTCTGTATTTTTTCTTTTTTTTTTTTCTTATTTTTTAGAATTTCTTTTTTTTTTTTTTTTTGTAAAGGGTTTTGTAGGGTATTTTATAACAGTATCTTATAGGGTTTTTTTTTGAGTATTTTAGTGTATTATTAGTGTTTTTTCTGATTTTTTTAAAAGTGTTTTAGGGTGTTTCAGTGTTTTGGTTTTTTCATTTCTTTTTTAGGGTTCTATCTTTTATTTTTTGGGTTTTTTGTTTTGTTTTTTTAGAGTTTTAGAATATTATTATTTTTTAATTTTAAGGTTTTATTGGAGTTAAGAGTTTTAGGGTAGGCAGGAAGTGGTGGCCCATGCCTTAAATCCCAGCACTTTGAGAGGAAAAAGTATTGGATTTCTCACTTCAAGGCCAGCCTGGTTTACAGAGGCAGGTCCAATAGAGGTAGGGATACACATAGAAACCCAGTCTCCAAAATCTGAAAAAAAATAAGAAAAAAGGAAAGAAAGAAAGAAAGGACGAAAGAAAGAAAGGACGAAAGAAAGAAAGAAAGAAAGAAAGAAAGAAAGAAAGAAAGAAAGAAAGAAAGAAAGAAAGAAAGAAAGAAGAAGAAACAAACAAACAAACAAACAAAAAGAAAAGAGAAAAATAGTTAATGGACATTTTTGCCTTTTTTTGTTGTTTTTTTTTTTTTTTTAGAATTTTAGTGTTTTTTGTAAAGTGTTTTGTAGGGTTTTTTTTTAAGAGTATCTTAGAGGGTTTTTTTTTTTTTTTGGTTTTTCGTATTTTAGTGTATTTTTAATATTTTTTATGATTTATTTGTAAGTTTTTTAGGGTGTTTTAGGGTTTTGTGTTTTTTTTCAATTTTTATTAGTGTTCTATCTTTTACTTTTAGGGATTTTTGTTTTGATTTTATAGTTTTTGATTTTTTTTTTTAAATTTTAAGCTTTTATTGTTGGATTTAAGTGTTTTAGGGTTGCCAGGCAGTGGTGGCCCATGCCTTAAATCACAGAACTTGAGAGGAAGAAGTACTGATTTCTTAGTTCAAGGCCAGCATGGTTTACTGGGACAGTTCTAGTATACCTAGGGATCTACAGAGAAACCTAGTCTCCAAAATCTCAAAAAAAAAAAAAAAAAAGAAAAAAACAAAGTAGGAAAGAAAGAAAGAAAAAAAGGAAAGAAAGAAGGAATGACTGAAGGAGGAAGGAAGGAAGGAAGGAAGGAAAGAAGGAAGGAACGAAGGAAGGAAGGAACGAAGGAAGGAAGGAAGGAAGGAAGGAAGGAAGGAAGGAAGGAAGGAAGGAAAAAAGGAAGCAAATTACTTTATGCATATTTTGGGCTTCCTGTGTAATTATTTTTTAAAGAAATTTATTTTTTTAAAGCATTTTCAAGATTTTTTGAAGACTGTTTTAGACATTATTTTGGTTTTCTGTGTTTTAGTGTATGTTTAGTGCTTTTTAAAAAAGGTTTTAGAGTGTTTTTGTTTGTTTGTTTGTTTTTGTCTTTAGGGTTTTCTTTAGGGTTTTAGTAATTTTTTGAGTTTTTGTGTGTATATGTGTTATAGTGTGTTATGGTCGAAGGCAGCATGGTCTACAGAGTGAGTTTGAGGACAGCCAGAAGTACACAGAGAAACTCAGTCTCCAAAAACTTGAAAAAAAAAGAAGAAAAAAAAGAAAGAAAAATAAAAAGAACGAAGGAAAGAAGAAAGAAAGAAGAAAGAAAGAAAGAAAAAAAGAAAGAAAGAAAGAAAGACAGAAATAGAAAGAAAGAAAGAAAGA
>NW_028227286.1:535000-565000 GCF_978045245.1 Mus caroli | reverse complement strand
AAGAATGTTTTGGAGAGTGTGTGTGTGTGTGTTTTTTTTTTTTTTAACTTCTAGTATATTATTAGTAGTTTTCCTAGTTTTTTATAATTTTAGTGAATTTTAGGACCTGGGGTTTTATTTAGGCTTCAAGGATTTTTTTTTAATATTTTAATATTTTAATGTTTTCTTTGGGATTGTTTGTGTGTGTGTTCTTGAATATTTATTTCAGTTTTGATGGTTTTAATTTTGGAGGATCATAGTTTTAGCATGGAAATAGCAGTCCATGCCTATAAAATCTAGCCCCAGGGATAAACAGGTAGTGGATATTTTAGTTGTCAGCTATCATGGTCTACAGAATAACTTCCAGGACAGTGAGGGATACACAGAAAAACCCACTTTCCAAAAAATTACAAATAAATCAATGAAAGAAATGGAGGGAGAGAGAGAGACAGACAGACAGACAGACAGACAGACAGACAGACAGACACACAGACAGACAGACACACAGACAAACAGACACACAGACACACAGACACTCAGAGAGAGAGAGAGTGAGAAAGAGACAGAGAGAGATAAAAGGGGAAAGGAAGGAAGAAAGAAAAAGAGAGAGAGAGAGGAAGAGAGAGAAGGAGAGAGGAAGGAGTGAGCGATGAAGGAAGGAACAAAGGAACTAAGAAATGAAGGAAAGAAAAAAGAATAAAGGAAGAAAAAAATAATTGTGTTATTGGGTCATTTTTGGTCTCTTGTGTACTTTTTTATTTTTAGGGGTTTTATTTAAGATTTTGAAGTGTTTTTAAAGAAAGTTTCAGAGCGTTTTTTTGTTTTCAGAATTCTAGTGTATTTTTCATATTTTTTCTTTTTTTTAATTTTTACTGTGTTTTGGACTTTTCAGGTTTCATTTATATTTCAAGGATTTATTTATTTTAATATTTCATTGCTTTATTTGTGTTCTTATTTTGTGGGTTTATTCTTGAATATTTATTTAAAAATTGAGGTTTTTTGTTTTGGTGGTGCATAATTTTAGAGTTGGCAGGCAATGGCTGCCCCTTTCATATAAATGCTAGCCCTAAGGTGAACTGGTAGGGGATTTTTTAGTTGAAGGCTAGCCTGGTCTTGAGATTGATCTCCCAGAGAGCCAGGGATAAACAGAGAAACCCAGTTTCTAAAAATTAAAAAAATATAGAAAATGAAAGGGAGGGAGAGAGAAAGAGAGAGAGATAGATAGATACATACATATATCGGAGAGAGAGAGAGAGAGAGAGAGAGAGAGAGAGAGAGAGAGAGAGAGAGAGAAGGAAAAGGATAAAAAGAGGGAAGGAAGGAAGGAATAAGGAAGGAAGGAAGAAAAAGAAAGAAAGAAAGAGAAAGAAAGAAAGAAAGAAAGAAAGAAAAAAAGAAAGAAAGAAAGAAAGAAAGAAAGAAAGAAGAAAGGAAGGAAGGAAGGAAGGAAGGAAGGAAGGAAGGAAGAAAGAAAGAAAGAAAGAAAGAAAGAAAGAAAGAAAGAAAGAAAGAAAGAAAGAAAGAAAGGGAGAGAGAAAGAGAGAGAGAGAAGGAAAAGGATAAAAAGAGGGAAGGAAGGAATAAGGAAGGAAGGAAGAAAAAGAAAGAAAGAAGGAAGGAAGGAAGGAAGGAAGGAAGGAAGGAAGAAAGAAAGAAAGAAAGAAAGAAAGAAAGAAAGAAAGAAAGAGATAAAGAAAGGATACTTCTAAGTTCTTTAACTTCATTTGATTTTCTGGATTTTTAGAAGAGTGCTTTCGAGGGTTTTTTGTTTTCAGACATCTAGTGTATTTTTGTGTTTTTTCTAGTTTTTTAAACAAGTTTACTGTGTTTTAAGATTTGGGGGAATTATTTTACTTTCAGCAATTTATTTTTTATTTATTATTAATTTTTTTTGTATTTTAATGCATATTGGGATTATTGCAATAGAGTACACATATTTTATACTAGTGTATAGAACAGATTTTAAGGTAGTAAATAGCCATAAAATATTGCTATCCTTATTAATTCTGGATCACAAAAAATATATATCACGAGAATATATTATTGTTCAATAATACTGAAATTATTTGAATTTTAAAAAATATTGCTTACAATTTTAATATAAAATATTTGCTATAGGTCAATACACAGAAAATAAAGTAATAAAAATAAGAACAACCAAAGCTTTAGTAAATTTTTTAAATGCTAATGCTTTAAAATTAGGATTCAATCTAGTAAAGAATCTATAATTTTTCTCTAAATAATACTCAAAATAAAAAATTATGAACAGTAATAGTGATTTTCTATTTTCACATATTTTTCATGCTTTCTTGGTAAATATATTAATCTTTAATAAAAGTGTTCAAAGAATGTGCAAATAGAATGTATTCATGAGAACATAATTAAAACAATTTTTATTTTTTAAATAAGATTATTTATTTTATATTAAAATAAAATAACTATTTCTAAAAATGACATTAAAGAATACATGGCATATTAATATTAATACATTCATATTATATTAAAATTAAAGTATTTTATTAAATAAGCAATGTTAGGGCTGATGTATACAGCCTTAGTACAATAAATGTGTGTGTACGAATTCCAAAAATAAACCTGTGTTGTCACTTACTAATGTATAGCAAAACAAGTGACAAAAAGGTTTTACAAAACGTCACAGACTACTAAAGCTTTTGATATAAAGCATGATGTTGAATGATGCTAAAAGTTCTTTAGGAATAATATATTTAATGTCAGTGAATGTGGTGTGGCAACTGACAGGTCATCCTACACTGGGAAAGCTGCCGAGAGACCTGTGCTCATCAGGCTCTTTACTGAAAGCAATTGGAAATGAGGACCCTAAAGATTAAGGGTGGAGGTAAGGCCACCCTTGAGGAGTTCTTTCTGCAACATCCCGGTGGCTCAGTTTTAAACTCACATTTCTTAATTACCAAGAACCAGAATAATTAGAACTGAGAATATTAATACCAAACATGACCTAGTGCATACAAGCATTATTTTAGGGATCCTAAAATATCCTAAATCCTTGAGATGACTCTGTGAACAATGACAGAATTGGAACAACAACAACAACAACAACAAAAATATCAAAAGAGTGTCTAAAGCCCATGAGCTATCTTTGGCTAAAGGGCAGAGATTTGTGCTGGAAGCTTTGAATGAGAAGACTAGCAATGCTTTGTTGTAAGAAAGAAAGAAAGACCACATTTTCATAATCACTACCTTATAGAAAAAAATGCCTCAGATTTGAATAAGCAATTGTTTAATAAGACTACAGAGCAAGCGAAGCAAAAGAATAGCAAACTGAGGTTTATAAGTCTTTAAAGATCAGTTCAGCCTTTGGAAATGGCATAAGGGGCATAATATAAAATATTACGATAATAGACAATATAAGCAATTGTAACACAAGATCAAAATTACGCATAGCATTTCTGTAGAATGCTGGATTGAAGAAGAACAGAACCAACTGCACAATATGTGAGCCAACGAGGATTTGCGACATGAAAGGTAGTTAAGTAGTTCGCATGTTCAATGAGCAAGATCGGATTAGGAAAACTGTGTTCTCTGGGCCTAGCCAAGCCCATTTTGTGTGAGTCTGCTCTTTTTCTCCTCTTAGATGAAATCTTGCACAAGCCTTATGATTTTCCACTCACTTTCAGACAATAAAAAGGCCTCCAGGTTCAATAACAACTCCATTCATTCCTGTATAACAAAATAAACTCCAGCTTTCATTTAAAGGTAAATCTCCAAGTTAGAATCAATATTCTGTATCCACAGTCTTTTCTTTTGAGAAAATACAGAAAAGATGAAGGTAGGAAGAGAGTACTAGGGGAGGATTCTAAAGATCATCTGAAGGACAGAGTTCTTGCCCCAAGATCTGTCTCAAGCAGAAAGCTTTGAGAGGATAATTCACTATCCTTTCTTCTTAAAAACTTTCTTCTGCAAATTGTATCTTGGGTATTCTAGGTTTCTGGGCTAATATCCATTTATCAGTGATTGGATATCAAGTGACTTGTTTGTGATTGGGTTACCTCACTCAGGATGATATCCTCGAGATATATCCGTTTGCTTAAGAATCAAGAGATTCATGTAATTCATGCTTTGCAGCCCTGCCCTTGGGCTGGGTGAGATTAGTAACTGGGCTCTGTTCTTCCTTATAGGATAGCAAGGGCAGGAAACCTCTCCCAGCAATTTTAGCTAAGGAAGATTCAGCTGACTGGCCACTTGCATTCCAATCCTCTTCTACAATAGACAGTTTCTCTGTCTGTCTGTCTGTCTGATTGTCTGTCTGAATGTCTGTCTGTCTGTCTGTCTGTCTGTCCGTCTCTCTCTCTCTCTCCCTTTCTTTCTTTCTTTCTTTCTTTCTTTCTTTCTTTCTTTCTTTCTTTCTTTCTTTCTTTCTTTCTTTCTTTCTTTCTTTCTTTCTTCTTCTTTTTTTTTCTTTGTTTTGTGGGAGGGGGTTTGAGGAATAGATTTCTCAGTATATCCCTGGATTTTGTTGAGAACAATCTGTAAACCAGGCTGACCTTGAAATAAAAAATCTACCTGCCTCTGCATCCCAAGTTCTGGGATTCAAGGCAAGGACCACCACAGTCTGGCAACCCTAAAACAATTAAACCTCAAACATAAAATGCTATTTTTTTAAATCAAGATCAACAACAAGAACAACGACAAAAATATTAAGAAATACACTAAAAAGCTAAAAAGGAAAATAAAGCCTAAATTAAACCACTGAACCATAAAATACACTAAGACCCTTATAAAAACAACAACAACAACAGACAAACAAACAAAAAACAAAAACAAGAAAAAAAACACTAAAAATACACAGGAAGCCTATACAACAAACCAAACCAAACCAAACCAAACCAAACCCAACCAAACCAAACCAAACCAAACCAAACCAAACCAAACCAAACCAAACCAAACAAAACAAAACAAAACAAAACAAAACAAAACAAAACCTCTAAAACACTCTTCAAAAAACTCTAAAAAACCTTACGAAAACCTATAGTCAACTAAAAAAAATACACAAGGCAAAATGTTCCTAATACCTTTCTTTCTTTCTTTCTTTCTTTCTTTCTTTCTTTCTTTCTTTCTTTCTTTCTTTCTTTCTTTCTTTCTTTCTTTTTTTCTTTCTTTTTTCTTTCTTTCTTATTTTCTTCCTTTCTTTCTTGCTTTCTTCCTTTCTTAATTACCTTCTTTCTTCCTACCTTTCTTCCTACCTTTCTTCCTTCCTTCCTTTCTTTCCTTCTTCCTTCCTTATTTCCTTTCTCTCTCTCTTTTCTTTCTTTCTTTCTTTCTTTCTTTCTTTCTTTCTTTCTTTCTTTCTTTCTTTCTTTCTTTTTTTTTTTGACTTTTTGGAGATTGGTTTCTCTGTGTATCCCTGTCTGTCCTAGATCTCCTTCTGTAGACTAGGCTGGCCTCGAACTCAAAAAGTGACTACCTCCACCCTACAATTACTGAGATTTAAGGCAAGGGCCACCACTTCCTGGCAACCGTAAAACTCATAAACTCCAATTATAAAACCTTACTATTTATTTTTAAAAAAACATCAAACACACATCACGCACAAACACACACACACATACATATGAAGACACATAAATGCCGGGTTTGGTGTCACACGCCTTTGATCCCAGCACTTGGGAGGCAGAGGCAGGCAGGTTTCTGTGTTCGAGGCCAGCCTGGTCTACAGAGTGTATTCCAGGACAGCCAGGTATGTATAGGGATACTCTGTCTTGAAACACACACAAATACACACACACAAACACACACACACACACACACACACACAAACACACAAAACGTAAAAAAATAACCTAAAAAAACAAAAATGCTAACACACAATGAAAAAAAAAAATTAAAGCCTAAAAAAAAAAAATATATAAAACCTTAAAAAAACCAGAGTATCCTTAAAAAAAACAAAGAAACAAACAAACAAACAAAACAACAACAAACAACAACAGCAACAACAAAACCCAAAAAGGAAAAACAGAAAAGAACACTTCAATACACAACTACTGAAAACGAAACCTCTAAAACACTCTTCTTAAAACCCTTAAGAAAAACACTAAATTTCTAAAAACCTCAAAAATAAACAAGAACTCAAAACTGACTCAAAAATTGTTTTTTTGTTTTTTTGGTTTTTTTTTTTTTTTGGTTTGTTTGTTTGGTTAGTTGGTTTTTCTTGGTTTTTGGTTTTTTGACTTTTTGGAGATTGGGTTTCTCTGTGTTTCTGTCTCTGTACTGGAAAACAATATATAGAAAATACTGGCCTGGAACTCAGAAACCTAATACCTCTGACTCACAATTACTGAGATTAAAGGCAAGGGCCACCCCTTCCTGACATTCCTAAAATACAGAAACTTTGAAAAAAAAAATCTTAAATTTAAAGAAAACAGCCTCTAAAATACACACACACAGAGACATCGACAAACACACACAAACACAAACAAATAAACCTAAAAAGAAGTGAAATTAAAAACTCTAAAAAAAAATTAAAAAAACCCCAAAACATTAAAACACCCTAGAATCTTAAAAAAAAAAAAAATTCCAAAAAAAACCACCTAAAATATTGAAAACCAAAAAAAAAAAACCTCTAAAAGCTGCTTCAACAAACCCTACAACAAATTTATAAAAAACAATAACATTGTAAAAAAAAAAACATAACAAAACAAAACAAACAAACAAAAAAAAACCAGTTAGTCCAAAATGTCCATAAAGTAATTTATTTATTTATTTATTTATTTATTTATTTATTTATTTATTTATTTATTTATTTCTTTCTTTCTTTCTTTTTTCTTTCTTTTTTCTTTCTTTTTCTTCCTTCCTTCCTTCCTTCTCCTTCCTTCCTTCCTTCCTTCCTTCATTCATTCATTCATTCCTTCCTTATTTCCTTCCTTTCTTCTGTCTTTTTTCCTTTTCCTTCTCTCTCTCTCACTCTCTCTCTCTATGTATGTATCTATGTATTTATCTTTCTCTTTCTCTCTCTCTCTCTCACTCTCTCTCTCTCTATGGATGTATCTATGTATTTATCTTTCTCTTTCTCTCTCTCTCTCTCTCTCTCTCTCTCTCTCTCTCTCTCTCTCTCTCTCTCTCCTTTTCATTTTCTAAACTTTTTAATTTTAAAACTGGGTTTCTCTCTTTATTCCTGGCTCTCTGGGAGATCAATCTCAAGACCAGGCTTGCCTCCAACTAAAAATACAACAAAATACAACAAAATAAATACAATACAATAAATACAACAAAATCAAAAACAAAAACCCAAAAACAATAAACAAACAAACAAACAAACAAACAAACAAAAACTCTAAAAGCCGCTTCAACAAATCCTACAAAACCCTTATGAAAAAATAATATTGTAAAAACTAATAAACAAACAAGCGAAACAAAAACAAAAACAAAAAAAAAACAGTTAGACCAAAATGTCCAAAAAGTTTTTTGCTTATTTGTTTATTTATTTATTTGTTTATTTATTTATTTATTCGATTTTTCTTTCTCTCTCTCTTTTTTCTTCTTTTCTTCCTTTCATGCTTTTTTGCTTTCTTGCTTTCTTCCTTTCTTAATTTCTTCCTTTCTTCTTACCTTCTTTCTTTCCTTCTTCTTCCTTCCTCCTCCCCCCCTCTCTCTCTCTCTGTCTTTTTCTTTCTTTTTGAATTTTGGAGAATGACTTTCTCTGTCTTTTCTGGCCATCCTGTGTGTCACTCCATGCAATAAACTAGCCTCCATCTTAAAAATCCCTTAGTTGTTCATCCCTAGGGCTAGGTTTTATAGGCAATGGCCCTCATTAGCTGGCAACGTTAAAACCATGAAAAACCAAAGTTAAATCCCACAAATTTTAAATAAATATTCAAGAACACACACACACACACACACACACAATCCCAATGTGAATTAAAATAAAAAAAATAATAATAAATAAAAAATAAATTGCTGAAGGGAAAATAATACCCCATTACTTAAAACACAGTAAAATTATTTTAAAAACTAGAAAAAAAAATACACTGGACATCTGAAAACAAAAAACCCTCAAAAGCACTCTTCTAAAAATCCGGAAAATCAAATGAAGTTAAATAACTTAAAGAACTATCCTTTCTTTATCTTTCTTTCTCTCTTTCTTTCTTCCTTCCTTTCTTTCTTTCTTTCTTTCTTTCTTTCTTTCTTTCTTTCTTTCTTTCTTTCTTTCTTTCTTTCTTTTTCTTCTTCCTTCCTTCCTTCCATCCTTCCCTCTTTTTTCCTTTTCCATCTCTCTTTCTCAATCTCTCTCTCTATGTATCTATCTATTTATTTTTTCTCTCTGTCTCTGTCTCTCTGTCTCTCTGTCTTTGTCTCTGTCTCTGTCTCTCTCTCTCTCCCTCTCTTTCATTTTCTATATTTTTTAATTTTTAAAAAATGGGTTTCTCTGTTTATCCCTGGCTCTATGGGAGACAATCTCAAGACCAGGATAGCCTCCAAATAAAAGATACCCTACCAGTTCACCTTAGGGCTAGCATTTTTATGAAAGGGGCAGCCATTGCCTTCCAACTCTAAAATTATGCACCACCAAAATAAAAACCCTCAATTTTTAAATAAATATTCAAGAATACACCCACAAAAAAAGAACATAAAGAAAACAATGAAATATTAAAATGAATAAATCCTTGAAGCCTAAATGAAACCTGAAAATTACAAAACACTAAAAATTAAAAAAAAACAACAAAAAATATGAAAAATACACTAGAATTCTGAAAACAAAAAAACTCTCTGAAACATCCTTTAAAAACAGTTCAAAATCTTAAATAAAACCTCTAAAAATAAAAAAAAAAGTGCACATGAGACCAAAAATGACCCTGTATCACAATTCTTTTTTTCTTCCTTTTTTCTTTTTTCTTTCCTTCATTCCTTAGTTCCTTTGATCCTTCCTTCATCCCTCACCCCTTCATCCCTCCTTCTCTCTCTTCCTTACTCTCTCTATCTCTTTTTCTTTCTTATTCCTCTCCCCCTTTATCTCTCTCTGTCTCTCTCTGTCTCTCTCTGTCTGTCTCTGTGTCTGTCTGTCTGTCTGTCTGTCTGTCTGTCTGTCTCTCTCTCTCTCTCTCTCTCTCTCTCTCTCTCTCTCTCTCTCACGCTCTCTCTCCCTCTGTTTCTTTCATTGATCTATTTGTAATTTCTTGGAGAGTGGGTTTCTCTGTGTATCCCTCACTGTTCTGGAATTTATTCTGAAGACCATGCTAGCTGCCAACTAAAAAATCTCTCCTCTCTCTCACTTCCTCTGTTTATTTTATTTTATTTTTTTTGAGTTTTTAGATTGGGATTTTCTGTGTATCTCTTACTGTCCTCCAGATTCCTGTAGAGATCATGCCGAAATTTAAATAAAAAAAAAATCACTTACATCTGCCTCTCAATAGCTGGAATTAAAGGCATGGTCAACACTGACTGGCAAAACCAAAACAATGAAAACACAAATATAAAACCCTAATATTTTTGGAAAAAAAAAGAAACAACAAAAAATAAAACAAGAATTAGAACAACAAAACCATAATAAATATACCAAAATGGTAAAAAAAAAAAAGTTAATTAAGGTATTCATTAAAACTGAAACACTAAAATCCACTAACATCAATAAAAAATAATAATGAAAAACAATAAAAGTACACAACAAGCTTGAAATCCAAGAAACTCTAAATCACTAAAGACTCTACAAGATTATGAAATACCCTAGAAATCAGAAAAGAGTACACAAGAATCCAAAATATGCCTAAAATATTTATTTATTAATTGTTTGTTTGTTTGTTTGTTTATCTCTCTATCTATCTATCTATATATTTATTTATAATTACTTATTTATTTTATACATTCTGTCTTTCTTCTTTTCTTTCTATCTTCCTTCCTTTCTTTCCTCTTTCTTTCTTTCTTTCTTTCTTTCTTTCTTTCTTTCTTTCTTTCTTTCTTTCTCTCTATCTTTCTTTCTTTATTTCTTTGTTTCCCTTTCCTCCTTCCTTCCTAAATTTATCTCTCTGTCTCTATTTTTTGTCTTTGTTTTTTCTTTTTTTCTATCATTTTCTCACTCTCGTCTCCTTCCTTCCTTCTTTCTTTCTTCCTTCATCATTGCTTCAATCCTTCCTTCCTTCCTTCTTTCCTTTCTTCCTCTCACTCTCTCCCACTCTCTTCCTCTTTCATTCATTTCTTTATTTCTTTGTTTCTTTCTGTATTACTTTCTCTAAATCTCTCAACAGATATAAATATTTCTAAATGGTCGCATGGATCCTATCTGATCACCAGGACAAGTCTGAAGTCAATTAAAGCTTAAATTAAATATCAAACACTTAAATACAATAAAATCATTTTTTAAAAAAATATAGAAAACACTAAAAATGCAATAGAAGCTTGAAAAAGAAGAAACTCTAAATCACTTTTCTAAAAATTCTACAAATTCTTTTAAAATACCATAGGAATCTAAAATGAATACACATGAAGTCAAAATATCCCTAAAATGATTGCTTGCTTATTTATTTACTTATTTGTTTATTTATTTATTTGTTTGTTTGTTTATTCATTCATTCATTCATTCATTTATTTTAAATAAATTTTGTATATTTTTTAAATTATCTCTTTCTCCCTAAGTTTCTATTTCTGAATCTTACTATCTTTATCCCTTCCTATCTCTCTCTCTCTTTTTCTCTCTTTCTTTTTTTCTTTCTTTCTTTTTTCTTTCTTTCTTTCTCTCTCTCTTATTTTTAGTTTTTTAGATTGGGATTTTCTGTGTATCCCTTACTGTCCTCCAGATTCCTGTAGATATCATGCTGAACTCTAAATAAAAAAAAAAAATCACTTACATCTGCCTCTCAAGAGCTGGAATTAAAGGCATGGTCAACACTGACTGGCAAAATCAAAACAATGAAAATACAATTATAAAACCCTAATATTTTTGGAAAAAAAGAAACAACAAAAATTACAACAAGAATTAGAACAACAACAAAACCATAATAAATATACTAAAATGGTAAAAATGTGAATTAAAGTATTCACTTAAACTGAAACACTAAAATACACTAACAACATTAAAAAATGATAATAAAAGACAATAAAAGTACACTACAAGCTTGAAATCCAAGAAACTCTAAATCACTAAAGACTCTACAAAACTTTGAAATACCCTAGAAATCAGAAAAGAATACACAAGAATCCGAATTATTTATTTATTTATTTATTTATTTATTTATTTATATATAATTACTTATTTATTTTTTACATTCTGTCTTTCTATCTTTCTTCCTTTTTTCTATCTTCCTTCCTTCCTTTCTTTGTTTTTTCTTTCTTTCTCTCTTTCTTTCTTTCTTTCTTTCTTTCTTTCTTTCTTTCTTTCTTTCTTTCTTTCTTTCTTTCTTTCTTTCTTTGTTTCCCTTTACTTCTTCCTTCCTTACTTTATCTCTCTGTCTTGCTCTTTATTTTTTGTCTTTATTTGTTTTTTCCTATTTTTCTACCTTTTCCTCACTCTCCCTTCCTTCCTCCCTTCCTTCTTTCCTTCCATCCTTCCTTCCTTCCTTCTTTCCTTCCTTCCTTCCTATCACACTCTCTCACTCTCTCCGTCTTTTTTTCTTTTTCTTTGTTTGTTTGTTCCTTTTTTATTACTTTCTCTCAATTTCTCAACAGTTATAACTATTTTGAAATAATCCCATGCATTTCATCTGATCACCCTGGAAAAGGCTGAAGTCAATTAAAGCTTAAATTAAAACCCAAACATTTAAATACATTAAACTCAATAAAAATAAAAAAAAAATAAAAATACAATAGAAGCCTGAAAAAATAGAAACTCTAAATCGCTTTTCTAAGAAACCAACAAATTTTTTTTTTTAAAATACTGTAGAAATCTAAAAAGAATACACATGAAGACAAAATATCCCTAAAACATTTGTTTGTTTGTTCATTGATTTTTAATTAATTTTGTATATTTTATGAATTCTGTCTTTTTAACTATGTTTTTATCTATCTTTCTCTTTTTCCCTTCCTTCCTTCCTTCCTTCCTTTCTTCCTTTCTTTCTTTCTTTCTCTCTTTCTTTCTTTCTTTCTTTCTTTCTTTCTTTCTTTCTTTCTTTCTTTCTTTCTTTCTCTTTCTTTGCTTTCCTCCTTCCTTTCTTACTTTATATCTTTGTCTCCCTCTTTCTTTATTTCTTGTCTTTATTTGTTTTTTGTATTTTTCTATCTTTTCCTTACTCTTCCTTCCTTCCTCTCTTCCTTCTTTCCTTCCTTCCTTCATCCTTCCTTCTTTCCTTCCTTTCTTCCTTCCTTCATTCCTTCCTTCCTTCCTTCCTTCCTTTCTTCCTTCCTTCCTTCGAAATAATACCATGCATTTTATCTGATCACCCAGGAAAAGGCTGAAGTCAATTAAACCTTAAATTAAAACCCAAACATTTAAATGCACTAAAATCATAAAAAAAAAACACTAAAAATACAATAGAAGCCTGAAAAAAAAGAAACTCTAAATCACTTTTCTAAAAACTCTACTAAACCTACAAAACCTTTTAAAATACCATAGAAATCTGAAAAGAATTCACATGAAGCCGAAATATCCCTAAAACATTCGTTTGTTTTTTGTTCATTTTTAATTAATTTTGTATATTTTATAAATTCTGTCTTTTTAGCTATGTTTTTAATCTATGTCTCTTTCTCTCTTTCTTTCTTCCACTCTTTCTCTCTTCTTCTCTTTTTTTCTTCCTCTCTTTGTTTCTTTGTTTCTTTCTTTCTTTCTTTCTTTCCTTTTCTTTCTTTCTTTGTTTCTTTTTGTCTTTCTTTGTTTCTTTCTCTCTCTCTTTCTTTCTTTCTTTCTTTCTTTCTTTCTTTCTTTCTTTCTTTCTTTCTTTCTTTCTTCCTTCCTTCCTTCCTTCCTTCCTTTCTTTCTTTCTTTCTTTCTTTCTTTCTTTCTTTCTTTGTCTCCCCTTTCCGTCCTAACTTTATTCTTCCTCCCTCCCTCCCTCCCTCCCTCCCTCCCTCCCTCTCTCCCTCCCTCCCTCCCTCCCTCCCTCCCTTCCTTCCTTCCTTCCTTCCATCCGTCCTTCCTTCCTTCCTTTTTCCTTCCTTCCTTCCTTCCTTCCTTCCTTCCTTCCTTCCTTCCTTTCTTCCTTCCTTCGTTCCTTCCTCTCTAACTCCCTGTCTTTCATTTTTTTTCTTTCTTGTTTGTTTGTTTTTTCTTTCTAACTTTCTTTCTCTCTCTCTCTCTCTCTCTTGATCTCTATGTCTCTCTCTCTCTTTGTCTCTCTCTCCCTCTCTCCCTCTGTTTTTTTTTAATTTTTTTTATTTTTTGATTGAGTTTTTCTGTGTATATCTTATTGTCCTCTAGCTTACTGTAGAGACCATACTGAACTCTAAGTAAAAAAAAAAAAAAAATCATTTATATCTACCTCTCAATAGTAGGAATTAAAGGCATGGTCAACACTGCCTGGTAAAACCAAAACAATGAAACCCCAAATATAAAACCCTAAATTTTTTTTTGGAAAAAAGAGAACAACAAAAATTAAAACAACAACAACAAAACAATAATAATACCATAAAATCCTACAAAAAATGAAGTCAGTTAAAGCATAAATTAAAACTGAAACCCTAAAATACACTAACGTCGTAAAAAATAACAAACAAAACAAAATAGAACAACAAAAAAATACATTAGAAGCCCTAAAACCAAGAAACTCTAAATCACTATACTAAAGTCAGTACAAAACTTTTGAAATACCCTAGAAATCTGAAAAGAATACTCAAGAAGCTGAAATATGCCTAAGATATTTTTATTTATCTATTTATTTATTTATTTATTTATTTATGAATAATTACATATTTATTTTATAAATTCTGTCTTTCTTCCTTTCTTTCTCTCTTTCTTTCTTTCTTTATTTTTCTTTCCTCCTTCCTTCCTTACTTTATCTCTTTGTCTCCCTTTTCTTTCTTTCTTTCTTTCTTTCTTTCTTTCTTTCTTTCTTTTCTTTATTTGTTTTTTTTCTATTTTTCAATCTTTTCCTCACTCTCCCTTACTTCCTCTTCCTTCCTTCCTTCCTTCCTTCCTTCCTTCCTTCCTTCCTTCCTTCCTTCCTCCCTTCCTTCCTTCCTTCCTTCCTATCACTCTCTCTCACCCTCTCTGTCTTTTTTTTTTATTTCTTTGTTTCTTTTTGTATTACTTTCTCTCAATTTCTCAACAGATATAAATATTTCGAAATACTCCCATGCATTTTATTTGATCACCCAGGAAAAGGCTGAAGTCAATTAAAGCTTAAATTCAAATCCAAATATTTAAATGCACTAAAATCATTAAAAAAAAAAAAAAACACTAAAAACACATTAGAAGCCTGAAAAACAAGAAACTATAAATCAATATTCTAAAAACTCTACATATTGATTTAAAATACCATAGAAATCTAAAAAGAATACACATGAAGCCGAAATATCCCTAAAACATTTGTTTATTTTTTTGTTTTTATATTTTTAATTAATTTTGTATATTTTATAAATGCTGTCTTTTTCCCGATGTTTTTATCTCTGTCTCTTTCTCTCTTTCTCTCTTTCTCCCTTCCTCTCTTTCTTTCTTTCTTTCTTTCTTTCTTTCTTTCTTTCTTTCTTTCTTTCTTTCTTTCTTTCAGTCTTCTTTTCTTTCTTTCTTTCTTTCTTTCTTTCTTTCTCTTTTTCTTTCTTTCTATCTCTCTTTCTTGCTTGGATTTTGGAGATTGGGATTCCCTGTGTATACCCTGGAGGTCCTAGAAATCACTCTTTACATGAGGCTGGCCTTCAATTAGGAAATCCACCTTCCTCTGCCTACCAAATGTGGGATTGAAGGCATGGATCATCACTGCCTGGCAACACTAAAACTCTTAAACCCCCAAATATTAACCCAATAAATTTTTAAGCAAATATTTAAAATCACACACACAACACACACACAATCAAATAAACCAGTAAAACATTAAAAAAAATTAACTAAACACTAATAAGAACCGAAATTCAAGAAAAAATGTTAAAATTCATAATAAACAAAGAAATAAAAAACTATAAAAATATACTAAAACACTTAAAACCAAAAATCTCTTAAACACTATTCTAAAAATCTTACAAAACCCATAAAAAAACTCTAAAATTCTTAAAAGTATAAATATATATATACATATTTAAGAATCCAAAATATTCCTTATTTTTTTCTTATATTTTTTTTCTTTTATTTTTTGTAGACAGGGTTTCTCTATGTATCCCTGGCTGTCCTGGAACTTACACGAGACTAGCCTGACAATGAACTCAGAAATCCAAGACCTCTGCCTCTAAAGTTCTTGAATAAAAAGCATGGGATACCTCAAACTTAAAACCATAAAATTTTTAATCTAGAAAATAAAACCTTAAAATTTTTAAAAATACTTATGAACACACACACACATACACAAACACGTACTAAAACACTAAAATATAACAGTAAATAAAAAAAAAAAAACCTCCACAATCTTAAAAAAACACTATTCATACAAAAAAAAAAAAAAAACTATAAAAGACCCTTCTAAAAACCCTTAAAACGCTTTCAAAATTCCAAAAATTTCCATAGAGTAACTTTCTTATGTACAGTATTTCTTTAATTTTTTTTCCTTTTTCTTTTTTTCTTTCTCTTTGTTTCTTTGTTTCTTTGTTTCTTTGTTTCTTTGTTTCTTTCTTTCTTTCTTTCTTTCTTTCTTTCTTTCTTTCTTTCTTTCTTTCTTTCTTTCTTACTTTCTTCATTTTTATATTTCACTCTGTCTGTCTGCCTTCTTTCCTTCCTTCCTTCCATCTTTTTCTTTCTTTCTTTCTTTCTTTCTTTCTTTCTTTCTTTCTTTCTTTTTTCTTTCTTCTTTCTTTTTGTCTTTGTTTTTTTGTTTCTTCCTAAATTTCTCTCTCACTGTCTCTGTGTCTGTCTCTCTGTCTCTCTTTCTCTCTCTGTCTCTCTCTGCCTCTGTCTCTCTGTCTCTCTGTCTCTCTGTTTCTCTGTCCCTCTGTCTTTCTCTGTCTCTCTCTCTCTCTCTTGAGTTTCTTTGTGTATCTCTGGTTGACTTCCAGCTCCATGTGGAGGCCTCAAAGAACTCTAATTAAAAAACAAAACAAAACAAAACAAAACAAAACCACAACAACAACAAAAAAAACCCACCTAACTCTGTCTCCCAATTACTGAGATTAAAAAAATGGGTCAACATTGCCTGGCAAACCCAAAACTAGGAAATCTCAAATATAAACCCCTAAATGTTTTAGAAAAAATCAAGTACAAAAACAACAGCACCAAAAACAAAACCCTAAGCAATACAGTAAAATGCTACAAAAGTCAAGTAAAATCAAACCTAAATTAAACCCCAAACCCAAAAATACACTAAAATCATTAAAAAGAAAAAGAAAAAAACACTAAAAATACACTAGAAGCCTGAATAAAGACAAGGACCAAACCCAAAGAAATACATTAAAATGGTAACAAAATAAAGTAAAATAAAGCCTAAATGAAATCCCAAATCCGTAAATACACTAAAATCATTAAAAAAAAAAATGTGTATACCCTGGCAACATGGAAATCACTCTGTAGTCCAGGCTGCCCTAGAAATCAGAAATCTACCTGCCTCTGCCTAACCAAGTGTGGGATTGAAGGCATGGATCACCACTGCCTGGCAAAATTAAAACATTTAAACCCAAAAAATATAAACATAAATATTTTGTAAAAACATTTAAGAACACAAACACACAAAATAGGAAAACGCTAAGAAAATGAAATAAAGCCCAATAAGAATGAAAATCAAGAAAAAAATCCTAAATTCTTAATAAACAAAGAAAAAAATTAGTATACATACACTAAAATTCTTAACACCAAAAATCTCTAAAACGCGAAAAAAAAAAAAACTACAAAACTCATAAAACAACTAAAATTATATATATATTTATTTATTTAAGTTTATGTTATGTTTATGTTTATATTCATATTTATATATTCAAGAATCTAAAAATGATTCTAAACCCCCCCCCCTTAAAAAATTCTCTTTGTATTCCTGTCTATCCTGAAACTCACCATGCAGACTAGTCTGACCATTAACTCAGAAATCCAAGACCTCTGCCTATAAAGTTCTGGGATAAAACGGATGGTTCACCACACACTGGCAAAAATAAATTTTTATACTACAAAATAAAACCATAAATTTTTGAAAAATACTCAAGAACTGACAAACAGACAGACAGGCAGACAGACAGTCAGTCAGACAGACAGACAGACACACACACACACACAAACACACACATATACACTCATAGAAAATAGTAAAACCTTAAAATATAACCGTAAAAAAAAAAAAAAAACAACAACAAAAAAAACTCTAAAACCTATTAAAAGACACTAAATATAAACTAAAATCAAAAAAATCCAAAAAATAAAAACTATAAAACAGTCATCTAAGATCTCTAAAAACGTTTTCAAAAAACTATAATATTCATAAAAAAAAATACGAAAGAACACAAAAGAATTCCATACAGTAAATTTCTTACTTAATCTCTTCCTTTCTTTCTTTCTTTCTTTCTTTCTTTCTTTCTTTCTTTCTTTCTCTTTCTTTCTTTCTTTCTTTCTTTCTTTCTTTCTTTCTTTCTTTCTTTCTTCCTTCCTTCCTTCCTTCCTTCCTTCCTTCCTTTCTTTCTTTCTTTCTTTCTTTCTTTCTTTCTTTCTTTCTTTGTCTCCCCTTTCCGTCCTAACTTTATTCTTCCTCCCTCCCTCCCTCCCTCCCTCCCTCCCTCCCTCCCTCCCTCCCTCCCTCCCTCTCTCCCTTCCTTCCTTCCTTCCTTCCTGCCATCCGTCCTTCCTTCCTTCCTTCCTTTTTCCTTCCTTCCTTCCTTCCTTCCTTCCTTCCTTCCTTCCTTCCTTTCTTCCTTCCTTCGTTCCTTCCTCTCTAACTCCCTGTCTTTCATTTTTTTTCTTTCTTGTTTGTTTGTTTTTTCTTTCTAACTTTCTTTCTCTCTCTCTCTCTCTCTCTCTCTTGATCTCTATGTCTCTCTCTCTCTCTTTGTCTCTCTCTCCCTCTCTCCCTCTGTTTTTTTTTATTTTTTTTATTTTTTGATTGAGTTTTTCTGTGTATATCTTATTGTCCTCTAGCTTACTGTAGAGACCATACTGAACTCTAAGTAAAAAAAAAAAAAAAATCATTTATATCTACCTCTCAATAGTAGGAATTAAAGGCATGGTCAACACTGCCTGGTAAAACCAAAACAATGAAACCCCAAATATAAAACCCTAAATTTTTTTTTGGAAAAAAGAGAACAACAAAAATTAAAACAACAACAACAAAACAATAATAATACCATAAAATCCTTCAAAAAATGAAGTCAGTTAAAGCATAAATTAAAACTGAAACCCTAAAATACACTAACGTCGTAAAAAATAACAAACAAAACAAAATAGAACAACAAAAAAATACATTAGAAGCCCTAAAACCAAGAAACTCTAAATCACTATACTAAAGTCTGTACAAAACTTTTGAAATACCCTAGAAATCTGAAAAGAATACTCAAGAAGCTGAAATATGCCTAAGATATTTTTATTTATCTATTTATTTATTTATTTATTTATTTATTTATTTATTTATTTATTTATGAATAATTACATATTTATTTTATAAATTCTGTCTTTCTTCCTTTCTTTCTCTCTTTCTTTCTTTCTTTATTTTTCTTTCCTCCTTCCTTCCTTACTTTATCTCTTTGTCTCCCTCTTTCTTTCTTTCTTTCTTTCTTTCTTTCTTTCTTTCTTTCTTTTCTTTATTTGTTTTTTTTCTATTTTTCAATCTTTTCCTCACTCTCCCTTACTTCCTCTTCCTTCCTTCCTTCCTTCCTTCCTTCCTTCCTTCCTTCCTTCCTTCCTTCCTTCCTTCCTTCCTATCACTCTCTCTCACCCTCTCTGTCTTTTATTTTTATTTCTTTGTTTCTTTTTGTATTATTTTCTCTCAATTTCTCAACAGATATAAATATTTCGAAATACTCCCATGCATTTTATTTGATCACCCAGGAAAAGGCTGAAGTCAATTAAAGCTTAAATTCAAATCCAAATATTTAAATGCACTAAAATCATTAAAAAAAAAAAAACACTAAAAACACATTAGAAGCCTGAAAAACAAGAAACTATAAATCAATATTCTAAAAACTCTACATATTGATTTAAAATACCATAGAAATCTAAAAAGAATACACATGAAGCCGAAATATCCCTAAAACATTTGTTTATTTTTTTGTTTTTATATTTTTAATTAATTTTGTATATTTTATAAATGCTGTCTTTTTCCCGATGTTTTTATCTCTGTCTCTTTCTCTCTTTCTCTCTTTCTCCCTTCCTCTCTTTCTTTCTTTCTTTCTTTCTTTCTTTCTTTCTTTCTTTCTTTCTTTCTTTCTTTCTTTCAGTCTTCTTTCTTTCTTTCTTTCTTTCTTTCTTTCTTTCTTTCTTTCTTTCTCTTTTTCTTTCTTTCTATCTCTCTTTCTTGCTTGGATTTTGGAGATTGGGATTCCCTGTGTATACCCTGGAGGTCCTAGAAATCACTCTTTACATGAGGCTGGCCTTCAATTAGGAAATCCACCTTCCTCTGCCTACCAAATGTGGGATTGAAGGCATGGATCATCACTGCCTGGCAACACTAAAACTCTTAAACCCCCAAATATTAACCCAATAAATTTTTAAGCAAATATTTAAAATCACACACACAACACACACACAATCAAATAAACCAGTAAAACATTAAAAAAAATTAACTAAACACTAATAAGAACCGAAATTCAAGAAAAAATGTTAAAATTCATAATAAACAAAGAAATAAAAAACTATAAAAATATACTAAAACACTTAAAACCAAAAATCTCTTAAACACTATTCTAAAAATCTTACAAAACCCATAAAAAAACTCTAAAATTCTTAAAAGTATAAATATATATATACATATTTAAGAATCCAAAATATTCCTTATTTTTTTCTTATATTTTTTTTCTTTTATTTTTTGTAGACAGGGTTTCTCTATGTATCCCTGGCTGTCCTGGAACTTACACGAGACTAGCCTGACAATGAACTCAGAAATCCAAGACCTCTGCCTCTAAAGTTCTTGAATAAAAAGCATGGGATACCTCAAACTTAAAACCATAAAATTTTTAATCTAGAAAATAAAACCTTAAAATTTTTAAAAATACTTATGAACACACACACACACATACACAAACACGTACTAAAACACTAAAATATAACAGTAAATAAAAAAAAAACCTCCACAATCTTAAAAAAACACTATTCATACAAAAAAAAAAAAAACTATAAAGACCCTTCTAAAAACCCTTAAAACGCTTTCAAAATTCCAAAAATTTCCATAGAGTAACTTTCTTATGTACAGTATTTCTTTAATTTTTTTTCCTTTTTCTTTTTTTCTTTCTCTTTGTTTCTTTGTTTCTTTGTTTCTTTGTTTCTTTGTTTCTTTGTTTCTTTGTTTCTTTCTTTCTTTCTTTCTTTCTTTCTTTCTTTCTTTCTTTCTTTCTTTCTTACTTTCTTCATTTTTATATTTCACTCTGTCTGTCTGCCTTCTTTCCTTCCTTCCTTCCATCTTTTTTCTTTCTTTCTTTCTTTCTTTCTTTCTTTCTTTCTTTCTTTCTTTCTTTCTTTCTTTCTTTCTTTTTTCTTTCTTCTTTCTTTTTGTCTTTGTTTTTTTGTTTCTTCCTAAATTTCTCTCTCACTGTCTCTGTGTCTGTCTCTCTGTCTCTCTTTCTCTCTCTTTCTCTCTCTGCCTCTGTCTCTCTGTCTCTCTGTCTCTCTGTTTCTCTGTCCCTCTGTCTCTCTCTGTCTCTCTCTGTCTCTCTCTCTCTCTCTTGAGTTTCTTTGTGTATCTCTGGTTGACTTCCAGCTCCATGTGGAGGCCTCAAAGAACTCTAATTAAAAAACAAAACAAAACAAAACAAAACCACAACAACAACAAAAAAAACCCACCTAACTCTGTCTCCCAATTACTGAGATTAAAAAAATGGGTCAACATTGCCTGGCAAACCCAAAACTAGGAAATCTCAAATATAAACCCCTAAATGTTTTAGAAAAAATCAAGTACAAAAACAACAGCACCAAAAACAAAACCCTAAGCAATACAGTAAAATGCTACAAAAGTCAAGTAAAATCAAACCTAAATTAAACCCCAAACCCAAAAATACACTAAAATCATTAAAAAGAAAAAGAAAAAACACTAAAAATACACTAGAAGCCTGAATAAAGACAAGGACCAAACCCAAAGAAATACATTAAAATGGTAACAAAATAAAGTAAAATAAAGCCTAAATGAAATCCCAAATCCGTAAATACACTAAAATCATTTAAAAAAAAAATGTGTATACCCTGGAAACATGGAAATCACTCTGTAGTCCAGGCTGCCCTAGAAATCAGAAATCTACCTGCCTCTGCCTAACCAAGTGTGGGATTGAAGGCATGGATCACCACTGCCTGGCAAAATTAAAACATTTAAACCCAAAAAATATAAACATAAATATTTTGTAAAAACATTTAAGAACACAAACACACAAAATAGGAAAACGCTAAGAAAATGAAATAAAGCCCAATAAGAATGAAAATCAAGAAAAAAATCCTAAATTCTTAATAAACAAAGAAAAAAATTAGTATACATACACTAAAATTCTTAACACCAAAAATCTCTAAAACGCGAAAAAAAAAAAAAAACTACAAAACTCATAAAAAAAACTAAAATTATATATATATTTATTTATTTAAGTTTATGTTATGTTTATGTTTATATTCATATTTATATATTCAAGAATCTAAAAATGATTCTAAACCCCCCCCCTTAAAAAATTCTCTTTGTATTCCTGTCTATCCTGAAACTCACCATGCAGACTAGTCTGACCATTAACTCAGAAATCCAAGACCTCTGCCTATAAAGTTCTGGGATAAAACGGATGGTTCACCACACACTGGCAAAAATAAATTTTTATACTACAAAATAAAACCATAAATTTTTGAAAAATACTCAAGAACTGACAAACAGACAGACAGGCAGACAGACAGTCAGTCAGACAGACAGACAGACAGACACACACACACACAAACACACACATATACACTCATAGAAAATAGTAAAACCTTAAAATATAACCGTAAAAAAAAAAAAAAAACAACAACAAAAAAAACTCTAAAACCTATTAAAAGACACTAAATATAAACTAAAATCAAAAAAATCCAAAAAATAAAAACTATAAAACAGTCATCTAAGATCTCTAAAAACGTTTTCAAAAAACTATAATATTCATAAAAAAAATACGAAAGAACACAAAAGAATTCCATACAGTAAATTTCTTACTTAATCTCTTCCTTTCTTTCTTTCTTTCTTTCTTTCTTTCTTTCTTTCTTTCTTTCTTTCTTTCTTTCTTTCTTTCTTTCTTTCTTTCTTCTTTCTTCTTCCTTCCTTCCTTCCTTCCTTCCTTCCTTCCTTCCTTTCTTTCTTTCTTTCTTTCTTTCTTTCTTTCTTTGTCTCCCCTTTCCGTCCTAACTTTATTCTTCCTCCCTCCCTCCCTCCCTCCCTCCCTCCCTCCCTCCCTCCCTCCCTCCCTCCCTCCCTCCCTCCCTCCCTCCCTCTCTCCCTTCCTTCCTTCCTTCCTTCCATCCGTCCTTCCTTCCTTCCTTTTTCCTTCCTTCCTTCCTTCCTTCCTTCCTTCCTTCCTTCCTTCCTTCCTTCCTTCCTTCCTTTCTTCCTTCCTTCGTTCCTTCCTCTCTAACTCCCTGTCTTTCATTTTTTTTCTTTTTTGTTTGTTTGTTTTTTCTTTCTAACTTTCTTTCTCTCTCTCTCTCTCTCTCTCTCTTGATCTCTATGTCTCTCTCTCTCTCTTTGTCTCTCTCTCCCTCTCTCCCTCTGTTTTTTTTTATTTTTTTTATTTTTTGATTGAGTTTTTCTGTGTATATCTTATTGTCCTCTAGCTTACTGTAGAGACCATACTGAACTCTAAGTAAAAAAAAAAAAAATCATTTATATCTACCTCTCAATAGTAGGAATTAAAGGCATGGTCAACACTGCCTGGTAAAACCAAAACAATGAAACCCCAAATATAAAACCCTAAATTTTTTTTTGGAAAAAAGAGAACAACAAAAATTAAAACAACAACAACAAAACAATAATAATACCATAAAATCCTTCAAAAAATGAAGTCAGTTAAAGCATAAATTAAAACTGAAACCCTAAAATACACTAACGTCGTAAAAAATAACAAACAAAACAAAATAGAACAACAAAAAAATACATTAGAAGCCCTAAAACCAAGAAACTCTAAATCACTATACTAAAGTCTGTACAAAACTTTTGAAATACCCTAGAAATCTGAAAAGAATACTCAAGAAGCTGAAATATGCCTAAGATATTTTTATTTATCTATTTATTTATTTATTTATGAATAATTACATATTTATTTTATAAATTCTGTCTTTCTTCCTTTCTTTCTCTCTTTCTTTCTTTCTTTATTTTTCTTTCCTCCTTCCTTCCTTACTTTATCTCTTTGTCTCCCTCTTTCTTTCTTTCTTTCTTTCTTTCTTTCTTTTCTTTATTTGTTTTTTTTCTATTTTTCAATCTTTTCCTCACTCTCCCTTACTTCCTCTTCCTTCCTTCCTTCCTTCCTTCCTTCCTTCCTTCCTTCCTTCCTTCCTTCCTTCCTTCCTTCCTATCACTCTCTCTCACCCTCTCTGTCTTTTATTTTTATTTCTTTGTTTCTTTTTGTATTATTTTCTCTCAATTTCTCAACAGATATAAATATTTCGAAATACTCCCATGCATTTTATTTGATCACCCAGGAAAAGGCTGAAGTCAATTAAAGCTTAAATTCAAATCCAAATATTTAAATGCACTAAAATCATTAAAAAAAAAAAAAACACTAAAAACACATTAGAAGCCTGAAAAACAAGAAACTATAAATCAATATTCTAAAAACTCTACATATTGATTTAAAATACCATAGAAATCTAAAAAGAATACACATGAAGCCGAAATATCCCTAAAACATTTGTTTATTTTTTTGTTTTTATATTTTTAATTAATTTTGTATATTTTATAAATGCTGTCTTTTTCCCGATGTTTTTATCTCTGTCTCTTTCTCTCTTTCTCTCTTTCTCCCTTCCTCTCTTTCTTTCTTCTTTCTTTCTTTCTTTCTTTCTTTCTTTCTTTCTTTCTTTCTTTCTTTCAGTCTTCTTTCTTTCTTTCTTTCTTTCTTTCTTTCTTTCTTTCTTTCTTTCTCTTTTTCTTTCTTTCTATCTCTCTTTCTTGCTTGGATTTTGGAGATTGGGATTCCCTGTGTATACCCTGGAGGTCCTAGAAATCACTCTTTACATGAGGCTGGCCTTCAATTAGGAAATCCACCTTCCTCTGCCTACCAAATGTGGGATTGAAGGCATGGATCATCACTGCCTGGCAACACTAAAACTCTTAAACCCCCAAATATTAACCCAATAAATTTTTAAGCAAATATTTAAAATCACACACACAACACACACACGATCAAATAAACCAGTAAAACATTAAAAAAAATTAACTAAACACTAATAAGAACCGAAATTCAAGAAAAAATGTTAAAATTCATAATAAACAAAGAAATAAAAAACTATAAAAATATACTAAAACACTTAAAACCAAAAATCTCTTAAACACTATTCTAAAAATCTTACAAAACCCATAAAAAAACTCTAAAATTCTTAAAAGTATAAATATATATATACATATTTAAGAATCCAAAATATTCCTTATTTTTTTCTTATATTTTTTTTCTTTTATTTTTTGTAGACAGGGTTTCTCTATGTATCCCTGGCTGTCCTGGAACTTACACGAGACTAGCCTGACAATGAACTCAGAAATCCAAGACCTCTGCCTCTAAAGTTCTTGAATAAAAAGCATGGGATACCTCAAACTTAAAACCATAAAATTTTTAATCTAGAAAATAAAACCTTAAAATTTTTAAAAATACTTATGAACACACACACACACATACACAAACACGTACTAAAACACTAAAATATAACAGTAAATAAAAAAAAAAAAAACCTCCACAATCTTAAAAAAACACTATTCATACAAAAAAAAAAAAAACTATAAAAGACCCTTCTAAAAACCCTTAAAACGCTTTCAAAATTCCAAAAATTTCCATAGAGTAACTTTCTTATGTACAGTATTTCTTTAATTTTTTTTCCTTTTTCTTTTTTTCTTTCTCTTTGTTTCTTTGTTTCTTTGTTTCTTTCTTTCTTTCTTTCTTTCTTTCTTTCTTTCTTTCTTTCTTTCTTACTTTCTTCATTTTTATATTTCACTCTGTCTGTCTGCATTCTTTCCTTCCTTCCTTCCATCTTTTTTCTTTCTTTCTTTCTTTCTTTCTTTCTTTCTTTCTTTCTTTCTTTTTTCTTTCTTCTTTCTTTTTGTCTTTGTTTTTTTGTTTCTTCCTAAATTTCTCTCTCACTGTCTCTGTGTCTGTCTCTCTGTCTCTCTTTCTCTCTCTTTCTCTCTCTGCCTCTGTCTCTCTGTCTCTCTGTCTCTCTGTTTCTCTGTCCCTCTGTCTCTCTCTGTCTCTCTCTGTCTCTCTCTCTCTCTCTTGAGTTTCTTTGTGTATCTCTGGTTGACTTCCAGCTCCATGTGGAGGCCTCAAAGAACTCTAATTAAAAAACAAAACAAAACAAAACAAAACCACAACAACAACAAAAAAAACCCACCTAACTCTGTCTCCCAATTACTGAGATTAAAAAAATGGGTCAACATTGCCTGGCAAACCCAAAACTAGGAAATCTCAAATATAAACCCCTAAATGTTTTAGAAAAAATCAAGTACAAAAACAACAGCACCAAAAACAAAACCCTAAGCAATACAGTAAAATGCTACAAAAGTCAAGTAAAATCAAACCTAAATTAAACCCCAAACCCAAAAATACACTAAAATCATTAAAAAGAAAAAGAAAAAACACTAAAAATACACTAGAAGCCTGAATAAAGACAAGGACCAAACCCAAAGAAATACATTAAAATGGTAACAAAATAAAGTAAAATAAAGCCTAAATGAAATCCCAAATCCGTAAATACACTAAAATCATTAAAAAAAAAAATGTGTATACCCTGGCAACATGGAAATCACTCTGTAGTCCAGGCTGCCCTAGAAATCAGAAATCTACCTGCCTCTGCCTAACCAAGTGTGGGATTGAAGGCATGGATCACCACTGCCTGGCAAAATTAAAACATTTAAACCCAAAAAATATAAACATAAATATTTTGTAAAAACATTTAAGAACACAAACACACAAAATAGGAAAACGCTAAGAAAATGAAATAAAGCCCAATAAGAATGAAAATCAAGAAAAAAATCCTAAATTCTTAATAAACAAAGAAAAAAATTAGTATACATACACTAAAATTCTTAACACCAAAAATCTCTAAAACGCGAAAAAAAAAAAACTACAAAACTCATAAAAAAACTAAAATTATATATATATTTATTTATTTAAGTTTATGTTATGTTTATGTTTATATTCATATTTATATATTCAAGAATCTAAAAATGATTCTAAACCCCCCCCCTTAAAAAATTCTCTTTGTATTCCTGTCTATCCTGAAACTCACCATGCAGACTAGTCTGACCATTAACTCAGAAATCCAAGACCTCTGCCTATAAAGTTCTGGGATAAAACGGATGGTTCACCACACACTGGCAAAAATAAATTTTTATACTACAAAATAAAACCATAAATTTTTGAAAAATACTCAAGAACTGACAAACAGACAGACAGGCAGACAGACAGTCAGTCAGACAGACAGACAGACACACACACACACACAAACACACACATATACACTCATAGAAAATAGTAAAACCTTAAAATATAACCGTAAAAAAAAAAAAAAACAACAACAAAAAAAACTCTAAAACCTATTAAAAGACACTAAATATAAACTAAAATCAAAAAAATCCAAAAAATAAAAACTATAAAACAGTCATCTAAGATCTCTAAAAACGTTTTCAAAAAACTATAATATTCATAAAAAAAATACGAAAGAACACAAAAGAATTCCATACAGTAAATTTCTTACTTAATCTCTTCCTTTCTTTCTTTCTTTCTTTCTTTCTTTCTTTCTTTCTTTCTTTCTTTCTTTCTTTCTTTCTTTCTTTCTTCCTTCCTTCCTTCCTTCCTTCCTTCCTTCCTTCCTTTCTTTCTTTCTTTCTTTCTTTCTTTCTTTCTTTCTTTCTTTCTTCCTTCCCTCTCTCCCTCCCTCCATTCCTCCCTCATTTCCTCCCTCCCTCCCTTCCTCCCTCCTTTCTTTCTTTCTTCTTTCTTCTTTTTTTTTGATTTTTTTTCTCTCTCTGTTTTTCTCTCTCTCTTTCTCTCTCTCCTCTCTCACTCTCTTTGTCCCTCCCTCCCTCCCTTCCTCTCTCTCTCCTCTCTCTGTCTCTCTCTGTCTCTCTCTGTCTCTCTCTGTCTCTCTCTGTCTCTCTGTCTTTGAGTTTTGGAGACTGCGTTTCTCTGTGTATCAATGTCTGTCTTCTACCTCCCTGTGGAGACCTTGCTGAACTCTACTTTAAAAAAAAAAAAAAAAAAAAAAAAAAAAAGCACCTAACTTTGTCTCCAAATTGCTGGGAGTAAAGTCATGGACCAACTTTGCCTGGCAATCCCAAATGATCAAATCACAAATATAAAACTTTAATTTTTTTTTAGAAAAAATCAAGTACAAAACAACAACTGTAGTCTCCTGTCCCCAAGCCTGATACCTGCATGCTCAGTGGTGGATTGTGCTGCTCAATTGTTCTGCCTAGCCCACTGCTGGAGCTTGCTGATTTGCTCTTCCAAAGGTGTCACGTGGTCACCCTGCTACTGGAACCCAAGATTATTATTTGGCAGGAATTGGGCCCCCCTCCCCTGCTCCATAACTGCGTGCAGAATAGTAAAATTGAGCTTTCATCAGGATGACTGTCTTAGGTCCATTTTTATCTCATACTCTTTAGCCCTTCTTCTCTTCCAGGTTATTAAGGTGCCTTTCCAGCCTAGAACCCACACATATGGTCATGTGGGTGGAGACAACATTTGGCGAACAAACACAGTACTGAGAAATGGCAGAGGACATTTGGAAGAAGCACTGCTGGTTTGGAGTTCCATAAAAGAAGAAAATAATTAAAGGAAATTCATACCGGAGAAGGTCGGTATGGGCTAAGTTGAAACAGCATTAACCCAAATGCTAATTCACTTAGTTTCAGCAGTGAAGTTTATCAGGGACTAGGAACTGTTAGGCGATTAGACATAGCTCCCAGAAGTTACATTTTTAGGTATTAAAAAAGAAAGGATTTATTAAAAAGGAAATTAATGATCAGGTGGATAAGCCACAGTCCAAAAAAAAAAAAAAAAAAAAAAAAAAAAACAACTGCATCATGAGCATGAGGAGGGAGGAAAATGTCCTAAGAAGCACAGTTAATTTCAGGAGTGCCATGATTTGTTCTCTCTGGGCCTTATAACAAAAGTACTCTGGCCCCTTTTGTGTGTTGTCTAATGTCTGGTGCACCAATCTCTTCTCAGGTTCAATTCATGTATGTTTGTGTCCAGTCTGTATGAATGAATATTCTATGTTTTATTTTGGATAATAAAGATGGTATAAAAAATTTTAACTGCAAAGCCAAGAGCTGCCACGTGCCTCAACCAGGAATTAGACATATGGCAGGAGAGTCCCTGCTGGATAATTGTTCGTTTTAGAAAAAAAGGGCAAGTCTACAATCTCTTAGTTTCAGGGTAAAAAAGCTGATAAATGGTTCGTGATTAATGAATTTGACAAATTATAAAGTGCCCTTTATTCTATGATTGTAGCTACAAAAATTAATATTCTCTGATTGGTCTAAAGTAACTGCTTCATTTGGTGCTTTTTTATTGGAAATGTGTTCTGTGTGTTTTCACAATCAGCTCAAAAGTTGTTGGTTAAGATTAATAATTGTTACATTGCTACAGATAGTCTTAAATTTCACAACTCAACTTCAGAGTTCTTCTAACATGTGACATAAGGAAGACCAAAAGAAAGGGTCTCTAAAGATATTTCTAGTTTAAATATTAATGAATTTGGTTTCTCTTCTAAAAACTAAAATTTAAGATAAGATTTAAAGCAATGCCTCTTTATTAAAGCAGTAAAGCTTACATATATTCATAGGTATTAATTGGCAGCCAAACTTTTTAATATGATAGTAATGCTTCTAATATTATTGATTTTAAAGATGATAAATTGTTTTAAACGTGGGTTTTGCTTTCCCAAGTTTGTAGATATTATCCTAACGTTGCAAAAGAGACTTGAAAATTATGGTTAAAACTGCCAGTGTTCCATCGACGACAGCTTGCAGTTTGATTGCAAATTTAAGATTTTCTACTCACCCATATATTGTTAATTAAGATTATTATTACAAGAGTAATCATCCTATAATTGTGCTAATACTTCATACAAAACTTAGACAGAGTTATCTAGCTATGTTTGTCTTTATGCATAGATTAGACCCGCATACAATCAGTTTGTGTATAGTTGATGCCTGGCAGGAAAATGCAGTTGGGCAATTTTTTCACAACACTAAAGTCAAATAACCTCATTTAAAAATGGGGATCAGAGCTAAACAAAGAATTCTCACCAGAGGAATATCGAATGGCTGAGAAGCACCTGAAAAAATGTTCAGCATCCTTAATGATCAGGGAAAAGCAAATCAAAACAACCCCGAGAGTCCATCTCACACCAGTCAAAATGGTTGAGATCAAAAATTTAGGTGACAGCAGATGCTGGCAAGGATGTGGAGAAAAAGGAACACTCCTCCATTGTTTTGGAATTGCAAGCTTGTACAACCACTCTGAAAATCAGTCTGGCGGTTTTTAGAAAATTGGACATGATACTACCAGAGGATACTGCAATACCTCTTCTGGGCATATATCCAGAAGGTGTTCCAACTAGTAAGAAAGAAATATGCTCCACTATGTTTATAGCAGCCTTATTTATAATAGGAAGAACCTGGAACGAACCCAGATGCTGCTCAATAGAGGAATGGA
>NW_028227286.1:527500-530000 GCF_978045245.1 Mus caroli | reverse complement strand
TTCTTTCCTTCCTTCTTTCCTTCCTTTCTCTTTTTCTTCCTTCCATACTTTTTTCTCATTATTTCTTTTTTCTTTTTTCTTCCTTCCTTCCTTTCTTCCTTCCTTCCTTTCTTTCTTCCTTTCTTTCTTTCTTTCTTTCTTTCTTTCTTTCTTTCTTTCTTTCTTTCTTTCCTTCCTTCCTTCCCTTCTTCCTTTCTCTTTTTCATTCCTTCCTTACTTTGTCTCTTTCTTTCTTTTTTCTTCCTTACATTCTTTTATCTCTCTCTTTCTTTCTTTTCTATAATTTTTTCTTTCTTTCTTTCTTTCTTTCTTTCTTTCTTTCTAACTTTCTCTCTCTCTCTCTCTCTTTCTCTCTCTCTCTTAGATTTTTAGAGCTTTTTTTGAGTTTTTACAAAATAAATTTTACTTTTTTGAAAAATATTCAAGAACACACACACACAAACACACACACAAGTAATAAAACCCTAATAAATAAAAGTAAAGCCAAAAAAATAATCCAAAAACATTTTAAAATATTAACCTCCAAAAAACCCTATACAACTCTCTTCTAAAAACTCTTTAAAAACCCTAGTATTCATTAAAAAAAAAGAAACAAACATTTTCATACAGTAAATTTCCTACTTACAGTATTTCATTCTTTCTTTCTTTCCTACTTTCTTTCCATCTTTCTTTCTTTCTTTAAGCCCGACCATGAACTCAGAAATCCAAGACTCTTTCTCTAAAAAGTTGAGATAAAAGGCATGGATCACTCCAGACAGTAGGCAACCCTAAAATTCTCAATCCACAAAATAAGACCTTTAAATTTTTTGAAAACTATTCAGGAATACACAGACACACACACACACAGACACACACAGACACACACACAAACACACACAGACACAAACATAGATACATACACACACAAATAGTAAAACCATAAAATATAAACCTAAAGCAAAAAAAAAAAGTCTCCCTAAAATGTTTTTTAAAAAACTAACCATACACAAAACCCTATAAATGAAAAAAAGAAAAAAAAAAAGGAAAAAAAAAAGGAAAAAAAAAAAGGAAAAAATATAAGGAAGCCCAATATATGCATAAAGTAATTTGTTTCCTCCTTCCTTCCTTTACTTCATTCCTTCCTTCCTTCTTTCCTTCTTTCCTTCCTTCCTTGCTTCCTTCCTTCCTTCCTTCCTTCCTTCCTTCCTTCCTTCCTTCCTTCCTTCCTTTCTTTCTTTCTTTCTTTCTTCCTTTCTTTCTTTCTCTGTCTTTCTTTTTGACTGTTTTGCACAATGGGTTTCTCTTTGTATCCCTGCCAATACTGGGCATGCCTCTCTAGAGCATGCTGGCCTCGAACTAAGAATCCAACATTTATTCCTCTCAAATGCTGGGATATAAGGCATGGGCCACCACAGCCTGGCAATCCTGAAACTCTTTTTTGTTTGTTTGTTTGTTTGTTTGGGGTTTTTGCTTGTTTTGTTTTGTTTTGAGACAGGGTTTCTCTGTGTAGCATTGGCTGTCCTTCAACTCACTTTGTAGTCCAGGGTGGCATCAAATCAGAAATCCTCCTGCTTGTGCCTCCCTAGTGGTGGGATTAAAGGCATGTGCCACCACGCCCTGTAACCCTGAAACTCTTAAACTGACCAAATAAAACTTAAAATTTTAAAAAGAAAAGATAAGAAAACTCAAAAACTCACACAAAAAAACCCTGAAAAACAAAGATAAAACCTTAAAAACACTTAATAAAACACCCCAAATCCAAAAATAACCTAATATCATTTTAAAAAAAGTACAAACATTAAAAGTGCACTAAAATATTGAAAAACAAAACAAACAAAACAAACAAACAAACAAAAAACATCTTATAAAAACCCTACAAAAGCCTTAACAAAAATACTAAAATTATAAATAAATAAATAAATAAATAAATAAATAAATAAATAATAACAATAATAATAATAATAATAATAAAACAAGGACACAGTATGAACTTATAAGTCTTTTTGTTTTATTTTTTTTTTTTTGATTTTTGCTTGTTTGTTTTGTTTTGTTTTTGAGATTGGGTTTCTCTGTGTGTCTCTGGTTGTCCTGGACTACCATCTGTAGACCATGCTGGCCTCGAAATCAAAAATCCACCTAAATCTGCCTCCCAAGTGCTGGGATTAATGCATGGGAAACCAATGCTTGGAAATCCTATAACCCTAACTATAAAAATAAAACCTAAACATTTCAAAAAATAATAATAGTGAAATACTCAAAAAATAAATAAATAAATAAATAAATCCAAATAAAAGATAAACCTTAAAAATTTTTGATTAAAATCCCCAAAATCTTAAAACACCATAAAATTCTAAAAAAAAAAAAAAAAAAAAATACACTAAAAATACATAAAGTGCTGAAAACCAAAAATAAAACTCTAAAACACTCAAAAACTAAAACCATAAACATACACTAAAACCCTGAAATGCAAAAAAAATCTAAAACAATTATCAAAAAGGCCTAAATACCCTTTAAAAAAACG
>NW_028227286.1:515000-522500 GCF_978045245.1 Mus caroli | reverse complement strand
CATTCTTAGGGTTTTTGGTATTTTTTGTATCTTTTTTCTGTTCTTGAGGGGTTTTTTTTTTAGAATTTTGGTGTTTATATTTTGGAATTTTAGGGTTTCCTTTAGTTTTTATTAAGTCTTTTAGGGATTCTTAAAAGTATTTATAGGGTTCTGTTAGGGTTTTTAAATGAGTTTAGGGTTTTTCATGGTTTTTGGCGATTCTTTTAAGTCCATAGGTTTGAAGGGGTCTTTCGGGGGTTTTTTGTTTGTTTTTTTGAAAGGGGGTTTATGGATTTTAGGGTATTTTTAGGGTTCGAGAGTTGTAGAATTTAGGATTTTTTTAGGGTTTTAGAATTTTTAGGATCTTTTTAGAGTTCTTGTGTTTTCTTTGTATTTTTAGAATTTTAGGTTTTTAAAAATACATGTTAACTATTTTAATTTTTTTTTTTATATTTTTGCACCTGTTTTAGGGATTGTTTAAGGATTTTAGGGTTTTGGTTTTTTTTTTAAGGTTTTAGGGTTCTTTTAATATTTTTAAAAGATTTTAAGTTTTTTCTGATTTTTTTTTTTGCGATATTTTTTTTCAGATCTTAGATTTTGGTTTTGTTTTGTTTTGTTTTGTATTTCTTTTTTTTTTTTTTTTTATGGTTTTAGGCCCTTCTGGCTCTTTTTAGAGTTTTAGAGTTTTTTGTAGGATTTTTGTTGATTTTTTAAAGCCGCAGGTTTTTTGTTGTTGTTGTTGTTGTTGTTGTTTTGTTTGTTTGTTTGTTTTATTTTTTAGGTTCTTTTCATGTTTTTTTTTTTTTTTTTTTTTTTAGGATTTTTTTGTAAGTCTAATGTTTTTTTTTTTTGTTTTGTTTTTTTAACAGTTTCAGGTTGTCTAATTTTGGTTTTCGGGTTTTTAACTGTCTTTTTAGGGTTTTTCAAGTTTTTTTTTAGAATTTTATGGGTGTTTTTCTAGAGGTTTAGTATTCTTTTGGGATTATCAGGTTTTTACTTAGGGTTTTAAAATTTTGTAGGTATGTTTAGAGGGTTTTAAGATTTGGGGGGTTGTAGGGTTTTGGTGTAGTTTTTAGTTGTTTTTTTTTTTTTTTTTTAAGGATGTTAGGGTATTTGTGGCTTTAGGGATTTTGGGGGTTCTTCTTAGTGTTCATGTGTTTTTCAGAATTATAGGGGTTTTTTTTAGTGTTTTAGAGATCTGTTGTTTCTTTTAAAAGATTTTAGTGTGTGTTAGTGTTTTAGGGTTCATTTATGGTTTTTTTTTTTTAAGAATTTTATGGTTTTTTGTATTTTGTGGGCATTAGTTTTTTTGTTTTTTTTTTGTTTTTGTTTTTGTTTTAATAATGTTTATGGATTTTTTAGTGTTCTAGAAGTTTTTTTTTTCTTATTCTTTTTTTTTTTTCTTTTGCAATATAGGGTTTTTTTTTTGTTTTTGTTTTTGTTTTGTTTTGTTTTTTCAGTCATAGGCCTTTTTTAGTGCCTTTTTTAGTGTTCTAGAGATTATTTTTATTATGTTTAAGTTGTTTAAGGGTTTTATTTATTTATTTTTTTTAATTAGAGTTCTTGAGTTTTTTGTTTTTTTCTTTTTTTTTTTTTTTCAGAATGTTAGGACATTTAGGTTTTTTTTTTTTGTTTGTTTGTTTGTTTGTTTGTTTTAATTTTAGCGTTTATAAGAGGTTTAGTAGTCTTTTTAGGGTTTCAGGTTTTTATTTAGGGTTTTGAGGTTTTGTAAGTATTTCCTCAGAGTGTTTTAGGTTTTCTGGGGATTTTAGTGTTTTGTTGTATATTTTAGCTTTTTTTTTTTTTTTTTTTTAAGGATTTTAGGTTTTTTATAGTTTTAGGGATTTCTTGGTGTCTTTTTAGTGTTCGTTACTTTTTCAGAATTATAGGGGGTTTTTTTAGTGTTTTACGGATTTTGTTTTTGTTTTTGAAAGGATTTAGGGTGTCTTAGTGTTTTAGGGTTTGTTTATGTTTTTTTTTTAAGAATATTATGTTTTTTTAGTTTTTTTGGGATTTTAGGGAAATTAGGGTTTTCTGTTTTTATTTATTTATTTTTTTTTATGGTCCTAGAAGCTTTTTTTTTTTTAACAGGTTTTTGGAGTTTTTAGTGTCTTTTTAGGGTTCTAGACATTATTTTATTTATTTTAGGTTTTTTTAGGGTTTAGGGTTTTTAAAAATAATTTAGAGTTCTTGAGGTTTGTTTAGAATTTTAGTTTTTTTTTTTTTAATTTTTTAAAGTTTTTATTAATAATTTAGGGTTTTTTAAAAAAATGTTCTTTCATTAAAAAAATGATTTTGAACGGAAATAAAACTTGAGAACTGTGATTCATGTAATATATGTCAAATAGCCCAAAGAGTTGTTTGTGAGCTTTGAAACAAGGGGCTGAGAACATAGCAGAACAGACCAGGACCTGCCGGAGCAGGCCCATCACCTCCCTATCTCCCACCCCTCTGACCTAACTTAAATGTTACCAGGATGATGATGTTTAAATGGACCAATCATGTGAAACCATGTCAATTCCTACCCCAGCCCCACTCCTTTTATATAAAAACCCCTAGCTTCCAAGACTCGTGGTCGAATCCACTGTCTCCTGTGTGAGGTACGTTTCAACCCAGAGCTCTGCCATTAAAATACCTCGTATTGTTACATCAAGGTGTTATGTTCTGTTCCTGATTCTTGGGTGCATGCAGAATCGGGGGTTGAGTGGGGGTTTCACCACTAGGTTCTTTCAATTTTAGGGTTTTCTAGAGTTTAGGGCAATCTTTTTTTTTTTTTTTTGTATTGTTTGTTTGTTTGTTTGTTTGTTTTGTTTTTATGACTTTATGGTTTTTAGGGTCTTGTTAGGGTTATTGAAGTTTTGTAGAATTTTAGGGCATTTTTATGGTTTTACAATTTTTTAGTGTCATTTTGGTGTTCTTGCTTTTTTTGAATTTAAGGTTTTTAATAAAATGTGTTTATTAAGTATTTTAGGGTTTTTGGTTTTTCTTAGCTTTTTAGGGCTCTTTTAGTGTTTGTTTAAAGAATCTAAGGTTTTTTCGAGTTTTCTTTTTTTAAGGTTTTGGTTTCTTTTAGAGTTTTGCTTTGGTTTTTTTTTTTTTTTGTTTGTTTGTTTGGTTTTTTTTTTTTTAGTTTTTTAGAATTCTTAGGGTTTGGCATAGGTTGAGGGCCTTAGGGATTTTATGTAAGGTTATGAGTTTTTTATGATATTAAAAAAAAATTTGTTTGTGTGTGTGTGTGTGTGTGTGTGTGTGTGTGTGTGAGTTTTAGAGTCAGCGGTTTTTGAGGTTTATTTTTAGGGTTTTTAAACGTTTCTTAAGTTTCTTGATTTCTTCTAGATTTTAAGGTCTTTTAGGGTTTTACATTCTCATACACACAAACACACACTCTAAAAGAAATCAAAAACCTTAAAAAAAGAAAACTCTAAAAAAACTTAGAATCTTTAAACAAGGATTCTAAGGATTCTTTTAAACAAGATCTTTTTGAAGGACTTTAGGAATATTTTTTTAGGTTTTATTTTATTATTTTTTTAATGCTTTAGGTCTTGCTTTTTGGGGGTAGTTTAGTGTTTTCTGAGTATTTTTAGGGTTCCAGAATTTTGATTGTTGTTGTTGTTGTTTTGTGGAGGGGGGGTTGTTTTATTTTTTGTTTTGTTTTGTTTTATAATTTTGGCAATATTTTTTTTTTTTTTAAGTATTTTATGTTATTTTAGGTCCTATTTTTAATTTTTTTTATAAAATTATACTTTTTTATTTTGATTTCTTAAAGCTTCAAGGTTTTCTTTGTATGCTTTGAATGTTTTTAGCGTCTTTTTAGGTTTTTTTTCAAAGGATTTTTAAAATTTTTTTATTTTTAAGTTTTTAGGTTTTTGTTTGTTTGTTTCTTTGGTTCTTTTTAATGGTTTCAGGTTCAATTTTCGTTTTAGAGTTTTAGGGTTTTAAGGGTCTTTGAGGTTTTTTTTTTTTATAACAATACTTTTAAGGGTTTTTTTTAGGGATTTAGGATTCTTTTTAGGGTTTCAAGATTTCATTTAGAAGTTTAAAGTTTTGTAGGATTTTTTTTTATAGGAATTTAGGGTTTTACTAGAGTTTCAGGGTTTTGATATATTTTTCAGGTTTTTTTTTTTTTTAATTTAGGATTTTTATGGTTTTAGGAATTCTGGCACAATCTTTTTAGAGTTCTTGATTTTTTCAGGGTTGATTTTTTTTAGTGTTTTAGGGCATTTTTTTAGTTTTTTAAAAAGGATTTTAGGGTGTTTTAGTAATTTAGGGTTCGTTTATGGTTTTTCTAAGAATTTTTTTTTTTAGGTTTTTTTTTTTTAGATTTTTGAGCTTTAGTTTTACAGCTTTTTAGGTTTCTAGAAGGATCATTTTTAACATTATATTGTTTTTTAAAGTTAAGGATTTTTTGTGTCTTTTTAGGGTTCTAGAAATTTTTTTATTATTATTTTAAGTTGTTTAAGGGTTATTAAAAAAATTAGCATTTTTGAGGGTTTTTTTACATTTTAAAAAATTTTTTATTAAGGATTTTATTTTTATTTCATTTTATGCTTTTATTTTATTTTCTTAAGGATTCTTTCCTTTAAAAGATGATTTTAGAATTTTTCTCAGTGTTTTGGGCAATTTTTTAATGCCATAGGGTATTTTTTATGGTTTTATAATTTTGGGGGTCATTTTAGGGTTCTTGAGGTTTTGTTGAATTTTAGGGCAATTTTTAGGGGTTTAGAATTTTGGGGGTCTTATTAGAGTTCTTGCTTTTTTTTTTTTTTTTTTTTTTTGAATTGTAGTTTTTTTATTTTAAAAAGTGTTTATTAAGTATTTTAGGGTTGCCGGGCAGTGATGACCCGTACATTTAATCCCAGAACTTGGGACGCAGAAGCAGACAGATTTCTGAGTTTGAGGCCAGCCTGGTCTTGAGAGTGAGTTCCAGGAAAGCTAGAGCTACACAAAGAAACAGTCTCCAAAAACCAAAAAAAAAAAAAAAAAAAAATGTATTTTAGGGTTTTTTGTTTTGTTTTGCTTTATTTTATTTCTATTCTTTTTGTTTTTGTTTTTAGCTTTTTAGGGATCTTTTGGTGTTTGTTTAAAGAACCTAAGGTTTTTCAGGGTTTTCTTTCTTTCTTTCTTTCTTTCTTTCTTTCTTTCTTTCTTTCTTTCTTTCTTTCTTTCTTTTGGTTTTAGGTTAATTTTAGGGTGTTTTAAGTATTTTAGATATTTTAGGGTTTTGAGGGTGATTTTTGAAGTCCTTAGTGTTTTTATTTAGGGTTTTTAGGTTTTTTATGGTTTTAAAAAATTTTGGCCATCAGAGAAAAGAGAGGCCCATTGGTCTTGCAAACTTTACATGCCTCAGTACAGGGGAATGCCAGGGCCAAGAGGTGGGAGTGGGTGGGTAGGGGACTGGGGGGGGGGGGAGGGTATGTGAGATATTTGGTATAGCATTTGAAATGTAAATGAAGATAATACCTAATTAAAAAAAAGTATTAAGAACTATTAGCCACCAAAAAAACCCCAAAAAAACAAAAAACAAAAAAAAAAAATAAAAATTGGGGTCTTATTGTGTTTTAGGGTCTTAGGTGTTTTTGAGGTTCAATTTTATGGATTTTTTTTTTTGAAATTTCTTGATTTCTTTTAGATTTTAAGGTATTTTAGGGTTCTTTAGGGTTTCTAAAGGATTTTAGGAATTTTTTAGGTTTTATTATTATTATTTTTTAAAGGATTTATTTTTTTGTTGTTGTTTTTTGTTGATGTTTTTTTTTTTAGCGTTTTTGGGTTTCTCGGTCTTTGTAGGTTTTTTTGTTGTTGTTTTAGAATTTTGGGATATTTTGCTAGGGTTTTAGGTTCTTTTAGGTTCTTTTTTTTTAATAATTTTATAGTTTTTTTTTAAAGGGTTTTTGTTTATTTTTTAAAACATCAAGGTTTTCTTTTTTAGGTTTTTAGGTTCTTTTCAGGTTTTTTTAAAGGACTTTCCTTAATTTTTTTTTTTTAAGACTTGAGGGATTTCTTTAATGGTTTCAGGACCTTTTTTAAGGTTTTATGGGTTTTTTTGGTCTTTTTGTTAGGATTTTTGAGTATTTTTAAAGAATTTTGAGGGCTTTTTTAGGGGCTTATGGTTCTTTTTATGGTTTCATGTTCTTATTTAGGGTTTTAAGATTTTTTTTATTTTATTTTATTTTTTTTTTACAAATATTTAGGGATTTTATTGAGGGGAGTTCAGGGTTTAGGTGTAGCCAAGCATACACAGAGAAACCCAGTCTCAAAAAAAAAAAAAAAAAAAAAATTCTATGGTTATTTTTGTGTTCATGTTTTTTTAGAATTTAAGGAAGAAAGAATGAAAAGAATTTTAGGGACATTTTTTGGCTTTTGATGTATGTTCTTTGGAATTTTAGTTTTTTTATTTTTATTTTTTTGTTTTGTTTTGTTTTGTTTTTAAGGAATTTAATGTTTTTAGAAGAGTTTTTGTTGTTTTGCTTGAATATTTTTTTTTTTTTAATTTTAGGGTTTTAATATTGGTGTTTCATTGTTTTATGGTTGCCAAAAATGGTGGCAGAGTGACTTCCAGGAAAGCCACGGTTACACAGAGAAACCCAGTCTCATAAACGAAAAAACGAAAAAAAAAAAAAAAAAGAAAAAGAAGAAGAAGAAAGGAAGAAAGAAAAGAGTTTCAGTGTAATTTTTTTAAGATGAGTGTTTAGAGTTTTTTTTTTTTTTTCACGGTTTTAGTGTATATTAGTGGTTTTTCTTTCTGTTTTTTTTTTTTTTTTTCTTTTAATGGATTTTAAGGTGTTTTGGGTTGGGTTTTTTTTTGTTTTGTTTTTTTGTTTTTTTTTTAGGCTTTATGGGTCCCTTTTTAGGGTTTTACAAAACTATTTTTAGGTTTTTTCTGTTTTGTTTTTGTTTTTGTTTTTTATTTTATTTTATTTTATTTTATTTTATTTTATTTTATTTATTTATTTTTTTTTTGGTTTTTCGAGACAGGGTTTCTCTTTATAGCTCTGGCTGTTCTGGAGCTCACTTTGTAGACCAGGCTGGCCTCGAACTCAGAAATCCGCCTGCCTCTGCCTCCCGAGTGCTGGGATTAAAGGCGTGCGCCACCACGCCCAGCTTATTTTTGTTTTTGAAAAGACTTTTTGAAAATTTTAGAGTTTCATTTTGCAGTTTCTGAGTTTTACTCTTGTCAGACAGTGGTGGTGCATGCCTTTAATCCAACACTTGAGAGAGAGAGGCTGAGGTATTGGATTTCTGAGTTTGAGGTCAGCCTGGTTTACAAAGTGAGTTCCGGGACAGCCACGCTGAAACACTGTCTCAAAAAACAAAAACAAACAAACAAACAGAAAGTTGTATCTTTATTTTTGTGTTCATGTTTTTTTAGAATTTAAGGTTTTTTTAAATGGTTTTGTAGGGTTATAGAAGAATGCTTTTGAGGTACTTTGGTATTCAGGGTTTTAGTATATGTTTAGAGTTGATTCTATATTTTTAAAAGGATGTTAGGGTCTTTTAGTGATTTGGGGTTCTTAATAGGTTTAA
>NW_028227286.1:497500-505000 GCF_978045245.1 Mus caroli | reverse complement strand
GGGAAATCCAAAACAAAACAAAACATAACAAAACAAAACAATAAACCAAAAAACAAAAAACAAAAAAGGAAAAAACAAAAAAAAATTAGTTTCATTTTGTGTTCTTGTTTATTATTATTATTATTATTATTATTATTATTATTATTATTAATTATTATTATTATTAGTAGTAGTATTAGTATTAGTATTATTGTGTTGTTGTTGTTGTTATTTATAATTTCAGTGCTTTTTTGTTAAGGCTTTTGTAGGGTTTTTATAAGACTTTTTTAGATGATTTTTTGGTTTCGAGTATTTTAGTGCATTTTTAGTGTTTTTTATTTTTATTTTTTTAAGGATTTTAGGGTGTTTTTGGATTTGGTGTGTTACTATGTGTTTTTTAAGGTTTTATCTTTTTTTCCATGTTTTTTTTTTCATGTGTTTTTGAGTTTTCTTTTCTTTCTTTTTTTTTTTTTTAATTTTAAGTGTTAATTGGGGAGTTTAAGAGTTTAAGGGTCGACAGACTGTGGTGGCCATGTCATAAATCCCAGCACTTGGGAGGCAGAGGTATGTGGATTTTTGAGTTCGAGGCCAATATGGTCCACAGAGTGAATTCCAGGGCAGCTAGAAATACTCAGAGAAACCCAGTCACCAAAAAAGTTAGCAAACAAACAAACAAACAAAAAACAAAAAACAAAACAAAAGAAAAGAAAAAAGAAAAAGAAAAGAAAGAAATGAAACAGTTTTAGTGAAATTTTTGGCTCCTTGTGTATTTTTGTACAATTTTACGGTCTTTTTAAGGGTTAGTAGTGTGTTTAGAAGACTATTGTAGAGTTTTATTGGTTTTAGTGTACTTTTTTTTTTCTGTTTTCTCTCTTTCCTTCTTTCTTTTATTTTTTAAGGGAATTGTGGGTCTCCGGTTTTAGGATTGTTTGTTTGTTTTTATGTTTGTTTTTTAGGCTTCGGGGTTTTCTTTTAGTGTTTTACTTTTTTTAGGTTTGTGTGTGTGTGTGTGTGTGTTTGTTTCTGAAAAAAATCTTACGTTCTTACATTTGGGGTATAGTATTTAAGTTTTGCCAGGCAGTGGTGGTCCATGGCTTTATTTCCAGTCCTAGGGAGGCAAAGGCAGGTGGGCTTTTAAGTTCAAGGCTAGCCTGGTTTCCAGAGTGAGTTCCAGGATAGCCAGGGCTAAACAGAGAAACCAAGTCTCCAAAAACAAAATAAATCAAACCAAAAAAAAAATACTTTAAAGAACATTTTGGGGTATATATATATATTATAAATATATATATATAATATATATATAATAGTTTTTTAAAGGGTTTTGTAGGGTTTTTATAAGAGTGAAACTCAGTCACAAAAAACAAAACAAAAGAAAACAAAACAAAAACTCAAAGAAAGAAAGAAAGAGAGAGAGAGAGAGAGAGAGAGAGAGAGAGAGAGAGAGAGAAAGAGAGAGAGAAAGAAAGAGAGAAAGAAAGAAAGGGAAAGAAAGAAAGAAAGAAAGAAAGAAAGAAAGAAAGAAAGAAAGAAAGAAAGAAAGAAAGAAAGAGAAAGAAAAAGAAGGAAAGAAAAGATAAAGACTTTATGGACATTTCAGGCTTTCTGTGTACTTTTTTTTTATTATTTTTTATTTTTTAGAATTTAAGGTTTTTTAAAAGGGTATTTAGGACTTTTGATGATTGTTTTAGAGTTTTTTTGGTATTCAGGGTTTTAGTATATGTTTACTGTTTTTTAAAAAGGATTTTAGAGTTTTTGTTTGTTTGTTTGTGTTTAATATTCTTTATGGGTTTTCTTTTCTTTTTTTTTTTTTGTATGTTTGTCTGTGTTTGTGTTCTTGGGTACTTCTTTTTTAATTTTAAAGTTTTACTTTTGGGGTTTAAGAGTTTCACGGTTTCCAGGCAGTGTCGCCCATGCCTTAAATCCCAGCACCTTGTAGAAACAGTTAGGTGGATTTTTGAGTTCAAGACCAGCATGGTCTACAGAGGGAGTTCTTGATCAGCCAGAGAAACCCAGTCTCTAAAAACTCAAAAATATAAACCAACAAAAAAAAAAAAAACAAAAAAAACAAAAAAAAAAACACATAAATGGAAAAAAACAAAAAAGTTTTAAGATTATTTTTGGGTTGTTGTAAAATTTTTTGTAGACTTTTAGTGTTTTTGTAAATGGTTTTGTAGGGACTTTTAAAAGAGTGTTTTAGAGTTTAATTATAGTTTTTAGTATATTAGTGTATTTTTAGTGGTTTGTTTTTGTTTTTGTTTTTTTGTTTTGTTTTGTTTTATAATTTTATAATGTTTTAGAATTTTGGGGATTTTTTTTCAAAAATTTTTTAAGATTTATCTTTTATTTGTATTTATATATTTATTTGTTTAGTTTTTTATCTATTTATTTATTTACTTATTTATTTATTTTTAGAGTTTTTGGCTATTATTATTATCATTTTAATATTAAGGATTTATTTTTAGAGTTAAGAACTTTAGGGTTACCAGGTAGTGGTGTCCCATGCATTAAATCCCAGCATTTGGGAGGCACAGTTAGGTGGATTTTTGATTTCAAGGCCAGCATAGTCTACAGATGTCGCTTTTGGACAGCCAGAGATAAACAGAGAAACCCAGTTTCTAAAAACAAAACAAAACAAAATAAAACAAACAAAGAAAAAAAAAGACTTTTAAGTTCAATTTGTGTTCTATTATTATTATTATTATTATTATTAATTATTTATAGTTTTAGTGTTTTTGTTAAGGCTTTTGTAGGGATTTATTAAACTGTTTTAGACTTTTTTTTTGTTTCGAGTTTTTTAATGCATTTTTAGTGTTTCTTCTTTTTTTAATGATTTTAGGGTGTTTTTGGATTTGGGTTGGTTTATTAAGTATTTTTTTAAGGTTTTATCTTTTTTCTTCAAGGTTTTTTTTTTGTTTGTTGTTTGTATTTTTGAGTTATCTTTTCTTTTCTTTTCTTTTCATTTTTTTTATATAATTTTAAATGTTAATTCGAGAGTTTAAGTGTTTCAGGGTTGCCAGGCAGTGGTGGTCCATGCCTTAAATCCCAACACTTGAGAGGAAGAAGTATTGGATTTCTTAGTTCAAGGCCAGCATGCTCTACAGAGGCATGTACAGTATTGGCAGGGATACAAAGAGAAACCCATTGTCCAAAAAATCAAAAAAAAATTAAAAAAAAAACAAAACAAGAAAGAAAGAAAGACAGAAAGAAAGAAAGAAAAAGGAAGGAAGGAAGGAAGGAAAGAAGGAAGGGAGGGAGGAAGGAAGGAAGGAAGGAAGGAAGGAAGGAAGGAAGGAAGGAAGGAAGGAAGGAGGAAGGAAGGAAGGAAGGAAGGAAAGAAAGAAAGAAAGAAAGAAAGAAAGAAAGAAAGAAAGAAAGAAAGAAAGAAAGAAAGAAAGAATGTGCAAGCTATTGTTCTCGCCAGCAAGAACAAACTCAGACAACCGTATTCTTCTGCAGCAAAAAGCTTTATTGCTTCTTCAGGAGGTAAAACCCCAACCCCATAAAATGGCGTTGTTTATATAGCCCTCAGCCATGACGCTTCATCACCTGATGTGGCCTGTCACCTCCTGATTCATTGCTTTCCTATCACCCCATTATTAGGCCCTGAGATAGCAGTGACTAGGCGTGAGTTCACTCTTGCCCTTGCGCATAAGGCTTGTTTACTAATTAGGCACAGCGGAGACCAGCACCATCTTATAATGGCGATTGCTAGCAGCACAGCACGGTTCTCCACATCTTCCCCTTTTTATTTTATTAAAATGAGGCTGAACTAGGTCTGTGTCATTTTGCCCATCTGCTGTGGCTCCTGTCTTAGGTCACATCCTCTAATGTCACAGCCTTTCCTGTCATAGGGTAACACTATCACAACTGGGTCCCGTGTCTTAGGTTGATCTGTGCATGAGGAAAGTTGCCTGTCCCTGGATATTGCAGTGCTATGTGACACTAACTACTAAATGACCTAGGGCAAACTCTACAAAAGAGGTCAGCCACCAGTGTCAACTAATTCTTGAGCATAGATAGCCAGATTTCGGGGGAGGCCCCTTGCTCAATGGCAGCAAGTGCTTGAGCTATCACAACCTTGTCATTTGTTTGTTGAGTTCTAAGCTTGCAAACCAGAGCATGAACACATTCCACAGCAGGTGGCAACACCAAATAAGCCTACCCCTAAACATTCCTTAAAATAAGAAAATGCAGATGAAATCCAGGAGGAGAGGCCCTCTGTCAATGACAGGTCCACTCGCATTGAGTTGATCTTTAAAACTGCCACCCTCAGACCTCAAGACTTTCATCGAATCCCTCAGACAAATTTCCTGCAAGATACAAGGAAAGCTGTCTAGACAGATTAGCTGAAAGAGTGAAATTTTCATATTGGACCCTGGTAATACACAGAGCATTCAACATTCGTTCACAACCTAACTGGACTATCGGGTACAGGATGCCTATCTGTTCCTATGACATGTCAAGGCACTGATTCAAATTTATCAGCCCTCCCTTTAACTTGGTACTAGCAGAAGTTAGGAGAGTGATGGCATCAGTCAGATCTGCTGAAAGCTGATTTAATTTTGTGCCTGACTGAACCATACTAGCCATAGTGTATCCTGCAGCTGTAGCAGCAGCTGCACTGGCTGAAATTGCTATGATTATGGCAGCAGTAATGCCAAAATCTCTTTTTTTTGTCGAAACAGGGATATAGTGGAGGGTGTTTCCACCAGAACAAGGATCCAACAAGGGATGCATGCCACCATGGCATGGGTGTCCTTTGTTACATCCCAGCATTGAGAAATCCAACAAGAATCATTGAAACAGACTTCAAATGAATCATTTGAAAGAATAAACAAGAAAGTGGGGTAAACACAGACTGGCATAGGTGGGTAATTAATCTGGTTTACGAAAGTTTTATTGAACCCAGTTATCTCTACTCTGGTATTAGTTTATCCATAAGAGTCCAGGGAGTCAATATATTTCCCAATACTGAGCAAATCTGGAGATGCCAGTAAAAGAAGCCTTTCCAACTGCTCCTCCCTGGATAAAGATCAAAGGATTGAGATCTGTACAACTGCCATTGACTCCACAAAGCACCCACTATGAAAGGGATGCAGTGTAAAGTCCTGTATGTAAAGTCCCTTTTTCATAATAAATTCATTCTGTGGGCAACCAACATGTTAGGAGATTAGGAAAAGTTTTTACTCTGGTCTGCCTAACGAGTGATGGAGGATTGATAATCAGACCAAGGCAAGATCAGCCCTTCATCTTCCAATCTATATTGTAGGGCTATTTTTGGTTGTGGAGGACATTCTTTGTTTGAAAAGTTATGTGGTGGAAATGTACCATTGACCCAAATTGCCTCCTGCCGTAAGGTCCGATATGTAATGGTTATATCTGCTTTGGAAGGATCTTGGATTGTGCTCACCCAGCCTCCTCGGTACTCATTAAACATCCCCAAGGCTCGGAATGTGAGGTTTATACATTTTCCTGGTCCATTAATTTGATGACATAAAGAACCCTGTTCTAATAAAGAGCGATTTTCTCCTAATGATGCTCGGGTGGGATCGTAGGGTAGATATGGTAAATCTAATGTTTTATTAGTAGTAAAGAATTTTGGAAAAACTATAGCATCATGGCGAACTGGCATTGATTTAGGGAAAGTCGAGAGAATGGCCCATCTCTGTTGGCCCATCATACTAGGAACCTGAGACAAGTTCAGCATTGTCAGGATCAAGAGCAGTCCTTGGGAAGTCAGCATCATCCACACCATCCTCGATTATTATTTTGTGGGTGAGTCATTCCTGAAGCCAAAATGGGTTGTCTTCACTCTGTTGAAAAACACAAAAAGCTCCCCTGGATCTTAACCAAGTATGATCAGGGCCTTCCCACAGACCAGATAACACATCCTTCCATTTCACCATTTCTTTTGGTCTATCAGGGTCTGAGCTATGTGGATCGGCTGCAGAGCGACCTTGCTCATCAAGATTCAAAAAATTAATTGTAAAGAGTGCCATGGAGACAGCTACTCTTGGCCCTGAGGGCAGAGTCTCATCAACTTCCCCCTTTTATTTTATAAAATAAGACTTGAGTGCATGGTGGGCACCTTACACCATGCCTTGTCCTTGAGGGTTATAAGGAAGGCCAGTCAAGTGAGTGATATCCATTTGATGACAAAATTGCTGAAATTCAGCAGAGGTATATCCTGGCAGATTTTCAGTTTTAAGGATTGTGGGCTTGCACCAAGCACTCCATGCTTCTAAACAGTGCTATATAACATGAGAGGCTTTCTCACCTGTTAAAGCTGTAGCAAACATAACACCAGAGCAGGTGTCAATGGACACATGTAAATATTGATTTCTTACAAAGGAGGAAATACGAGTGACATCCCTTTGCCAGACCTGTAATGGCCTGATGCCTCGGTGGTTTATCCCTACATGAGGAATAGGCAGAAATTAACAGTTTTGACATTGGGTAACAATGTCATGAGCCTTCTTCCTGGTTAAATTGAAATGGCAGCATAATGTTTCAGCCATCACGTGGAAGAGTTTATGAAAGCCTGTGAAGAGAGAGCAGCAGCCACGATTCTAGTGGCTTTGTCTGCCAAGTCATTTCCATGAGACATAGGGCTAGGAAGGCCAGAATAAGCCCTAACAGGAGTAATACACACAAGATGAATTCTATGTAACAGGGCTGACTGAATTTGCTGAAAAATGTGAGCAAGCTTTCCAGAGGGTCGAATTAAGCTAGCAACTTCAAGCGTATTAACTGCATTAACCACATATAAGGAATCAGATACAATATTGGGCGGTCCAGGAAAAGTGTCAAGGACCTCTAGAACCACCAAACACTCTAAAACCTCGGGTGATGTCTCATTATACTGTTTAGGTGTTACTTGGTCATTTACTACATATGCACATCTGCCAGATTTGGATCCAACAGTATACACTACTACCCTATCTGTAAGTGGGTGTTTGGCTGTTACTACTGGAAACACTATGACTTGGCTTAGGCAAACTGTAAAATTGGATGTTTTGAATAATGATTATTAATTTGTCCTGAACAGGAGTCAACCAATTCTGCCAAATCGTTAGTTGTTGCTGCCAGGATGTGAACTTGAGCAGAGGTATAAGGCACAATTAGAATATGAGGTTCCTTCCCAAAATGAGTAATGGCTGCTTTTATCCCCTGAAGTGCAATTTGAGGCAACTGCATTAGGATACCACTCAATAATATATATATATTTAGAATTTTAGATTTTTTTTTACGGTTTTTGTTGGGGTTTTAGAACGACGTTTTTTAGAACTTAGGCTTTAAGGTTTTTAGTATATGTTTTGTTTTGTTTAGTTTTTTTCTTTGTTTATTAAGAATTTTAGGATTTTTTTCTTGATATTCGGTTCTTATTAGGGTTTAGTTCATTTTTTTAATGTTTTACTGTTTTATTTGACTCTTTCTGTGTGTGTGTGTGTGTGTGTGTGTGTGTGTGTCTGTGTGTGTTTGTGTTTGTGTGTGTGTGTGTTCTTGATTATTTTTTAAGAA
>NW_028227286.1:367500-495000 GCF_978045245.1 Mus caroli | reverse complement strand
TTAAGGTTTTTAGTAGATGTTTAGTGTGGTAGCGCAGGCCTTTAGTCCCAGCACTCGGGAGGAAGAGGCAGGCAGATTTCTGAGTTCGAGGCCTGCCTGGTCTACAAAGTGAGTGCCAGGACAGCCAAGGCTACACAGAGAAACCCTGTCTCGAAAAACCAAAAAAAAAAAAAAAAAAAAAAAAAGAAAAAAAAATGATTTGTTGGTGTTTTAGAACGTTTTTGAGAACTTTGGCTTTAAGGTTTTTAGGATATGTTTAGTGATTTTTTTCTCTTTGTTCATTAAGAATTTTAGGATTTTTTCTTGATTTTCGGTTCTGATTAGGGTTTAGTTCATTTTTTTTTAATGTTTTACTGTTTTATTGACTGTGTGTGTGTGTGTGTGTGTGTGTGTGTGTGTGTGTGTGTATATGTGTGTGTGTGTGTGTCCGTTCTTGAGTATTTTTTAAAAATTAAAGGGTTATATTTTGGGGGTTTAAGAGTTTTAGTGTTGCGAGGCAGTGGTGATCCGTGCCAAAAATCTAAGACTTGGTAGGCAGAGGCAGGTGTATTCCTGAGTTGTAGGCCATCCTGGTCTACAGAGTGATTTCCTGGACTACCACTGTACACACATAGAATCCCAGTCTCCAAAAACACACACAAAGAAAGGAAGAAAAGAAAGAAAGAAAGAAAGAAAGAAAGAAAGAAAGAAAGAAAGAAAGAAAGAAAGAAAGAAAAGATGATGACTCTTTGGACATATCAGGCTTTCTATGTATTGTTTTTCCTTTTTATTAATTTTTATTTTTTAGAATTTAACGTTTTTTTAAAGGGTATTTAGGCCTTTTTGATAATTGCTTTAGAGTTTTTTTGGATTTCAGGGTTTTAGTGTATGTTTATGGTTTTAGTTTTGGAGTGTTTTAGAGTTTTATTTTTGGTTTTCAGTACTTTATGTATTTTTAGTGTTTTTTTTTTTTTTTTTTTTAGAATTTTATGGTGTTTTAGGATTTTGGGGATTTTAATCAAAAATTTTTTAAGGTTTATCTTTTATTTCGATTTATTTATTTATTTATTTATTTATTTATTTATTTATTTATTTATTTTTCGAGTATTTCACTATTATTATTTTTTGAAATGTTTAGGTTTTATTTTTATAGTTGGAGTTATAGGATTGCCAGGCATTGGTTTCCCATGCATTAATCCCAGCACTTGGGAGGCAGATTTAGGTGGATTTTTGATTTCGAGGCCAGCATGGTCTACAGATGGTAGTCCAGGACAACCAGAGACACACAGAGAAACCCAATCTCAAAAACAAAACAAAACAAACAAACGAAAATCAAAAAAAAAAACAAAATAAAACAAAAAGACTTATAAGTTCATACTGTGTCCTTGTTTTATTATTATTATTATTATTATTATTATTATTATTGTTATTATTTATTTATTTATTTATAATTTTAGTGTTTTTGTTAAGGCTTTTGTAGGGTTTTTATAAGATGTTTTTTGTTTTGTTTTGTTTTGTTTTGTTTTTCAATATTTTAGTGCACTTTTAATGTTTGTACTTTTTTTTAAATGATATTAGGGTATTTTTGGATTTGGGGTGTTTTATTAAGTGATTTTAAGGTTTTATCTTTGTTTTTCAGGGTTTTTTGTGTGAGTTTTTGAGTTTTCTTATCTTTTCTTTTTAAAATTTTAAGTTTTATTTGGTCATTTTAAGAGTTTCATGGTTACAGGGCTTGGTGGCACATGCCTTTAATCCCACCACTAGGGAGGCAAAAGCAGGAGGATTTCTGAGTTTGATGCCACCCTGGTCTACAAAGTGAGTTGAAGGACAGCCAATGCTACACAGAGAAACCCTGTCTCAAAACAAAACAAAACAAGCAAAAAACCCAAACAAACAAACAAACAAAAAAAAGAGTTTCAGGATTGCCAGGCTGTGGTGGCCCATGCCTTATATCCCAGCATTTGAGAGGAATAAATGTTGGATTTCTTAGTTCGAGGCCAGCATGCTCTAGAGAGGCATGCCCAGTATTGGCAGGGATACAAAGAAAACCCATTGTGCAAAACAGTCAAAAAGAAAGAAAGAGAAAGAAAGAAAGAAAGAAAGAAAGAAAGAAAGAAAGAAAGAAAGAAAGAAAGAAGGAAAGAAGGAAAGAAGGAATGAAGTAAAGGAAGGAAGGAGGAAACAAATTACTTTATGAGGAAACAAATTACTGTATGCATATATTGGGCTTCTTTGTATTTTTTTTCCGTTTTTTTTTTTTTCTTTTTTTTTTTTCTTTCGTTTAAAGGGTTTTGTGTATGGTTAGTTTTTAAAAAAAATTTTAGAGAGACTTATTTTTTTTTTTTGCTTTATATTTATATTTCATGGTTTTACTATTTGTGTGTGTATGTATCTGTGTTTGTGTCTGTGTGTGTTTTTGTGTGTGTGTCTGTGTGTGTCTGTGTGTGTCTGTGTGTGTCTGTGTGTGTGTATCTGTGTGTTCCTGAATAGTTTTCAAAAAATTTAAAGGTCTTATTTTGTGGATTGTGAATTTTAGGGTTGCCAACTGTCTGGAGTGATCCATGCCTTTTATCTCAACATTTTGGAGAAAGAGTCTTGGATTTCTGAGGTCATGGTCAGGCTTAAAGAAATAAAGAAAGATGGAAAGAAAGTTGGAAAGAAAGAAAGAATGAAATACTGTATGTAGGAAATTTACTGTATGAAAAAGTTTGTTTCTTTTTTTTTTAATGAATACTAGGGTTTTTAAAGAGTTTTTAGAAGAGAGTTGTATAGTTTTTTTTTTTGGAGGTTAATATTTTAAAATGTTTTTGGATTATTTTTTTGGCTTTACTGTTATTTATTAGGGTTTTATTACTTGTGTGTGTGTATGTGTGTGTTTGTGTGTGTGTGTTCTTGAATATTTTTCAAAAAAAGTAAAATTTATTTTGTAAAAAATTCAAAAAAACTCTAAAAAACTAAGAGAGAGAGAGAGAGAGAGAGAAAGAGAGAGAGAGAGAAAGAGAGAAAGTTAGAAAGAAAGAAAGAAAGAATGAAAGAAAGAATTACAGAAAAGAAAGAGTAAAATAAAATAATGGAAGGAAGAAAAAAGAAAGAAAGAGACAAAGTAAGGAAGGAATGAAAAAGAGAAAGGAACGAGAGAAAGAAGGAAGGAGAGAAAGAAAGAAACAAATAAAGAAAGAAAGGAAGGAAGGAAGAAAAAAGAAATAATGAGAAAAAAGTATGGAAGGAAGAAAAAGAGAAAGGAAGGAAAGAAGGAAGGAAAGAAAGAAAGAAAGAAAGAAAGAAAGAAAGAAAGAAAGAAAGGAAGGAAGAAAGGAAGAAAGGAAGAAAGGAAGAAAGGAAGAAAGAAAGAAAGGAAGAAAGGAAGAAAGGGAAGAAGAAAGGGAAGGAAGAAAGAAAGGGAAGAAAAAAGGGAAGGAAGATAGAAAGAAAGAAAGAAAGAAAGAAAGAAAGAAAAGGTAAGAAAGAAAGGGAAGAAAGAAAGATAGGAAGGAAGGAAGAAAGAAAGGAAGGAAGAAGCAAGAAAGGAATAAAGACTGTAAGTAAGAAAATGTATGGAAAATTTTGGGTTCTTTTGTACTATTTTTTTAAAGCGGTTTTAGAAGAGCGTTGTATAATTATTAGGGATTTTTTTTTTTTTTTGGATTTTAGTGTATGTTTAGTGTTTTGTAAACATTTTAGAGAGTTTTTTGGAGGCCTTTATGTTTATAATTTAGGTTTTTACTATTTGTGTGTGTGTGTGTGTATGTTCTTGAGTATTTATTTTTTAATTTTAGGTTTTTTGTTGGTTTAGGGATTTTAGGATTGCTGTCAGTGATGACCCATGAGTTTTATTCCAGCACTTTAGGGACAGAGGTCTTGGATTTCCATGTTCATGGTCAGGCTAGTCTACAGAGTGAGTTCCAGACAGCAAAGGATACACAGAGAAACCGTGTCTCCAAAAACTAAAAAAAAAAAGAAAGAAAGAAAGAAAGAAAGAAAGAAAGAAAGAAAGAAAGAAAGAAAGAAAACTCGGGGGTAGCGGGGAGGGAAGACATTCAGGGTCATTCTTGGATTCTTGAATGTGTATATATATATTTGGAACTATAGAGGGTTGTTTTTGGGGGGGTTTCTTGGGGTTTTAGAACAACGTTTTGGAAATCTTTGTCTTTAAGGTTTTTACTATCTGTTCAATGTTTTTTTTTTTCTTTGTTTATTAAGAATTTTAGGATTTTTTTTTTTGATTTTTGGTTCTTATTAGAGTTTAGTTCATGTTTTTAATGTATTACTGTTTTATGATTTTTTGTGTGTGTCTGTGTGTGTTCTTATATATTTAAAAAACAAAATAAAATTTATTTTGTAGTTTAAGAATTTTAGTGTTGCCAGTCTGTGGTGACCCATGCCTTTTATACCAGCATTTTAGAGGCAGAGGTCTTGGATTTCTGAATTCATGGTCAGGCTAGTCTACAGTGTGAGTTCCAGGACAGCCAAGGATACAAAGAGAACCCCTGTCTAAAAAACTTTAAAAAAAAAAACTAAAAGAGAGAGAGAGAGAGAGAGAGAGAGAGAGAGAGAGAGAGAGAGAGAGAGAGAGAGAGAGAGAAAGTTAGAAAGAAAGAAAAAATTACAGAAAAGAAAGAAAGAAAAAAGAAAGGGTAGGAAGAAAGTTAGAAAGGAAGAAAGGATGGAAGGAAGACTGTAAGTAAAAAACTTAATGTATGGAAATTTTTACGTTCTTTTTTATTATGTTTTTTATAATATTAGGTTTTTTATTTTTTAAGTGTTCTTACAAGACTGTTGTACAGTTTTTGTTTTTGTTTATGATTGTTGGATTTTAGTGTATGTTTAGTTTTTTTTTAATATTTTAGAGAGTTTTTTTTGGGAGGCCTTTATGGATATATTTTAGGGTTTTACTTGTGTGTGCTCTTGAGCATTTTTCAAAAAAAAAATAAGGTTTTATTTTGAGGTTTAAGGATTTTAAGGTTGCCTGACAGTGGTGATCCATATCTTTTATACCAGCCTTTTGAGACAGAGGTCTTGGATTCTGAGTTCATTATCAGGCTACTCTACATAGTGAATTTCTGGACCTCCAAGGATACATAGAGAAACAGTGTCTCCAAAAACCAAAAACTAAAAAAAAAAAAAAAAAAAAAAGGTAATTTTTGGATTCTTCATTATGTATGTATATATATATATACATATATATATATATGTATATATAACACATATACATACTCTCTCTCACACACACACATATATATATATATAAAAGCACATACATATACACAAACATATACACATACACGTACACACACAAACATACACATACATATACATACATATACATATATATATGTGTGTGTGTATATATATGTATGTGTATGTGTGTATATTATATGTATGTATGTTTGTATATATATATGTGTGTGTGTGTGTGTGTGTGTGTAGGGTGTTTAGAACAGCATTTTAGAGATTTTTGGCATTAAATGTTTTAGAATCTGTTTAATTCTTATGGTGGGAATTTATTAAGATTTTAGGGCTTTTTCTTGATTTTCGGTTCTTATTACGGGTTAGTTCATTTTTTTAAAGATCTGCTGTTTTACTTCTCTGTGTGTGTCTGTCTGTTCTTGATTTTTTTTTTAGTTGTTTTTGTTTTGTGTTTTTGTGTTTTTTTGTTTGTTTTGTTTAGTTTTAATTTGTTTTGTTTTAATTTTTAATCTTAATTTTCAGTTTTAAGAGTTTTAGTGTTTCCAGGCAATGGTGACCGATGCCTTCAATCCTACACTTGGTAGGCAGAAGCAGGCAGATTTCTAAGTTGAAGGCTTGCCTGGTCTACAGAGTGATTTCCATGACTGCCAGTGTAAACACAAAAATTCTAGTCTCCAAAACACACACACACACACACACACACACACACACATAAAAAAAAAAAAAAAAAAAACAAGAAAGAAAGAGAGAAAGAAAGAGTGAAAGAAAGAAAGAAAGAAAGAAAGAAAGAAAGAAAGAAAGAAAGTGAAAATGTGTTTAGTTCATTTTTCAATATTTTACTGTTTTATTAATTTTGTGTGTGTGCTTCTTTGTACTTAAGTATTTTTTTCTTTTATTTTTTAGGGTTATATTTTTGGGGGCTTAAAAGTTTTAGTGTTGCCACTGCATTGTTCTCCATGCCTTCAATCACACACTTGGTTAGGCACAGGCAGGTGGATTTCTGAGTTCAAGGCCAGATAGGTCTAAAGACTGATTTCCATGACTTCAAGGGTATACACAGAGAAACCCAGCCTCACACAAAGAAAACAAACAAAGAAACAAACAAACAAGACAGACAGAAGGAAAGAAAGAAAGAAAGAAAGAAAGAAAGAAAGAAAGAAAGAAAGAAAGAATGAATGAATGAATGAATGAAAGAAAGAAAAAAAAGGAAGAAAGAAAGAAACTTACAAACAAATAAATAAAAAAAAGAAAAAAGAAAGAAATTTATAAATAAATGTATTTTATCGACATTATTGGCTTTATTTTTTTTAGAATAGGGATTTTTAAAAAATGGTTTTTATTGTTTTTAGAAGAGTGTTTTAGAATATTGGTTTTCCTGTATTTTTTTTTTTTTTTTTGTCTTTTAGATTTTTCAGGGATTTAGTGTATGTTTAGAATTTTTTAAAGCTTTTTAGTCTGTTTTTTTCTTTTCTTTTTTTTTTTGATTTAGGGTTATATTTTATGGTTTTACTATTTGTGTCTGTATGTGTCTCTGTGTGAATGTTTTTTAATAGATTTTAAAAAAATTAAGGTTTTATTTTTGGGTTTGAGAATTTTAGGGTTGCCAGTCAGGTGTGATCCACACTTTTTTTCTCAACTCTTTAGTGAAAGAGGTCTTGGATTTCTGAGTTCATGGTCAGTCTGGTCTGCAAAGTGCATTCCAGGACAGCCAATGATACATAGAGAAACCCTTTCTAAAAAACTAAAAAAACAAAACAAAACAAAAAGCAAAAACAAAGGAAGGTCAGAGAGAGAAAGAAGTTAAAAAGAAAGTAACAGTGACAGAAAAGAAAGGAAGAAACAGAGAGAGAAAGAGAGAGAGAGAGAGAGAGAGAGAGAGAGAGAGAGAGAGAGAGAGAGAGAGAAAGAAAGAAAGGATTAAGGAAGAAAAAGAGAAAGGAAGGAAGGAAGGAGGAAGGAAGGAAAAAGAAAGAAAAGAAAGAACAAAAGAGAGAGAAAGAATGAAAGAAACAATGTAAGTAAGAAACAAAGAAACAAAGAAACAAAGAAACAAAGAAAAAAAGAAAAAAAGAAAGAAATTTTAAAATAACAGTATTTTATTGACAGTTTTGACTTCTTTTTATTTTTATTTTTATTTTTTTGAATAGTGGGGATTTTTTAAAATGGTTCTTAGTTTTTTTAGAAGAGTGTTTTAGAGTTTTTTGTTGTTTTGTTTGTTTTGTTTTGTTCTGTTTTGTTTTGTTTGTTTGGTTTTGTCTTTTTAGGTTTTCAGGGTTTTAGTGTATGTCTAGGATTTTTTGTTTTCTTTTTTTTTATTAGGTATTTTCCTCATTTACATTTCCAATGCTAACCCAAAAGTCCCCTATTCACTACCCCCCACTCCCCTACCCCCCACTCCCAATTCATGGCCCTGGCGTTCCCCTGTACTGGGGAAAATAAAGTTTGCAAGAACAATGGGGCTCTCTTTCCAGTGATGGCCGACTAGGCCATCTTTTGATACATATGCAGCTGGAGTAAGAGCTCCAGAGAACTTGTTAGTTCATAATGTTGTTTCACCTATAGGGTTGCAGATCCCTTTAGCTCCTTTCCTATTTTCTCTAGCTCCTCCATTTGGGGCTCTGTGATCCATCCAATAGCTGACTGTGAACATCCACTTCTGTGTTTGCTAGGCCCCAGTGTAGTCTCACTAGAGACAGCTATATCAGGGTCCTGTCAGCAAAATCTTGCTAGTGTATGCAATGGTGTCAGCATTTGGAGGCTGAGTATGGGATGGATCCCTAGATATGGCAGTCACTAAATGGTCCATCCTTTTGTCTCAGCTCCAAACTTGGTCTCTGTAACTCCTTCCATGGATGTTTTGTTCCCAATTCTAAGAAGGGGCAAAGTATCCACAATTTGGTCTTCGTTCTTCTTGAGTTTCATGTGTTCTGCAAATTGTATCTTATATCTATGGTATTCTAAGTTTCTGGGCTAATATCCACTTATCAGTGAGAAAATATCATTTGAGTTCTTTTGTGATTGGGTTACCTCACTCAGGATAATTTCCTCCAGGTCCAACCTTTTGCCTAGGAATTTCATAAATTCATTCATTTTAATAGCTGTGTAGTACTCCATTGTGTAAATGTATCACATTTTTGGTATTCATTCCTCTATTGAGCAGCATCTGGGTTCGTTCCAGGTTCTGGCTATTATAAATAAGGCTGCTATAAACATAGTGGAGCATGTTTCTTTCTTACTAGTTGGAAAACATTCTGGATATATGCCCAGGAGAGGTATTGCAGTATCCTCTGGTAGTACCATGTCCAATTTTCTAAAAACCGCCAGACTGATTTCCAGAGTGGTTGTACAAGCTTGCAATTCCAAAACAATGGAGGAGTGTTCCTCTTTCTCCACTTCCTTGCCAGCATCTGCTGTCACCTGAATTTTTGATCTCAGTCATTTTGACTTCTGTGAGATGGACTGTCGGGGTTGTTTTGATTTGCTTTTCCCTGATCATTAAGGATGCTGAACATTTTTTCAGGTGCTTCTCAGCCATTCGGAATTCCTCAGGTGAGAATTCTTTGTTTAGCTCTGATCCCCATTTTTTAATGAGGTTATTTGACTTTAGTGTTGTGAAAAAATTGCCCAACTGCAGTTTCCTGACAGGCATCAATTATACACAAACTGATTGTATGCGGGTCTAATCTATGCATAAAGACAAACATAGCTAGATAACTCTGTCTAAGTTTTGTATGAAGTAGTAGCACAATTATAGGATGATTACTCTTGTAATAATCTTAATTAACAATATATGGGTGAGTAGAAAATCTTAAATTTGCAATCAAACTGCAAGCTGCAGTCAATGGAACACTGGCAATTTTAACCATAATTTTCAAGTCTCTTTTGCAACGTTAGGATAATATCTACAAACTTGGGAAAGCAAAACCACGTTTAAAACAATTTATCATCTTTAAAATCAATAATATTAGAAGCATTACTATCATATTACAAAGTTTGTCTGCCAATTAATACCTATGAATATATGTAAGCTTTACTGCTTTAATAAAGGGGTATTGCTTTAAACCTTATCTTAAATTATAGTTTTTAGAATAGAAACCACATTAATATATATTTAAACTAGAAATATCTTTAGAGACACTGTCTCTTGGCCTTCCTTATGTCATATGTTAGAAGAACTCTGAAGTTGAGTTATGAAATTTAAGACTATCTGTAGCAATGTAACAATTATTAATCTTAACCAACAACTTTTGAGCTGATTGTGAAAACACACAGAACACATTTCCAATAAAAAAGCACCAAATGAAGCAGTTACATTTAGACCAATCAGAGAATATTAATTTTTGTAGCTACAATCATAGAATAAAGGGCACTTTATAATTTGTCAAATTCAATAATCACGAACCATTTATCACCTTTTTTACCCTGAAACTAAGAGATTATAGACTGGCCCTTTTTTCCTAAAACGAACAGTTTTCCAGCAGTGACCCTCTTGCCATATGACTAATTCCTGGTTGAGGAACGTGGCAGCTCTTGGCTTTGCAGATAAACTTTTTTATACCATCATTATTATCCAACATAAAATATAGAACATTCATTCATACAGACTGGACACAAACATACATGAATTGAACCTGAGAACAGATTGGTGCACCAGACATTAGACAACACACAAAAGGGGCTAGAGTACTTTTGTTATAAGGCCCAGAGAGAACAAATCATGGCACTCCTGAAATTAACTGTGTTTTTTAGGACATTTTCCTCCCTCCTCATGATGCAGTTTTGTTTTTGTTTTTTTTTTTGTTGTTGTTGTTTGTTTGTTTTTGACTGTGGCTTATTCACCTGAACAATAATTTCCTTTTTAATAAATCCTTTCTTTTCTAATGCCTAAAAATTTAGCTTCTGGGAGCTATGTCTAATCGCCTAACAGTTCCTAGACCCTGATAAACTTCACTGCTGAAACTAAGTGAATTAGCATTTGGGTTAATGCTGTTTCAACTTAGCCCATACCGACCTTCTCCGGTATGAATTTCCTTTAATTATTTTCTTCTTTTATGGAGATCCAAACCAGCAGTGCTTCTTCCAAATGTCCTCTGCCGTTTCTCAGTCCTGTGTTGGTTCGCCAAATGTTGTCTCCACCCACATGACCATATGTGTGGGTTCTAGGCTGGTAAGGCACCTTAAAAACTTGGAAGAGAAGAAGGGGTAGAGAGTATGAGATAAAAATGGACCTAAGACAGTCATCCTGATGAAAGCTCAATTTTACTATTCTGCAAGCAGTTATGGAGAAGGGGAAGGGGGCCCAATTCCTGCCAAATAATAATCTTGGGGTCCAGTAGCAGGGTGACCACGTGACGGCTTTGGAAGAGCAAATCAGCAAGCTCCAGCAGTGGGCTAGGCAGAACAATTGAGCAGCACACTCCACCACTGAGCATGCAGGTTTCAGGCTTGGGGACCGGAGACTACAGTTGTTGTTTTGTACTTGATTTTTTTTCTAAAAAGGCATTAAAGGTTTTATATTTGTGATTTGATCATTTGGGTTTGCCAGGCAAAGTTGGTCCATGACTTTAATCCCAGCAATTCTGAGACAAAGGTAGGTGCTTTTTTTTTTTTTCTTTTTTCTTTTTTTTTTTTTTAAAGTAGAGTTAAGCAAGGTCTCCACAGGTCTCCACAGGGAGGTAGAAGACAGCCATTGATACACAGAGAAACACAGTTTCCAAAACTCAGAGAGAGAGAGAGACAGAGAGAGACAGAGAGAGACAGAGAGAGACAGAGAGAGACAGAGAGAGAGAGGAGAGAGAGAGGAAGGGAGGGAGGGAGGGACAAAGAGAGTGAGAGAGAGAGAAAGAGAGAGAGGGGGGGGGAGATAAACAAAAAATCAAAAAAGAAAGAAGAAATAAAGAAAGGAGGGAGGAAGGGAGGGAGGAAATGAGGGAGGGATGGAGGGAGAGAGAGAGGGAAGGAAGAAAGAAAGAAAGAAAGAAAGAAAGAAAGAAAGAAAGAAAGAAAGAAAGGAAGGAAGGAAGGAAGGAAGGAAGGAAGGAAGGAAGGAAGGAAGGAAGGAAGGAAGGGAAAAAGAGAAAGAGACAGATAAAAACATAGTTAAAAGACACAATTCATAAAATATACAAAATTAATTAAAATCAATGAACAAACAAACAAACAAATGTTTTAGGGATATTTTGTCTTCATGTGTATTCTTTTTAGATTTCTATGTTATTTTAAAAAAAAGTTTGTTGGGTTCTTAGAAAAGCGATTTAGAGTTTCTTTTTTTTTTTTTTTTTACGATTCTTTTGTATTTTTAATTTTTTTTCTTTTTATTGAGTTTAGTGTATTTAAATGTTTGAGTTTTAATTTAAGCTTTAATTGACTTCAGCCTTTTCCAGGGTGATCAGATGAAATGCATGGGATTATTTCAAAATAGTTATATCTGTTGAGAAATTGAGAGAAAGTAATAAAAAAGGAACAAACAAACAAAGAAAAAGAAAAAAAAGACAGAGAGAGTGAGAGAGAGAGAGTGATAGGAAGGAAGGAAGGAAGGAAGGAAGGAAGGAAGGAAGGAAGGAAAAAGGAAGGGAGGAAGGAAGGGAGAGTGAGGAAAAGATAGAAAAGTAGGAAAAAACAAATAAAGACAAGAAATAAAGAAAGAGGGAGACAGAGAGATAAAGTAAGGAAGGAAGAAGTAAAGGGAAACAAAGATATAAAGAAAGAAAGAAAGAGAGAAAGATAGAAAGAAAGAAAAAACAAAGAAAGGAAAGAAGATAGAAAAAAGGAAGAAAGATAGAAAGACAGAATGTATAAAATAAATAATTATAAATAAATAAATAAAAGAATAAATGAATGAATAAATAAATAAATAAATAAATAAATAAATAAATATATATTTTGGGTTCTTGTGTATTCTTTTCTGATTTCTAGGGTATTTCAAAGTTTTGTAGAGTCTTTAGTGATTTAGAGTTTCTTGGATTTCAAGCTTGTAGTGTACTTTTATTGTTTTTTATTATTATTTTTTAATGTTGTTAGTGTATTTTAGTGTTTCAGTTTAAATGAATACTTTAATTAACTTTTTTACCATTTTAGTATATTTATTATGGTTTTGTTGTTGTTCTAATTCTTGTTGTAATTTTTGTTGTTTCATTTTTTCCAAAATATTAGGGTTTTATAATTGTGTTTTCATTGTTTTGGTTTTGCCAGTCAGTGTTGACCATGCCTTTAATTCCAGCTCTTGAGAGGTAGATGTAAGTGATTTTTTTTTTTTTATTTAGAGTTCAGCATGATATCTACAGGAATCTGGAGGACAGTAAGAGATACACAGAAAATCCCAAACTAAAAAACTAAAATAAATAAATAAATAAATAAACAGAGGAAGTGAGAGAAAGGAGAGAGACAGAGAGAGAGAGAGAGAAAGTAATACACACACACACACACACACACAGAGAGAGAAACAAAAAAAAAAACAAGGAATGAAAAAGGAAAAAGAAAGAGAGGGAGAGAGAAAAGAAGGCAGGATGGTAGGAAGGAAGGAAGAAAGAAGGAAGGAACGAAGGAAGGAACAAAGGAAGGAACAAAGGATGGAAGAGAGAGAGAAAGAAAAAAAAACGAAAGAAAGAAAAAAAGAAAGAGAGAAAGAGAGAGAGAGAGAGAGAGAGAGAGAGAGAGAGAGGAAGGGATAAAGATAGTAAGATTCAGAAATAGAAACTTAGGGAGAAAGAGATAATTTAAAAAATATACAAAATTTATTTAAAATAAATAAATGAATGAATGAATAAACAAACAAACAAATAAATAAACAACTACATAAGTAAATAAATAAGCAAGCAATCATTTTAGGGATATTTCGGCTTCATTTGTATTCATTTTAGATTCCTATGGTATTTTAAAAGAATTTGCAGAATTTTTAGAAAAGTGATTTAGAGTTTCTTCTTTTTCAAGCTTCTATTGCATTTTTAGTGTTTTCTATATTTTTTTAAAAAATGATTTTATTTATTTAAGTGTTTGATATTTAATTTAAGCTTTAATTGACTTCAGCCTTGTCCTGGTGATCAGATAGGATGCATGCAATCATTTAGTTATATTTATATCTGTTGAGAGATTTAGAGAAAGTAATACAGAAAGAAACAAAGAAATAAAGAAATGAATGAAAGAGGAAGAGAGTGAGAGAGAGTGAGAGGAAGGAAGGAAAGAAGGAAGGAAGGAAGGAATGAAGCAATGATGAAGGAAGAAAGAAAGAAGGAAAGAATGAGAGGAGAGTGAGAAAATGATAGAAAGAAAGAAAAAACAAAGACAAAAAATAAAGTGAGACAGAGAGATAAATTTAGGATGGAAGGAGGAAAGGGAAACAAAGAAGTAAAGAAAGAAAGATAGAGAGAAAGAAAGAAAGAAAGAAAGAGGAAAGAAAGGAAGGAAGAAAATAGAAAGAAAAGAAGAAAGATAGAAAGACAGAATGTATAAAATAAATAAGTAATTATAAATAAATAAATAATTAAATATATAGATAAATAATTATATAAATAAATAAATAATAAATAAATAAATAAATAAATAAATATTTTAGGAATATTTCTGATTCTTGTGTACTCTTTTCTGATTTCTAGGGTATATCAAAATCTTGTAGAGTCTTTAGTGATTTAGAGTTTCTTGGATTTCAAGCTTGTTGTATACTTTTATTGTTTTTCATTATTATTTTTTAATGATGTTAGTGTATTTTAGTGTTTCAGTTTTAATGCATACTTTAATTAACATTTTATTTATCATTTTAGTATATTTATTATGGTTTTGTTGTTCTAATTCTTGTTTTAATTTTTGTTGTTTCTTTTTTTCCAATAATATTAGGGTTTTATATTTGTGTTTTCATTGTTTTGGTTTTGCCAGTCAGTGTTGACCATGCCTTTAATTCCAGCTATTGAGAGGCAGAATTAAGTGATTTTTTTTTTTATTAAGAGTTCAGCATGATCTCTAAAGGAATCTGGAGGACAGTAAGAGATACACAGAAAATCCCAATCTAAAAACTCAAAAAAAAAAATAAACAGAGGAAGTGAGAGAGAGAGAGAGAGATAGAGACAGACAGAGAGAGAAAGAGAGAGACAGACAGAGAGACAGACAGAAAGACAGACTGACTGACAGACAGACAGATAGATACAGAGACAGACAGAGAGAGAGATAGAGACAGAGAGAAATAAAGGGGGAGAGTAAGGAAGAAAGAAAAAGAGAGAGAGAGAGAGCGAGGAAGAGAGGGAAGGAGGGATGAAGGGGTGAGGGATGAAGGAAGGATCAAAGGAACTAAGGAATGAAGGAAAGAAAAAAGAAAAAAGGAAGAAAAAAAGAATTGTGATACAGGGTCATTTTTGGTCTCATGTGCACTTTTTTTTTTATTTTTAGAGGTTTTATTTAAGATTTTGAAGTGTTTTTAAAGGATGTTTCAGAGAGTTATTTTGTTTTCAGAATTCTAGTGTATTTTTCCTATTTTTTGGTTTTTTTTAAATTTTTAGTGTTTTGTAATTTTCAGGTTTCATTTAGACTTCAAGGATTTATTCATTTTAATATTTCATTGTTTTCTTTATGTTCTTTTTTTGTGGGTGTATTCTTGAATATTTATTTAAAAATTGAGGGTTTTCATTTTGGTGGTGCATAATTTTAGAGTTGGCAGGCAATGGCTGCCCCTTTCATAAAAATGCTAGCCCTAAGGTGAACTGGTAGCGGATCTTTTATTTGGAGGCTAGCCTGGTCTTGAGATTGATCTCCCATAGAGCCAGGGATAAACAGAGAAACTCAGTTTATAAAAATTAAAAAATATAGAAAATAAAAGGGAGAGAGAGAGAGAGAGACAGAGAGAGACAGAGAGAGACAGAGAGAGACAGAGAGAGATAGACAGAGAGACAGAGAGACAGAGAGACAGAGAGACAGAGAGACAGAGAGACAGAGAGACAGAGAGACAGAGAGACAGAGACAGAGAGAAAAGATAAATAGATAGATACATAGAGAGAGAGTGAGAAAGAGAGAAGGAAAAGGAAAAAAAGAGGGAAGGACGGAAGGAAGGAAGGAAGGAAGGAAGGAAGGAAGGAAGGAAGGAAGGAAGGAAGAAAGGAAGGAAGGAAGGAAGGAAGGAAGGAAGGAAGGAAGGAAGGAAGAAAAAGAAAGAAAGAAAGAAAGAAAGAAAGAAAGAAAGAAAGAAAGAAAGAAAGAAAGAAAGGAAGGAAGGAAGGAAGGAAGGAAGGAAGGAAGAAAGAAAGATAAAGAAAGGATAGTTCTTTAAGTTCTTTAACTTCATTTGATTTCCCAGATTTTTAGAAGAGTGCTTTTGAGGTTTTTTTGTTTTCAGATGTCCATTGTATTTTTTTTTGTTTTATTTGTTTTTGTTTTTTTTTTTTTTTTTTTTAGTTTTTTAAACAATTTTACTGTGTTTTAAGATTTGGGGGTATTATTTTCCCTTCAGCAATTTATTTTTTATTTATTATTATTTTTTATTTTAATTCACATTGTGATTGTGTGTGTGTGTATGTGTGTTCTTGAATATTTATTTAAAATTTGTGGGATTTAACTTTGGTTTTTCATGGTTTTAACGTTGCCAGGCAATGAGGGCCATTGTCTATAAAAACTAGCCCTAGGGATTAACAACTAAGGAATTTTTAAGATGGAGGCTAGTTTATTGCATGGAGTGACACCCAGGATGACAATGGAATGACAGAGAAAGTCATTCTCCAAAATTCAAAAAGAAAGAAAAAGAGAGAGAGAGGGGGTGGGGGGAAAGGAAGGAAGGAAGGAAGAAGAAGAAAAGAAAGAAGGTAGGAAGAAAGGAAGAAATTAAGAAAGGAAGAAAGCAAGAAAGCAAGAAAGGAAGAAAGGAAGAAAGGAAGAAAGAAGAAAGGAAGAAAAGAAGAAAGATAGAGAGAGATAGAAAGAAAGAAAAAACGAATAAATAAATAAATAAATAAACAAACAAATAAACAAATAACTTTTGGGACATTTTGGACATTTTGGTCTAAGTGTGTTTTTTTTTTTGTTTGTTTTTGTTTTGTTTGTTTGTTAGTTTTTACAATATTATTTTTTTCATACGGGTTTTGTAGGATTTGTTGAAGCGGTTTTAGAGTTTTTGTTTGTTTGTTTGTTTTTTGTTTATTGTTTTTGGGTTTTTTGTTTTTGTTTTCGAGATTTTAGTGTATTTTTAGTTTGTTTGTTTGTTTGTTTGTTTATTTAAGATTCTAGATTGTTTTAGTGTTTGGGGGTTTTTAAAGATTTTTTTTTACAGTTTTATCTTTCCCTTTTTTTTTTTTTTTAGGTTTATTTGTGTGTGTGTGTGTGTGTGTGTATCTGTATGTCTGTGTGTGTGTTTTAGAGTATATTTTTTCTTTTTCTTTTCTTTTTTAAATTTTTAGGTTTAGTTTTTGAAGTTGAAGTACTTTAAGAATACAAGGAAGTAGTAGCCCTGCCTTTAATCACACTAAATGGGAGTCAGAGGTAGTGATTTCTGAGTTCGAGGCTAGCATTTTCTACACAGTGTGCTCCATGACAGACAGAGAAACCGGAAACCCAATCCCCAAAAACTCAAAAAAACCAAAAACAAGCAAACAAACAAACAAACAAAAACAAACAAACAGTTTTTGGGTCAGTTTTGGGATCTTGTATATTTTTAAGTTTTTAGAATTATAGTGTTTTTCTTAAGGGTTTTGTAGGGTTTTAAGAAGAGTGTTCTAGAGGATTTTTTGGTTTTCGGTATTGAATGTATTTTTAGTGTTTTTCTGTTTTCTTTTTTTTTTTTCTTTTTTCTTTTCTTTTTTTTAAAGAATATTAGGGCTTTTTAGGGTCTGGGGGTATTTTTTTAGCCTTTATATCTTTTTTTCTTTTTTGTGAGTATGTGTGTGAGTGTGTGTGTCTATGTGTGTGTATGTGTGTGTGTGTGTGTGTGTGTGTGTGTGTGTGTGTGTGTGTGTGTGTTTGACATTTTTTTCTATTTAATTTTATGGTTTTACTTTTGTAGTTTAAGAATTTTAGAGGTGCCAGGCAGTGGTGGCCCCTGCCTCAAAATAGACTAACAATACACACAATAAATTATGATAACTGAGACCCAGACCCAATCAGATGGCTGAGTAAGCACACTCTCACTTGGCACCCAGTAACAGAAACAGATGGTTGAGTGAGCACAGTCTGAATTGGCACCAGGATGGGAGATATCCAGGCATCCCTGGAGCTCCCTCAGATCTCCTGGGATATCTCCAAGGGTGGCAGTTGGTTACTCCTGACACATCTATAAGTAGCCCTCCTCTACATCCTAGACAAGGAGTTCATTGTTCTCCTGAGCACAGACTAGTTTTAACTTAGAATACTGAATTCAAACACAGCTGGCAGACAAAGACATAGACAAAGACATAGAGGAAGACATAGACAAAGGAAGGATCCTACCTCTAAGCAGGGGTCTCTCAGAACTGTGGAGTGTACAAATACGGGCAAATGAGCCCCCACATGTAAAACCCCCAAAGTTGGGCATCTGATCAAGTCTAGTATCAGCTGGCCAGCACTCCAAACACTCGAGAGAAAACCAAACCTGATGCCAAATACAGAGGTTTTATTATCAGCTATCTGAGGACTAACTCCTTCCACTGTGCAGGGAAGGGGAGTTTGACCCTAAGCAGTAACTGTAGGGGATTTTAACAGATAGCTGAGGAGTTGGGAGGAGTTGGGAGGAGAGTTGGCTATAGCTCTTTTCTGGTGAGGATGGGGCTGGGGTTTGGTGGAGTGAGCTGCAGCTCATCTCTATCTCCATATCCTTTTAGGTCTTCCTACAATTATTGCATCTCTGGCTGTAAGGCACAGAATCAAAAAGGCTTTTAGCTGGCTATACATAACAAAAAGCTTCTTTCTGGCTGTATTTTTAGAGCTCAGGGGAAAAAAAAAACAGGTTGGGGATCTTCCAGGGGCATTACTTTAAAGGGGGAAATGCTATAAGTCAGGATCTCACAACTCCTCTTTTGTAGCTCATCTTTCTGCATCTGAGAGGTACTCTCAGCTTTTATTCCTTTCTTTTGCACAGAGGAGCCTAGTGACTTTTGTCAGTTTGGGGGACTCCTTGAAGCTCTTTGGAGGTGTTTGATTTCCTGCTTAAAGAGCTTCTTGAAGCTGTTTTGAGTTGTTTATCTCGCTGCTTAAGGAGCTTCCTGCAGGATGGAAGTTTTCAATCCTCTGAGGACACCATTATACAACTGTATATTAAGAACATTTGGAGTTATAGTAGTTATAATTTCAATATTTCCTGTACTGTATAGTTAGCAATTTTATGTCACAATATAATATTATAATAATAATTACTTCAACTGTGTCTTACACTGCTAACATGGTTTCACATATACATGGGAGTATGGTAGCAGGTGGATCATGATAATGGATTTTACACTCAGATGGCCATTAATTTTATTTCTAGTTTCCAATTTGAAGTGTAAACCATTTACATTGAAACTCCCAGTACTTTAGATTTCTTTTTTTCTGTCTTTTTTTTTTTTTCTGTATAGCCCCTGCTGTCCTGAAACTCATTTTGTAGAGCAGTCTATCCTTGAACTAAAAAATCTGCCTTCCTCTGCCTCCCAAGTGTTGGGATTAAAGGTGTGTGCCACCACCGACTGGTTAGTACTTTAGATTTCTCAACAGTCCGCTCTGGTAAGTTGGAATATGAAGAAAATTGTACACCCCGTTCCCAACACACACAATCCTGATTAGGTGAGAGAAAGTAAAATCTAGGCTGTGTCCCCCACAGAGCTATCCAGAATAGCCCACAAAGGGCATGGTACCTGATATCTGCATTGACATTTTTTCAGTCCTGTCAGAGATGAGAGAAACTAGACACGGGATAGATGTTTTGTTCAAAGTTGATTGGGGATCCACATCATTGGATTTCCTAAGTGACTGCATTATAGAATCTTTGGCTCAGGCATTTGGGGCTTCGAGCAGAAGTTTAAATCACACTTCCACTAGGTAGGTCAGTTTTCCCCAGAACTGAAGTATTATTTTAAGTTTGGTTTTAGTTTTGGATAGGGTCTTATTATGTAGCTCAGAGTAACCTGGAACAGACTGTGTAGACAGGCCTAGCCTCAAACTCACAGAGGATTCTGACTCTGGCATGCTAGGTTTAAAGGCATGTGCTATTACAACTCCTAGCCCCAATAATTGAAGCTTTAGGGAGTCAAACTTTTGTAGCAGGACTAGGGAGTCTTGTCTTATTCAAAGGATTACCTGAATCCAGTTCTTTTTTTGTCTCTCCAGGCCATTGACCTTCTATATTAGTTTCTTCACATGCATGGCAAAAATAGACCCTTAGCTTCTGGGCTCTAGTGTCAACCAGGATGTCACGAATGCATACTCCAGTGAAGTCAGCTTGGCAGGCCGAGAGACTTGGGAGCACTCATGAGGCCAAGAATTTCAAAAGGAACTCACCTCCTGGAGCTTTGGCATTCTCATCACCCATATATTCATACCCTATTCGCGTGTTAGTCTGGTGTATGGATCCACATGCTCTCTTTTAGATTTATCTTATTATAAGTGCCTTTAAAGATTGAATTCTGATATAGCTAAGACTTCGCCAGTGTTCCAACATACTAGAAAGTCCTTGAGCTGACCAAGGGCTTGGAATGCAATGTTGCCTATTCAGTGACATTCAGAATTGCTTAGAATAAAAATTGCTTAGAATAAAAGCCATGTCGTTCCATATACAGGAATTTACAATGGTTTAGGAAGAAGATTGGGCTGTGGATTTTGGGTAATGCATTATTCATGAGATGGTTACCTAGAGCCCCCAATTAGAAATATGACTGGGTGTGAAAGCAATTGCCCTAGGACTGTAAAGACATAACACCTGGCTTCTAAGGCTGTAGCTGAACTTAGATAGGGCTGAGTTGCCTCAGTTGTTATATTGCCCAGTTCCTGCCAGTCTTTCTGTTTCCAGTCCTCTGATTTGTGTAAGAGCCATTAAGCATCCAGTAATCTCATTTGTTCTTTGCCGATGTGTCACATAATTTCCCTCTTTTCTTCTGTATAAAATGTTTGATCCTCAACTTGACAAATTACATTCAGATGCTACAAAATGTCATGTGTTTGTCTGTCTGTCATTTTCGGACTCTTTTCCCATCTGTGACCAGTGACCCGTTCCATGCAGACAAAGGGACCCAGAGGGTCTGCGGCACCAGGACCAAAAACAGATTTCTTGAAATGGGAGCAATGAGAAGTGGGCTAATTTTATTTCCTCAAAAAAAATGGAAGTTCTGGATGCGGCTTAATGCATGATAGAAACTCTTTTGAAATATAACACAGTCCCTGTGTTCATGCCCTTTCCAATCTGCCACCCAGTTTTCTGTTAGGGGTTTCTTAAGTTAGTGATATTGAAATTAGAATGTTACCATGTCCCTACTTGACAGTCTGATGCAGCAGGCTCCTTTTGAAGGAGCACCCTTTTTGCACTTTTCCTTCCAGGTGGTTCAAAAGATGTGCTCCTCGTAGGAACAGTAAAAATAGGCTTTAGGGGTACATCTGGTCAGAGTTGAAAGATGTTCACATCTGTACTTATCATTTAGCCTGTATTTCCACTCCAAGTCCTGCCAAAGGGTCAATGAAGTTGATCAGCCATAATCAATGTTTGCAGAGACACATAAAAATATTGACACTGGTTGTCCTAGGTTAGAGAATAGTGTCTTTTGGATCATCTGTCCCTGTCCTAAGGGACAGCTCTGGACTTCCTGTAATTCCACTGTTGGGGAAACTGTGTATCAAAACATAGAGTCTCCTATATTGGTAATTGGAGTAGGCAATTTTGTTATACTTGAAAAATGTATGTGGTAAATAAAGCTGGGTTCTAATAACTCCTTGGCCTAACTGAGTCAGACAAATACAGTAGATAACAGAATAAGCAAGCTGGGCCCACAAAGCAAGAGCAGGTCATTCCTAGCAAGTAGTGGCTATGTATTCTTTCCATAGAAGGTAAAAAAAAAAAAATAGAACCCAGTAATTGTGTTTTTCTTTTCTACCTTTTGAGAGGCCTCAGCAAACCTTAAAACTTTCTGAGCTTCCTAAATCTTGGAAGTTTTGTTTGCTTCTGAGTTGTAGGATCCTCTATCATTATAGGAAAAATATGTGTGAGAATTTTGCTTTCTATAAAAACCCAGTAATGTTATATGAGTATGTTTTTTTTTGTTTTGTTTTGCTTTGTTTTGTTTTAATCTCATGTGTGTCCCCTACTGCACATGGTTTATGTTTGAAATTCTAGTGATTCTTGAGAGAATATTAATGAAAGAGCTCCTGAGAGGACCTGGGGCAGCTGCTGCTCCTGCTGCATCTGCTTTTATTTTTATTGGATTAAATGAACAATGTTCTAGCCAATGGAGCAAAGTTGTGGGTTTATTACGGTCTAAGGGCACTGATAGACATACATTGTTGAAAGGAGAAAAACAAGTGCATAGTTGAGCGCACAAGTAGGGAGTTATTTTAATTTAAAAAATGTTAATGCTAATTAAAAAAATAGTTGGATAGGGGCTAGGTATTTGGCTAACTGGGTAATTTACTTGCACTAACAGTAAATTCTAATATGCCAGCACTTGTCTGTAACCGAGCCATGGAGGAGTAAAGAGAGATAGATGCCATGGCTTGCTGACATACCTGTGTAGCTGAAATGGTCAGCTCCAGGTTCAACGATAACAACTATCTCAAAATAAGATGAACAGCAGTAGAGGAAGTTACTCTTATCTTTCCAGCTTATCTGGAATGATTAGTTCATTTAAGAAAGTTTAGAAAAACAGTATAATTGATTCGTAAAAATGTTTAAACATTGAATAATTTATAAAAGAAATATTTCAATTCTTTCTATCTATAAATGTATATTTGACATTATGGGGAATGAAGATTAACAGCTTAAGAATGAATCTAAATACATTGAATAGGCCACTGACACAGTGTGTGCATAATTGTGAGTTTTAATTATGATATATTTTCAATTATCATAACAGTATGTTGGAAAATATGTATGTTGAATGTGTCTGAATAAATAAAATACTAATCCAAAAAAAAAAAGAATGAATTTAAAAACCAAATTTCTATATGTTTGCTGAACATCGAAATAGAAGACATCCTTGATCATTTATGTTTGAAGACCCATGTGAAGTATCCTTAATGATTAGGTAAGTTTAGGTGTAATATATCTGAAGGCCAAACCAAATGAAATGATGTTTTGATGATTTTATGAGAATACAAAAATCCATGTCTCAAACAAAAATTTATAGATTTTGTCAGTTGCATTTAATGTGTTAGTGTTATGAACTATAACATGGCAAAGGAGTACCTTTGGTGGGCTTATGCAAGTGTTGCCCTTGAGTAATTACACCATGCAACAGACCTACTATGAAGGGATTTATTGGGAGACCGTAGAGGAGTGAGGAACTTGGAGAGGTACAAAGGCATACAGACAGAAGCAAAATCATTAGGTCAGAAAAAAGTGGAGCAGAGAATAGATAGAGGGGAAGCTGGGAACAAAGAGAGAGCCAGAGAGCTACAGAAACAAGAAAAATGGGCATAGAGAGGCTGGGCCTGGAACAGAGAGAGGGGGCTAATCAGTTCTTTTATTCTGCCCCACAGTTAGTAGTTTAGTTTGTTTCAAGAAAGAAATATAATTTCTTTCAATGAATTTTGTAAGTAATCAGAAAATATTTTCATCTCTCAGAGCTGGTGGTGTTAATTTTATAGTTTTTATAAGTTTTTGTTGTTGTTTTGTTTTGTTTTTTGTTTTTTTTTTTTTTTTGTGGGACTAATTTCTTAAGAACAATATAAGCCAGGAATGTTGTCACATACCTGTAATAACACCTACATGCAATGCTGTGATCACCTTGACCCTAAATATTCTAGGCCTCCCTGGACAATACACAACATACTAAGTGCCTATCTCAAAAATGAAATAAATCAATCCAATTTACCTTCTATATTTGTATCTTGTACCTTTGGAAACTAATAAGATAATGAATCAAAAGCAAATTTCAAATATCTGTATGAATAAAAACAATAAGAAATGTTAAGAAGTTTAAAAAAGTCCGCCGAACTTAGTCTGTAGAGGTGAGAGTGAGGACCACAGAGGCAGACAGCTTCTGGGACAGGCGGGAGCCACAGAGCCGCTGAGGCAGCACCCTTTTGGAGCAGCAGACATCCAGCACCTTCCCAGCCGGAGGACAGTGATATACCCTGCAGGGAGCGCCATCTTGGCCCCGGGACTCTGCCGAACTTAGTCTGCAGAGGTGAGAGTGAGGACCACAGAGGCAGACAGCTTCTGGGACAGGCGGGAGCCACAGAGTCGCTGAGGCAGCACCCTTTTGGGGCTGCAGACATCCGGCACCCTCCCAGCTGGAAGACTGTATTCTGCCCTGCACAGGAGCCCTCCGCCTCAGGAGCAGGGAGCACATCTTGGATCCAGGACTCCTCTGAACTTAGGAACGTAGTCTGCACAGCTGAGAGTGTGCACCACAGAAGCTGACAGCTTCTGTGACCTGCCAAAGCAACACAGCATCTGGGAAAGGTCCTGTTTTCGGCCTACTTCTTCGCCAGGAGAAGGTCCAAACGCCAGATATCTGTACACCTTCCCTTTAAGAGGAAAGCTTGTCAGAAGGGAGTGCTCTAACCACTGAAACTCAGAGGAGAGAGCCTGTCTCCCAGGTCTGCTGACAGACGATACTCAGAATCAACAGAAGAACAACCTCTGAACAGAGACAACTATAACAACTCCAGAGATTACCAGATGGCAAGAGGTAAAAGTAAGAATCTTACTAACAGAAACCAAGACCACTCACCATCATCAGGACCCAACACTCCCACTTCGCCCAGTCCAGGGCACCCCAACACACCTGAAAAGCTAGACCTGGATTTAAAACCATATCTCATGATGATGATAGAGGACATCAAGAAGGACTTTAAAGAACTACAGGAGAACATGGCTAAAGAGTTACAAGTCCTTAAAGAAAAACAGGAAAACACAACCAAACTGGTAGAAGTCCTTAAAGAGAAACAAGAAAACACATCCAATCAGATGATGGAAATGAACAAAACCATACTAGACCTAAAAAGGGAAGTAGACACAATAAAGAAAACACAAAATGAGGCAACACTGGAGATAGAAACCCTAGGAAAGAAATCTGGAACCATAGATGCAAGCATCAGCAACAGAATACAAGAGATGGAAGAGAGAATCTCAGGTGCAGAAGATTCCATACAGAACATCGGCACAACAATCAAGGAAAATGGAAAATGCAAAAAGATCCTAACTCAAAACATCCAAAAAATACAGGACACAATGAGAAGACCAAACCTATGGATAATAGGAGTGGATGAGAATGAAGATTTTCAACTCAAAAGACCAGCAAACATCTTCAACAAAATTATAGAAGAAAACTTCCCAAATCTAAAGAAAGAGATGCCCATGAACATACAAGAAGCCTACAGAACTCCAAATAGGCTGGACCAGAAAAGAAATACCTCCCGACACATAATAATCAGAACAACAAATGCACTAAATAAAGATAGAATACTAAAAGCAGTAAGAGAAAAAGGCCAAGTAATATATAAAGGCAAGCCTATCAGAATTACACCAGATTTTTCACCAGAGACTATGAAAGCCAGAAGATCCTGGATAGATGTTATACAGACACAAAAAGAACACAAATTCCAGCCCAGGCTACTATACCCAGCCAAACTCTCAATTGACATAGATGGAGAAACCAAAGTATTCCACGACAAAACCAAATGCACACATTATCTCTCCACGAATCCAGCCCTCCAAAAGGATAATAACAGGAAAAAACCAATACAAGGACGGGAACCATGTCCTAGAAACAACAAGAAGGTAATCCCTCAACAAACCTAAAAGAAGACAGCCACAAGAACAGAATGCCAACTTTAACAACAAAAATAACAGGAAACAACAATTACTTTTCCTTAATATCTTTTAATATCAATGGTCTCAACTCCCCAATAAAAAGACATAGACTAACAAACTGGCTACACAAACAAGACCCAACATTTTGCTGCTTACAGGAAACTCATCTCAGAGAATAAGATAGACACTACCTCAGAATGAAAGGCTGGAAAACAATTTTCCAAGCAAATGGTATGAAGAAACAAGCTGGAGTAGCCATTCTAATATCTGATAAGATTGACTTCCAACCCATAGTCATCAAAAAAGACAGGGAGGGGCACTTCATACTCATCAAAGGTAAAATCCTCCAAGAGGAACTATCAATCCTGAATATCTATGCTCCAAATTCAAAGGCAGCCTCATTCATTAAAGAAACTTTAGTAAATCTCAAAGCACACATTGCACCTCATACAATAATAGTGGGAGACTTCAACACACCACTTTCACCAATGGACAGATCATGGAAACAGAAACTAAACAGGGACACAGTGAAACTAACAGAAGTTATGGATCAAATGGATCTGGCAGATATCTACAGAACATTTTACCCTAAAACAAAAGGATATACCTTCTTCTAAGCACCTCATGGTACCTTCTCCAAAATTGACCACATAACTGGGCACAAAACAGGACTCAACAGATACAAAAATATTGAAATAGTCCCATGCATCCTATCAGATCACCATGGACTAAGGTTGATCTTCAATATCAAAATAAATAATAGAAAGCCAACATTCACGTGGAAACTGAACAACACTCTTCTCAATGATACCTTGGTAAAGGAAGGAATAAAGAAAGAAATTAAGGACTTTTTAGAGTTCAATGAAAATGAAGCCACAACATACCCAAACTTATGGGATGCAATGAAAGCATTTCTAAGAGGAAAACTCATAGCTCTGAGTGCCTCCAAAAAGAAACTAGAAAGAGCACACATTAGCAGCTTGACAACACAACTAAAAGCACTAGAACAAAAGGAAGCAAATTCACCCAAAATGAGTAGACGGCAGGAAATAATCAAACTCAGGGGCGAAATCAATCAAGTGGAAACAAGAAGAACTATTCAAAGAATCAACCAATCAAGGAGCTGGTTCTTTGAGAAAATCAAAAAGATAGATAAACCCTTAGCCAGACTCACTAGAGGGCACAGGGAAAGCATTCTAATTAACAAAATCAGAAATGAAAAAGGAGACATAACAACAGATCCTGAAGACATCCAAAACACCATCAGATCCTTCTACCAAAGGCTATACTCAAAAAAACTGGAGAACCTGGATGAAATGGAGAAGTTCCTAGACAGGTACCAGGTACCAAAGTTGAACCAAGATCAGGTTAATGATCTAAACAGCCCTATATCCCCCAAATAAATAGAAGCAGTCATTAATAGTCTCCCAACCAAAAAAAAGCCCAGGAGCAGATGGGTTTAGTGCAGACTTCTATCAGACCTTCAAAGAAGATCTAATCCAAGTTCTTCACAAACTATTCCACAAAATAGAAACAGAAGGTACACTACCCAACTCATTCTATGAAGCCACAATTACTCTGATACCTAAACCACAAAAAGACCCAACAAAGATAGAAAACTTCAGTCCAATATCCCTTATGAATATTGATGCAAAAATCCTCAATAAAGTTCTTGCTAACCGAATCCAAGAACACATCAAAACAATCATCCATCCTGACCAAGTAGGTTTCATCCCAGGGATGCAGGGATGGTTCAATATATGGAAATCCATCAACGTAATCCAGTATATAAACAAACTCAAATAAAAAAACCACATGGTCATCTCCTTTGATGCGGAAAAAGCATTTGACAAGATCCAACACCCATTCATGATAAAAGTCTTGGAAAGATCAGGAATTCAAGGCCCATACCTAAACATGATAAAAGCAATCTACAGCAAACCAGTAGCCAACATCAAAATAAATGGTGAGAAGCTTGAAGCAATCCCTCTAAAATCAGGGACTAGACAAGGCTGTCCACTTTCTTCATACCTATTCAACATTGTACTTGAAGTCCTAGCCAGAGCAATTCGAAAACAAAAGGAGATCAAAGGGATACAAATTGGAAAAAATGAAGTCAAAATATCACTTTTTGCAGATGATATGATAGTATATATAAGTGACCCTAAAAATTCCACCAGAGAACTCCTAAGCCTGATAAACAGCTTCGGTGAAGTAGCTGGATATAAAATTAACTCAAACAAATCAATGGGCTTTCTCTACACAAAGAATAAACAGGCTGAGAAAGAAATTAGGGAAACGACACCGTTCTCAATAGTCACAAATAATATAAAATATCTTGGTGTGACTCTAACTAAGGAAGTGAAAGATCTGTATAATAAAAACTTCAAGTCTCTGAAGAAAGAAATTCTAGAAGATCTCAGAAGATGGAAAGATCTCCCATGATCATGGATTGGCAGGATCAACATTGTAAAAATGGCTATCTTGCCAAAAGCAATCTACAGATTCAATGCAATCCCGATCAAAATTCCAAATCAATTCTTCAACGAATTAGAAAGTGCAATCTGCAAATTCATCTGGAATAACAAAAAACCTAGGATAGCAAAAACTCTTCTCAAGGATAAAAGAACCTCTGGTGGAATCACATGCCGGACCTAAAGCTGTACTACAGAGCAATTGTAATAAAAAAGGCGTGGTAGTGGTATAGTGACAGACAAATAGACCAATGGAATAGAATTGAAGACCCAGATATGAACCCACACACCTAATGTCACTTGATCTTCGACAAGGGAGCTAAAACCATCCAGTGGAAGAAAGACAGCATTTTCAACAAATGGTGCTGGCACAACTGGTTGTTATCATGTAGAAGAATGCGAATCGATCCATTCCTATCTCCTTGTACTAAGGTCATGTCTAAGTGGATCAAGGAACTTCACATAAAACCAGAGACACTGAAACTTATAGAGGAGAAAGTGGGGAAAAGCCTTGAAGATATGGGCACAGGGGAAAAATTCTTGAATAGAACAGCAATGGCTTGTGCTGTAAGATCGAGAATTGACAAGTGGGACCTCATGAAACTGCAAAGCTTCTGCAAGGCAAAAGACACCATCAATAAGACAAAAAAACCACCAACAGATTGGGAAAGGATCTTTACCTATCCTAAATCAGATAGGGGACTAATATCCAATATATATAAGGAACTCAAGAAGGTGGACTCCAGAAAGTCAAATAACCCCATTAAAAATGGGGCTCAGAACTGAACAAAGAATTCTCACCTGAGGAATACCGAATGGCAGAGAAGCACCTGAAAAAAAGTTCAACATCCTTAATCATCAGGGAAATGCAAATCAAAACAACCCTGAGATTCCACATCACACCAGTCAGAATGGCTAAGATCAAAAATTCAGGTGACAGCAGATGCTGGCGAGGATGTGGAGAAAGAGGAACACTCCTCCATTGTTGGTGGGATTGCAAGCTTGTACAACCACTCTGGAAATCTGTCTGGCGGTTCCTCAGAAAATTGGACATAGTACTACCGGAGGATCCAGCAATACCTCTCCTGGGCATATATCCAGAAGATGTCCCAACCGGTAAGAAGGACACATGTTCCACTATGTTCATAGCAGCCCTATTTATAATAGCCAGAAGCTGGAAAGAACCCAGATGTCCCTCAACAGAGGAATGGATACAGAAATTATGGTACATCTACACAATGGAGTACTACTCAGCTATTAAAAAGAATGAATTTATGAAATTCCTAGCCAAATGGATGGACCTGGAGGGCATCATCTTGAGTGAGGTAACACAATCACAAAGGAACTCACACAATATGTATTCACTGATATGTGGATATTAGCCCAAAACAAAGGATATCCAGGATATAAGATACAATTTGCTAAACGCATGAAACTCAAGAAGAATGAAGACCAAAATGTGGACACTGTGCCCCTTCTTAGAATTGGGAACGAAACACCCATGGAAGGAGTTACAGAGACAAAGCTTGGAGCTGTGATGAAAGGATGGACCATCTAGAGACTGCCATATCCAGGGATCCATCCCATAATCAGCTTCTAAATGCGGACACCATTGCATACACTAGCAAGATTTTGCTGAAAGGACCCAAAGATAGCTGTCTCTTGTGAGACTATGCAGGGGCCTAGCAAACACAGGAGTGGATGCTCACAGTCATCTATTGGATGTATCACAGGGCTCCCAATCGAGAAGCTAGAGAAAGTACCCAAGGAGCTAAAGGGATATGCAACCCTATAGTTGGAACAACATTATGAACTAACCAGTACCCCGGAGCTCTTGTCTCTAGCTGCATATGTATCGAAAGATGGCCTATTCGGTCATCATTGGAAAGAGAGGCCCATTGGACTTGCAAACTTTATATGCCCCAATATACGGGAATGCCAGTGCCAAAAGAATGGGAATGGGTGGGTAGGGACGTGAGGGGCGCTATGGGGACTTTTGGGATAGCATTGGAAATGTAATTGAGGAAAATATGTAATAAAAAATTTTAAAAATTAAAAAAAATAAGTTTTAATAAAAACACGACAGTGATGGGGAGGGAGGAGGTTGGTAGGGAAAGGGGACAAGAAGGTGAAGAAAGGAACATGATCAGGTATTGGGGTGTTGAACAGGACTGAAGCACTGAGAACAAGCAAAAAGAATGGAAACAGGCAACTTTGTCAGATAGGAGGTGAAAAATCCCTCTAGAATATATCAGAGACCTGGGAGTTGAGAGACCCTAAGGACCTGGAGGAGGGACCTAAGAGGAAATGCCCTACAAGGGGGAGAGGGAACTTGTAGAGTCCTCCTCCAGTGGAGGTACAGGACATCAAGTTGAAAGATGGGATTATCATCCCAAAGTTAAAAGCTCTAACACAGAATTGTTTCTGTCTGAAAGAACTGTAGGGAAAAAAATGGAGAAAAGCCTAAAGAAAAGGAGATCCAGTAAATGGACCAAATTGAAATCCAGCTCAAGGAGAGGCATCAAGGCCTGACACTATTACTTATGCTATCATATGCTCACGAAAAATGAGCTTATCATGACTGCCCTCTGAAAGACCAAACCAACAGGCGAAAGAGTCAGATCCTGAAATTTATATGCAACCAATGGACAGAAGCTGGGAACCCCTGTGGATGAATTGGGGAAAAAAGCTGCAAGAATCTGAGGAAGAGGGCTACCCAGTAGTAGGACCAACAGTCTCAGATTTTCCAGGATCACTCAGACACTGAGCCAGCACCTAGGCATCATACACCAGCTGATAAGTAGCCCACAATAAATATACAGCATAGGACTGCCGGGTCTAGACTCAGTCAGATAAGGTACATGCAATCCTCAAGGGACTTGAGGCCGCAGGGAGCAGGGAGGTCTGGTGGGGTAGAGGCAGGATGGTGGGGACATACTCTTGGAGATGGGGAGTGGGGACTTGGGGGCATGGGGTTATGGGGGCATATGGGAAGGGGGTATGGGATTTGTAACAGTCAGAGGGTGGACTAGGGGGGCGATAAAGTCTGGACTTAGAAGAAAGATTAAAGAATAAATTATAAATAACTCACTACAATAGTGTGGGGAAGTTTGGTCCAACGGGCTATTTTCCATTCACATATTATTTTAGATTTTATTTGGAAGTTAATATAAATATGCTCTTATAATTAAACAAGAAAATGATTAGAGATGTTAAAAAATAAAGGAGTTGTATTTTGACTCTAAAGGTATACCTCCTAGTTAACGTTGTAATCACATCATTGAGATTTAACTTCCTTCAGAGAAGCATCAGAATAACAAGGATTAAAGAACCTTTCAAACTCTGTTTTATAGGAGACAAAAAATTAGCAATTTTTTTATTTGGTTACAAATGTACAAGCAAGTGAAAAATGTGCATGCTTCATTAGTCTGAAGATTGGAAATTATAAAAGTACTTCAGAGTATTCTCCATGATATCTCTTTTAAACACAGACATTTTTTCTCCGTTCACCATCTGTATCAAAAAGCATATCTTAGTTGTTGGTCCCCAAGTTCATCAAACCCTAAAACAGAAAAGAACTTCATTAAATAAACTCCCAAGAATACAAATATGAAAGATTCTGTGAAAATGATTTATAGGGTAAGGGTTAGGTAGGGTTGGGATTAGGGTTAGTGTTAGGGTTAGGATTAGGATTAGGGTTACTTTCAATGCTTGTTGTTCTTTTTGATAATTGTTCTACAAAGGTAAAAGGAAAACATTACTATAACAATTCTGTTTATTTTTGGTGTTACTGCCATGCAGCATGAATGCTAGGCTAACAATCAAGCAGTTATGTATCTCCAATACTAAAATATTTACATGAGCAAAAATAATTCCATATGAAACATAAAAGGAATAATCTTCCAACTGACTTAAATTTTTGACAACGATTATGTCTAAATATACTTATATTTTTAAAATAACACGAAATAAAATTATGCTACCAATTGTGGGGTAAGAAAACTTTTTTTTTAATGAAAAAGAATTTTCCATAATGCACAGAATGACCTTAGCCTTCCAAATACTTATATTTATAGGCATGTACCATGCAAACATGGACTTGGAAATATCCTAGTCTGGGAAGCTTAAATCTAGGTAGCGTTAATGCTTTTACCATATAATGTCATCATTTTGCTAAATAGCATAAGCAATCCAAGGAGGTAGTTCACTACATCATCTCCGTATCTACCTCCCCCCCCCACATGTGTATGTGCCATGTCTTCTACCTTCTCTTCCATTCTTAAGGATGACATATACTTGTTTTTTACTAAGTTCAAGGTTTTCCTTTGTCTCAACTATTGTCAAAAGTTACAGCAATTGTAATTTTGATTTTACATTTATGACTCTAGCTGGCCGTCAATGTAATGCCAATAGAACTAAGTTTTATAAAGTTTGATTTAGAATGATCACAAGGTCATGAATACTCATGATCAATAAAGATACACTGCCTCAAAATAAAGTATAAAAATATGTCTGAGGACAAATTTTAGTTGCTGATTGGTTTTCTCTAGGTTCCAATCTCAAGTAACACAGGGAAGTAGTAACATAAAGTTCTCTTTGTATTCTTTATGTTGGCACACAACCACGGTAATTTTCATTAAAAAAAAAATATTAAGACAAGCCCTTTACACCTTTTCTCCTTGGGCTACTACATACCAATTTTGTCCTTTATTCACTGTGATCAGTTTTGTACCTCACATTTCCACTCAAATCATCTTTATTAAGTAAATTGACCTCCAAATTGTTAAGTTTATCTTAAAAAAAAAAAAGCACCTGCATACATATGGAGACAAAGGGTTAATATTGGGTGTCTTTTTGGGTTGCATGCTACTCTTTCGGAGACAGAATCTCACTGAACCTAGAATTCATCCATTATGCTACACCTGGTTGCTACGAAGATCTGGGAATCTTCTTATCTCTGAATTAAATCTGAGTTTGGTCTTTGTAAAATGCTCACCAACACACCAACTTTTTTTGTTGTTGTTGTTGTGTTGGTGGTGGCTTTTTTTAGTTTTGCTAGTTTGTTGTGGTTTTTGGTGATGGTGGTGGTGGTGGTGGTGTTGGTGGTGGTGGTGGTGGTGTTGGTGGTGGTGGTGGTGGTGTGTGCATGCATGCTGATCAGGGAATATAAGCTCGGGTCTCCATACCTACACAGGAGAAAGATTACCAACTTAACCATCTTCCAGCCCTGAAAATCAATCTTATTTGGCCCATTTGCAGAATATGACACAATTAGTGATCTTTTCTTCCTCAAAATTTTCCTTCACTCATGGTAGTTTTCTTTCTACCAATTGTTCTCTTCCATTAATGGCTCCCACTCACCAGCTGCCTCATGCAGAGTTACAAATATTGAAGTACTCTGAGGGGCTGTCTTTAGACTCCTCATTTACATGGATGATCACTCATCCTTGAAATTTCATCCCGAGTTCAATGTTTAAAAAATGCCTTCAATTGGAGTATTTATTTATTTATTTATTTATTTATTTATTCATTCATTCATTCATTCATTCATTCATTCATTTATTTATTTATTTATTTATTTATTTATTTATTTAGTCTTTAATTCCCATCTCTTTCCTGGACTGACTCATAATGGTACCTTCATCAATGCCTTCGGAGGCAAGAATTGTTTTACTGTTCATTTCCAATTGAATACTTTCCAAACTATTAACCAATCAAGTAAAAAATAAAATTAGTTAATAAGATCATCATCGTTGTCTCAGATCTTACTTGGAAACCATGTGATGACTGCAGTGATTGGCACAGTAATGGAGAGATGATATAAAATGTTTTGGTGATATTCTTCCTAAGGAATATTCTGCCAGGACTGTTGAGAAAGGTTGTTTCCATCCACTGTTGTTACTAAATTTGTACTAATTTTAAGATTGAAAGAAAGTATTTGCCAATTTGAGTTGGTTTTCTAATATTAACAACAGAGTCCAGATGACAACAGTAAATAAGCTTTCTCTCTCCTTTCAGCTCTGGTGTATTGTGCTTCATTTTGTAGACACTGGTAATCCTCTCTTCATCTTTCTGCAAATGTCTGCCTCTTGAAAATTTATGATCTGGTCTACCATAAAACGTCTAGTGTTTTTCATTGATATAGTATGTGATCAGTGGTTTACATCTCAGTAGGACTACAACAGAGCCAAGGATAGATAGATAGTGAATTTAGTTTCATGTGCCCAAATCAAGGCTTGTTTCTCCATTCCTACTTGATACTTAGTTATAGTAGGTTAAATATAAAGTTAGTTATGGTACCAACCGCTGATTTTCTTTTTCTTCACTGAATTTCTATACATCCTTATCAGTCTTGTGAAATGTAGTTATATACTGATCACATAATTTTTTATTGATGTTCTTCCTGTAAAGCACAGTAATGAAAGCAGTCACATTTCATACCAATATGAAAAAGAACACTCAAAACAAATTAAATTGATCATTTCATATTATAAAGAGAAAAATAGCAGTATAAAATAATCTAATGGAAAAATCATTATAGATTTTTTCCCATAACATATAATGAGAGAAGTATTCTTTTATATTTTAGCTTTTCAAAATTAAATTAGTTTGTGTGTTTATATATAAATATATATATAAATAAAATAAATATAAATGTAAAAATATGAATTCGAATATAACTATAAATATAACTATGAATATAATGATAAATAAAAATGAATATAAATATAAATAATATATATATGTGAGAAATAATTATATTTCAAAGTGTTTTTTCATTATTTCCTACCAAATATAAGGTCTAATTTATTTTTCATATATTGCCTCAGTTAAGACTTAGTGTAAAACATAAGTCAATTAAAATATAGAAAATGCCCACATATGTGACTGTAGTTGTTGTTTTTCCATATTGTTAAGCATAATAATCCATAAATTACATTTCTAAGACTATGTGCAGGACTTCTGTATTTCCACAATGAATGTAAATTAAATTTAAAATCTCATTAACAGTTACTTAAAGACGAAAATAAAATTTTCACAGATTTCTAAGAATTTAATTTAGTTTCCTTGAAGGCATTAAGTTATAGGGTTAACTGTTTAGACAAAATCAAAGCCACATATTTTTACTAAAGGATCAGACGTGATATATTTTTTTTAAACTTCAGCCATATATAATTTTTCAAATGATACACATGTGGTCCTACAAATCTAACAACTCTACCTCTTTCGATTTTTCTTTTTGCAAACCTTTCTAATTTCTGGTTGCTGCCATTGAAAGAATCTTTCATATACATTTCCATCCATTTTTTCTTTATGTGAAGCTTCTTATAAATGTCACCTATATTAAAAATTAAGGGTCATTTTGAAGAAACTTTAGGTGATTCCATGTATTCATAAAAATAGATATAGATAATAGATAAAATCCATTCAATAATGCCAAGAAAACTTAAAATTAAGTGAAAGATATCACCCACATGCTTCATACTTTAGAATACTTTAGGGTTTTGTATGTTCAGATGAAGGATGTTTAACCAGTAAAGTCTACAGAAATGTTCCACAACACAGAAAAAACAAACAAACAAAAAAAAAAACAAAACAAAACACTCCATGTATTTTAGACAAGAAATATCTAATCTTATCTGAATTTTAATTTCTATAAGTAAAATAATTTTAAGCTTCAAGAACAGTTTCCAAAGAACAAATGGACGAAACAAAGGATCAAAGGTGGGCTTTAATTCTTCATAGGGAAACACTTTTAATACAGGCTAATTCTTTTCTAAATCTACAAAAGATGATGCAACTGAAAGAACAAACTTGACTGTGGAATTGTTAGACTCATTATTTAAATTATTCAATTTCAAATAAGATGGCAGCCAGGCATATTGGTTCCATTTTAATCCTAGTACTCTGTAGGCAAAAGCAGGCAGATCTTTGTGAGTTCCAGGTTAACCTGGTCGACATAGTGAGTTCCAGGACAGCCTGAGCTACAAAATGAGACCTGTCACAATCAAACCTGAGTTTGAATCCTAGCACCTACATGATTTGCACAAATATCTCCAACTCCAGTTCCAGAGGATGTGATGCCCTGTTCTAAATTCTGCATGCACCATAAAAACCAATGAGAGTATTGGAAAGATAATTCAGCAGTTAAGAACACTGGATCCCTTCCAGAGATCTGAGATTGGATTCCCTGCACCCACAAGGTGGCTCACAGCATATAACTTCAGATGCAGGACATTCAATGGTTTCATCAAGACTCCACAGGTACCAGACACACATGTTGTACACATACACACGTGAAAGCAAAACAACCATACATATAAAATAAAATGTAAAAAAAAAGTAATAAGGGTTACTTTAAAGAATTCAGTTTTCCACTGTGCCATATAAAGAAAGAAGCACAGAGGCGTCCTAGAAAAGGAACTGAGTAAATATAAAATTAAAACTGGGTCAATGAAAATATGTTTCATGTACAGAATTTTGTATACATATCACTTAGGTTTAAGTACATGGAACTTTAAAAGTGTTTACATCAATTTTTTCCTCTTAAAATCCCTTCAAAGAAGTTATGAAGATGCCTCAATAGTTGAGGGCCTACTGTGAAAAGAGGAAGTTCACAAATTAGAATCTAGTACCCATCTACAATACCAATCATGGATGTTTGTTTCTACAAGAACAGCACTGTGGTTGACAGAGTGAGAATTGCTAGGTCTTGCTGGATGCTTGTCTACCTGCATTTTTGGTGAAAGACCTGTCTTAAGGAAATAAGATGAAAAGTAATAGAGCATCACCCAACATCCTCCTCTGCCCTCCACAGGTGTATATATGTACCACAGACAAAAACATACAAAAAATAAAAATTAAGTTTCATTAATGTCACACCGAAGCACCATTTTCATTTTCTGTATCACAGGAAAAAATTATTCCACGATGCTAAATCAAAAATATTTGCAAGAGTCTGTGTCATGAGTAGACCTTGGGGTCTGACTCTGCACCTAATCCCACAAAAACCAGAGGAAACTCAACTTCCAGGTGCTCTACCACTCGCAGGATCCTAGGAAAGGCCCCCACATCAGGAGTAACTGAGTCCCAAAAGATCTAGGGACAGAGGAAATCCTGACTGGCCAGAGGCCTGGATTTCTTCCTGACTGAACCTGTACATAGGGCAGACCTGAGGTCCTGGCTCAGAAACCACTCTTAAGACATCCAGAGGGAGTCCCACTGCAAGGTACTCTGAAGTGCCCAAGATCACATGATCACAAAGGAAGCTTGACTCTCAAGAGATGTGAAAACACACCCAGGAACACTGGAGTTCTGACAGAAGATCACAGCTGAGGACTCAGCATCTTTTGCAGAACCCTGTGTAACTAGGACCACCACAAGATCCAGGGCAACAAAAACAACCTCCCAGGCAGAGGCACAGGTTCCTTGTGGCTTGCATCTCTGTCCAGAGAAAACCTCGGGATCTGGCACCCCACCAAACCTTGCAACACACAGAGAATGCTTAACTCCCAGGAGCTCTGACACAGCAGGATCTCAGGAGATTTTTCACACCAGGATTTCAGGATTCAAGAGGCAACTTGAGGCCAGCACCTGGGCACTTAGACATGGAATCTGCAGACACCACCAAGGTCCCCACAGGACTCTCCACAGAATCTTAGAACCTCTGGTGAATTGAACACAACTTCTGCTCCAATCCAATCTCGAAGGACCTGAGACAGCATTAAGGAGGGAAGCAGAAAACCCGGCCTGACCAGAGTCACAAATCCCTTCCAGTTGGCACTAGCACTGGGGCAACATGGGCTCGGAGTCTACGGACACCCCCAAGGTCCCCAGAGAACTTTCCATGGGATCTTAGGCCCTCTGGTGAGTGGAACACAACTTCTGCTAGGAGGCAGATTTGAACACCACATATCTGGGCACCTTCCCTGCAAGAGGAGAGCTTGCCTGCAGAGAGTACTCTGACGACTAAAACTCAGGAGAGAGCTAGACACACAGGTTTTCTGATAGAGGCTAACATAATAACTTGAGGAACAAGCTCTAACCAGAGACAGCTATAACAAATCACTCCAGAGATTACCAGATCGAAAAAGGCAAACATAAGAATTTTTAACAGAAACCAAGACCACTCACCATCATCAGCACACAGTACTCCCACTCCACCCAATCCTGGGCACCCAACAAACCCAAAAAATAGACCGTGATTTAAAATCATATTCATGATTATGGTAGAGGACATCAAGAAGGACTTTAATAACTCACTTAAATATATATAGAAGAACACTGCTAAACAGGTTGAAGAAAAAAAAAAATCCCTTAAAAAATTTCAGGAAAACACGACCAAACAGGTGATGGAATAAATAACATCATCCAAGACCTTAAAAGAGAAGTAGACACAATTAAAAAAAAAAACCCAAAGTGAGGCAATGCTGAAGATAGAAACCCTAGGAAAGAAATCTGGAACCATAGACTCGAGCATCAGCAACGTAATACAAGAGATGGAAGAGAGAATCTCAGGTGCAGAAGATTCCATAGAGAACATTGGCACAACAATCAAAGAAAATACAAAATGCAAAAAGATCCTAAATCAAAACATCCAGGAAATCCAGGACATAATGAGAAGACAAAAACTATGGATAATAGGAGTAGATGAGAATGAAGATTTTCAACTTAAAGGGCCAGCAAATATCTTCAACAAAATTATAGAAGAAAACTTACCAAACCTAAAGAAAGACATGCCCATGAACATACAAGAAGCCTACAGAACTACAAATAGACTGGACCAGAAAAGAAATTCCTCTTGACACATAATAATCAAAACAAAAAATAAAGAGAGAATATTAAAAGCAGTAAGGGAAAAAGGTCAAGTAACATATAAAGGCAGGCCTATCAGAAAAACACCAGACTTTTCACCAGAGACTATGAAAGCCAGATGATCCTGGACAGATGTTATACAGACACTAAGAGAACACAAATGCCAGCCTAGGATACTATAACCAGCCAAACACTCAATTACCATCGATGGAGAAACCAAAGTATTACATGACAAAACTAAATTCACACATTATCTTTCTACCAGTCCAGCCCTTCAAAGGATAATAACAGGAAAAAACAAAACTAACAAACAAACAAAACAAAACAATACAAGAACAGAAACCACGCCCTAGAAAAAGCAACAAAGTAATTCTTCAACTAACCAAATAGAAGGCAGACACAAGAACAGAATGCCAACTCTAACAACAAAAATAATAGGAAGCAACAATTACTTTTCCTTAATGTCTCTTAATATAACTGGACTCAATTCCCCAATAAAGAGACATAGACTAACAGACTGGCTATAAAAACAGGACACAATATTTTGCTGTTTAGAGGAAACCCATCTCAGGGAAAAAGACAAACACTACCTCAGAGTGAAAGGCTGAAAAACAATTTTCAAGCAAATGGTCTGAAGAAACAAGTTGGAGTAACCATTCTAATATCGAATAAAATCAACTTCCAACCCAAATATATCATAAATGACAAGGTGGGACACTTCATACTCATCAAATATAAAATTCTCCAAGAGGAACCCTCAATTTGAATATCTATGCTCAAATACAAGGGCAGTCAAATTCATTAAATAAACTTAAGTAAAGCTCAAAGCACACATTGCATAGTGTGAGACTTCAACACACTTTCATCAATAGACAGATTGTGGAAACAGAAAATAAACAGGGACACAATGAAACTTACAGAAGTTATGAAACAAATAAACAACAGATATCTACAGAAGATTGTATCCTAAGACAGAAGGATATACCTTCTTCTCAGCACCTCATGGTATCTTCTCCAAAACTGACCATATAATTTGTCACAAAACAGTATTCAACTGATACAAAAATATTGCAATTGCCCCATTGCATTCTATCAGACCACCATGAACTATGGATGATCTTCAATAACAACATTAATAAAGGAAAGCCAACATTCATGTGGAAACTGAACAACATTCTTCTCAATGATACCTTGGTCAAGGAAGGAATAGAGAAAGAAATACAAGACTTTTTAGAGTTTAATGAAAATGAAGCCACAACATACCCAAACTTCTGGGACACAATGAAAGCATATCTAAGAGGGAAACTCATAGCTCTGAGTGCCTCAAAAAGAAACTAGAGAGGGCACACACTAGTAGTTTACAACACACCTAAAAGTTCCAGGACAAAAGGAAGCAAATTCACCCAAGAGAAGCAGAAGGCAGGAAATAATTGAACTCAGGAGTGAAATCAACCAAGTGGAAACAAGAACTATTCAAAGAATCAATCAAACGAGGTTCTTGTTCTTTGAGAAAATCAACAAGATAGATAAACACTTAGCCAGACTCACTAGAGGGGACATGGACAGCATCCTAATTAACAAAATCAGAAATGAAAAGGGAGACATAACAACAGATCCTTAAGAAATCCAAAACTCCATCAGATCCTTCTACAAAAGGTTATACTCTGGAAAACATGGACAAAATGGACACATTTCTAGACAGATAGCAGGTACCAAAGTTAAACCAGAATCAAGTTAATGATCTAAACAATCCCATATCCCCTAAATGAATAGAAGCAGTCATTATTAGTCTCCCAACCAAAAATAGCCCAGGACCAGATGGGTTTTGTGGAGAGTTCTATCAGACCTTTAAAGACGATCTAATTCCAGTTCTTCACTAACAATTCCACAAAATAGAAGCAGAATGTACTCTACCCAACTCAATCTGTGAAGCCACAATTACTTTGATACCTAAACCACAGAAAGATCTAACAAAGATGGATTACTTAAGAGCAATTTCTCTTATGAATATCGATGCAAAAATATTCAATAAAATTCTTGCTAACTGATTCCAAGAACACATTAAAATAATCATCCATCATGACCAAGTAGGTTTAATTTCAGGGATGCAGGGATGGTTTAATATATGTAAATCCATCAATGTAATCCATTATATAAACAAACTCAAAGACAAAAACCACAGGATCATCTGCTTAGATGCGGAGAAAGCATTGACAAAATCCAACACCGATTCATGTTAATAGTCTTGGAAAGATTAGGAATTCAAGGCCCAAACCGAAACATGATAAAAGCAATCTACAGAAAACCAGTAACCAACGTCAAAATAAATGGTGAAAAGGTGGAAGCAAACCCACTAAAATCAGAGACTAGACAAGGCTGCCCACTTTCTTCCGTCCTATTCAATATTGTACTTGACATCTTAGCCAGAGCAGTTCGACAACAAAAGGAAATCAAGGGGACACAAATTGGCAAGGAAGAAGTCAAAATATCTATTTTTGCAGAGGATATGATGGTATATATAAGTGACCCTAAAAATTATACCAGACACCTCCTAAACATGATAAACAGCTTCGGTGAAGTAGCTGGATATAAAATTAACTCAAACAAGTCAATGGCCTTTCTCTACACAAAGAATAAACAGGCTGAGAAAGGAATTAGGTAACAACACCCTTCTCAATTGTCACAAATAATAAAAAATACCTTGGCGTGACTCTAACTTCTGGGATCAAATTAAATGGAGAGAAACTTGATGCAATCCCACTAAAATAAGACAAGACAGGACTAGACAAGGATTCTCATCTCTCCCTACTTGTTCACTATAGTACTAGAAGTTCTACCCAGAGCAAATAGACAACAAGAGAAGTCAAAGGAATAAAAAATTGGAAAGGAAGAAGTCAAAATATCACTATTAGCAGATGATAAAATAGTATATTTAAGTGACCCCAAAAATTCCACCAGAGAACCTGTAAAACTTAAAAACAAATTCATCCGTGTGGCTAGATATACAATTAACTGAAACAAATCAGTAGCTTTCCTCTACTCAAAGGATAAACAGGCTGAAAAGAAATTATGGAAACAACACCCTTCAAACGTCACAAATTATAATACCTTGGTGTGACTCAAACCAAGCAAGTGAAAGATCTCCATGACAAGAACTTCAATTCTCTGAAGAAAGAAATTACAAATCTCAGAAGATGGAAAGATCTCCCATGCTTCATAGATTGGTGACCCGATTAATTTAGTAAAAGTGGATGTCTTGCCAAAAGCAATCAACAGATTCCATGCACTCTCCATCAAAATTCAAATTCAATTCTATATAGCGATAGAAACAGCAATATGCAAAATCATTCGGAATATCAAAACCCCAGAATATTGAAAAACAGTTCTCAACAATAAAAGAAATTCAGGGGGAGTCATCCGTGACCTCAATCTGTATTATACAAAAATAGTGATTAAAAAAAAAGTGTATGGTAATGGTACAGAGACAATGGCTTTATGAAATTGACAGGCAAATGAATGGATCTAAATTATATCATCCTATATGAGGTAACAAAACCCCAAAGTAAAAAACATGGAATGTACTCACTGATAATTGGGTATTAGCCTAAAAGCTCAGAATACCCAAAATGTAATTCACAGTCCACATGAAGCTCAAGTAGAAGGAAGACAAAAGTGAGAGTGTTTCGGGCCTTAGAATGGGGAACAAAATACTACTGGGAGGAAATATTGAGACAAAGTTCAGGGCACAGACTGAAGGAATGACCACACAGAATCTGCACAACCTGTGGAACCATCTCATATACAGACCCAGTACAGACACCAGACCCAGTCACCATTGTAGATACCAACAAGTACTTGCTGACAGTAGCCTAATAAGGCTGACTCCTGAGAGGCTCTTCCAGAGCTTGGTAGGAACAGAGACTGAATCTCACAGCCAGCAATCAGACTGATCATGGGGTTCCCAGTGGAGGAGTTAGAGGAAGGACTGAAGGAGCTGAAGGGATTTGCAACCTTATAGGAAGAATATCAATATGAACCAAACAGACCATCCAGAGTCTGCCCAACATATGGATCCATCCCATATACAGACAGCAGACACATTCACTATTGTCGATACCATGTGCTTGCTGACAGGAGCTGAATATGACTGTCTTCTAAGAGGCACTGCCAGAGCTTGGCAAGAACAGAGGGTGATGGTCACAGCCTGATCATGGGGTCCCCAGTGGAGGGGATGAGGAAGGACTGAAGGAGCTGAAGGGGTTTGCAACCTTACAGGAAGAACATCAATATGAAACAAGTAAACCCCCAGAGCACCCAGGGACTAAGCCACCAAACAAAGAGGGGGACCCATGATTCCAGCTACATATATATTAGAGGATGGCATTGTCAGACATCAGTGAGAGAAGAGGTCCTTGGCCCTGTGATCCTGTGAAGGCTGTATGCCCCAGTGCAGGCAACTGCCACAGTAGAAATGTGGGAGTGGGTGGTTGGGAGAAAATGCTCATAGAAGTACAGGGAGGGTCGAATGGAATAGAAACTTTCTGGGGTGAAATCAGGAAAAGGCTAATATTTGAAATGTAAATAAACACAGACACACACAGACACAAACACACACACACACACACACACACACACACACACACAAACAAAATGATGGCTTTAACTGTGACTTCAAGTAGGTTTATATGTAATCTCAGGATGATATAAATTTTGGTACCATTCCTGCTAAGTTTCTGATAAATTAGAGTAAATGTCGCTGCATCTCAGTCTCCAAATGAAATCATGGTTGTTTTTATCACAACCAAGCTCCTCAATCTTTTTCATCACAATACAAACCTAAAGCAGATCTAAAATATAAAGTTCTTCCTGGTTGGACAAATATTTTACTGCTACAGCAAGAAGTACTGCTTTCAAACTTCAACAATGAAAAAAAAAAGGATAAAAAAATTAAATATAAAAAAATAAAATATACATGTTTCCTCAGGTCCAGGTACATTTGTAAGGATGAGGACTTTAGGTTCAAGGCCAGTCAAAGCTGCAATTGAGGATTCAGACAATCCTGAGATATAGAGTTACAGCTTACTTCCCTAAACCAAAACAACATATAAATAAAGACTGCCTGGCCTAAATTATGTCTGAAGTCCCAGTACTTCTGAGGCTGAGAGCAGCATCTGTATTTTGAGGCAGTTTGGAGAATTTCAGCAATCTGGCATTTTAACAACAGGTAGAAGAAAATGAAGACTGGTCTTTATTTATAATGAATTCCTGTTGGGCAGCAGCAGCAAAAAGAAGGTTTTAGTCTGTTGGTGCCACTAACTGACATCCAGTTTACTTACACCTCACATCTCCAGGCCCCAAGAAGACTTTCAGGGTCTGAAATACCCTGGCATTCCTGCTTTCTGCTAGGAGCTATTCTGTGCAAACTCCTGCCCTTAGTGAAGTTCTCTGTTTTTCTCAGCAGATGCCGATGGGAAAGTCAATCGTGAACTTGGAAGCAGTACCTTCCTGAGTCCAGTGAGAGTCACCTCCTCTCCTTACTCCTGAAGTAACCTGTCCACCCTTCCACCTTCATCCCAACACAGACCTCCAGCTCAAACAGGATTAACCATCTTTCAACAGACAATTGACTACCTCCACTGAGACTTCTCCCTACCATGCTTCCTCACGCACATTTCTTCCTCAAGAACTGGGATTCATGACCACTACAAAGCATACTGGGTAACAGGGTTTGGATAGCAGGAAATCAATCTCAGCAAAGCCCCTTGCTGATTGGCCGTGTTTTCACATGTGTACTAAGGGCGAGTTAGGCTCTATCACTCATCTGTCATCCAAGCAGCAAAAGGGAGGTAGTATTTTAGCTGCTTCTAATACCCAGAGGCTTTCCATTTTCCAAATTTGCAATACTAACTTGAAAGATAAAATAAATGAACCCCTAAAAAGACTCTCCTACTTTTTTTTTCAGATGAAGGGCCTCTTGATTATAATTTAAATTGTTTTATTTTTTATGTAATGTGTTTTTGCGTGTTTGTATTTATACAACCTGCATGTATGTTGTTCATAGAAACTAGAAGAGAATTCCAAAACCCCTGGATATAGAATTAAAAATGGTTGTGAGCCATTATGTGGGTTCTAGGAACTAAAACTTGGTTTTGTCCAAGAACAACAAGTGCTCTTAATTTCTAAGCCATCTTTCCATCCCTGTCCTTTGCATGTTTTAAGGTGTGCTGGATCATGTCTCTCGATAGATGTTCATTTTTACTATACAGGAGAGATCATAAAATTATGACACTTTCTTAATATTATCTATTTCAAGAAAGAGAAAAAAAACCATAATTTTACCGGATTGTGTGTATCTTAAAAAGAGTTTTGGCAAAAAAATGATGTGTATATATTTCAGTATGAGTGTGCACAAGAAGGCCACAAATAGACATCTACTGCATTCTAATCATATTCCAACTTACTTTTATTTTATTTTTTTATTCAAGACAGGGTTTCTCTGTATAGCCTTGGTTGTCCTGGAACTCACCCTGTATACTAAGCTGGCCTCAAACTCAGAAATCTCCCTGCCTCTGCCTCCCAATTGCTGGAATTAAGGCATGTGATATCACTAGCTGACCAAACTTAAAACTTGAGACATGGTCTCTCAGAATCTGCAGCTCACCAATGCCACTAGCCTTGCTAGCCAGCAAGGTGTCTCCACCTACTCAACACTGGGTTGCAGCCTGCATTTTTTAAGTGGATTCTATGTCCCCACCTTAACTCCATATACTTTCAAGGCAAGCGCTTTACCAAAACAGATTGTAGCCACTCTCTTCTTTTTTTTTTTTCTCTCTCTCTCTTATCATGCCTAAGTTTAGGCTCCTAAAATGCTTAATGCTGGTTTTGCTCGTTTCCTTACAACAAGAAATTGGGTTTCTTGCTCACTTTACAATCTGAAGTTGATTTGGAAAACTGCACAAACTAACATTTCATTTGAGAGGCTTATTGCAGAGTTTTGTTTGTTTGGTAGTTTTTTTGTTAATTTGGTGGGTTGGTTGGGTTTTGTTTTGTTTTTGTTTTTTTCTTTTTTTGTTTTGCCCACTGAAGATGAAACTCATAACTTTTACATGGTATTTTACCACTGAGCTACATCTTCAGCTAATCATTCTTTCTGAATGTTGGTTGAGAAGTCATCTCATATGGGTTTTAAAGAGAACTACAATTACTGTGAAATCTAAAATTATCCCCTATGGTATAGGGGTTATAGAGATCTGATTCCCTCTTCTGACCTCTTCAAAAACCAGGCAAAAACCTCCAAAAACACATACGTCCAGATTTATCCACATACTGTCTAGTTCACCTCTGTTAAGAAAGGAATATAAAAATTAACGTAAGAAATATCGTGAACTGGTAGGACATTTTTCTTCCCCACAGAAAACTTTAAACAGAACCTTCTTTTAATTATTTATAATAAATATATGTTTGGTTCGGAACAAATGGCATATACATATAAAATACATGGTGGACTACCAAAGTGAACTTGTATGATTTACTTTTTTACAATTCATACATTTACACCCCACAGTAGTTTATTCATACCTCTACGACTCTTGCTGAGACCCTTCTTCTTCCCAGATGCCCCCCTCTTATTCTTTTGATGTTTTTCCTTTTCTTTTTGTGTATATCTGGGTAGATCTCATGCAAGTGGTCCTACTGAATGAGTTGCTATGTGTTTGTGATCACAATGTCTCAAGGACTTCAATCTGGGCTTGAACACAACATATAGCAGTGTCTGACTTTGAATTGTTCATCTTCCTGAATCTACTTCTCCAGTGAAGGGATCACAACCACTACTTATGAAGTACTCTATTGAACTCTATTGAAATACTCTATTGAAAATTTTACCCCATATATCCATCCTTTTTTACGTGAGTCGATATATTCTCATCTTTGTCAAATGCTGGGCTCTTTCTAACTGTATTGACAAGAGAAAATAGAAACATTTGAATGGATGCTATATAAGTAATAGTTAATAAAGTACTAAAGATTTGAATTTCTCTCAAGAAACTGCCCATGTGAGTTTTTGAAAGAGATTTTAGAAAGGAAATAATTACATCGATGAAATCCAGGACACAAAGAGATGACGAAACTTAAGGATAATAGGTATTGATGAAAAGTAATTTTTCCAAACTATAGGGACAGTGAGTATATTCAACAAAATTATAGAAGAAAATTTCCCTAACCTAAAAAACGAGTTTTCCATGAATATACAAGAAGCCTACAAAACTCCAAATAGTTTAGACCAGAAGAGAAATTCCAGCCATCATATAATAATCCAAACATCAAATGCAAAAAAAAAGGAAAAGGGAAAAAGAACAGAATGAAAGAAAGAATATTAAAAGCAATATGGGAAATTTCAAGTAACTTATAAAGGAAGACTTATCAGAACTATACCTAACTTAACCTCTGAGACTATGAAAGCCATAAGATCCTGGGCATATATCAAAGAGAAATGCCAGCCAAGGCTATAATACACAGCAAAAATATCTTACCATAGTTTGAGAAAAGAAGGTATTCCATGAGTAGGGCCACAAGCCTCTCCGGTCAGAAAAGCGCCAGTGTAGCTAGGGCGCAGGGTCGGCTGACACTTGCCAGCTACCCACAACACCCGCCACAGGATCTTAAGACTTCTGGTGAGTGGAACACAGCTTCTGCTCCAATCCAATTGTGTGCGGGACCTGAGACTGCATTAGTTAGGGAAGCAGAAAACCGGCCTGAGTAGGACCACAGGCCTCTTCCGGCCGGAACAGCACCAGGGTAGCTAGAGCACAGGGTCGGCTGACACCCGCCAGCTACCCAAGACCCCCACCACAGGAATTTGAGACTGCTGGTGAGTGGAACACCGCTTCTGCTCCAATCTTTAAACAGTGACAATGACAACAACTAACCCCAGAGATTACCAGATGGCGAAAGGTAAACGTAATAATCTTACTAACAGAAACCAAGACCACTCACCATCATCAGAACCCAGCACTCCCACTTCGCCCAGTCCAGGGCACCCCAACACACCGGAAAAGCTAGACACGGATCTAAAAGCATATCTCATGATGATGGTAGAGGACTTCAAGATGGACTTTAATAACACACTTAAAGAAATGCAAAGGAACACTGGTAAACAGGTAGAAGACAGTAAAGAGGAAGCACAAAAATCCCTTAAAGAATTGCAGGAGAACACTGCTAAAGAGTTACAAATCCTTAAAGAAAAACAGGATAACATAATCAAATGGATATAAGTCCTTACAGAAAAACAGGAAAACACATCCAAACAGATGACGGAATTGAACAAAACCATACTAGACCTAAAAAGGGAAGTAGACACAATAAAGAAAACCCAAAATTAGGCAACACTGGAGATAGAAACCCTAGGAAAGAAATCTGGAACCATAGATACGAGCATCAGCAACAGAATACAAGAGATGGAAGAGAGAATCTCAGGTGCAGAAGGTTCCATAGAGAACATCGGCACAACAATCAAGGAAAATGTAAAATGCAAAAAGATCCTAACTCAAAACATCCAAGAAATACAGGACACAATGAGAAGACCAAACCTACGGATAATAGGAGTGGATGAGAATGAAGATTTTCAACTCATAGGACCAGCAAACATCTTCAACAAAATTATAGAAGAAAACTTCCCAAATCTAAAGAAAGAGATGCCCATGAACATACAAGAAGCCTAAAGAACTCCAAATAGACTGGGCCAGAAAAGAAATACCTCCCGACACATAATAATCAGAACAACAAATGCTCTAAATAAAAACAGAATACTAAAAGTAGTAAGAGAAAAAGGCCAAGTAACATATAAAGGCAAGCCTATCAGAATTACACCAGATTTCTCACCAGACTATGAAAGCCAGAAGATCCTGGACGGATGTTATACAGACACTAAAAGAACACAAACTCCAGCCCAGGCTACTATACCCAGCCAAACTCTCAATTAACATAGATGGAGAAACCAAAGTATTCCACTACAAAACCAAATGCACACATTATCTCTCCATGAATACAGCCCTTAAAAGGATAATAACAGAAAAAAAAAAAACAATACAAGGACAGGAACCACGCTCTAGAAACAACAAGAAGGTCATCCCTCAACAAACCTAACAGAAGACACCCACAAGAACAGAATGCCAACTTTAACAACAAAAATAACAGGAAACAACAATTACTTTTCCTTAATATCTCTTAATATCAATGGTCTCAACTCCCCAATAAAAAGACATAGACTAACTAACTGGCTACACAAACAAGACCCAACATTTTGCTGCTTACAGGAAACTCATCTCAGAGAAAAAGATAGACACTACCTCAGAATGAAAGGCTGGAAAACAATTTTCCAAGCAAATGGTATGAAGAAACAAGCTGGAGTAGCCATTCTAATATCTGATAAGATTGACTTCCAACCCAATTTCATTAAAAAAGACAGGGAGGGACACTTCATACTCATCAACGGTAAAATCCTCCAAGAGGAACTATAAATCCTGAATATCTATGCTCCAAATACAAAGGCAGCCACATTCATTAAAGAAACTTTAGTAAATCTCAAAGCACACATTGCACCTCATACAATAATAGTGGGAGACTTCAACACACCACTTTCACCAATGGACAGATCATGGAAACAGAAACTAAACAGGGACACAGTGAAACTAACAGAAATTATGAATCAAAGGGATCTGGCAGATATCTACAGAACATTCTATCCTAAAACAAAAGGATATACCTTCTTTTCAGCACCTCATTGTACCTTCTCCAAAATTGACCACATAATTGGTCACAAAACAGGCCTCAACAGATACAAAAATATTGAAATTGTCCCATGCATCCTATCAGATCACCATGGAGTAAGGCTGATCTTCAATAAAAAATAAATAATAGAAAGCCAACCTTCATGTGGAAATTGAACAACACTCTTCTCAATGATACCTTGGTAAAGGAAGGAATAAAGAAAGAAATTAAGGACTTTTTAGAGTTCAATGAAAATGAAGCCACAACATACCCAAACTTATGGGATGCAATGAAAGCATTTCTAAGAGGAAAACTCATAGCTCTGAGTGCCTCCAAAAGGAAACTAGAGAGAGCAAACATTAGCAGCTTGACAACATACCTAAAAGCACTAGAACAAAAGGAAGCAAATTCACCCAAGAGGAGTAGACGGCAGGAAATAATCAACTCAGGGGCGAAATCAATCAAGTGGAAACAAGAAGAACTATTCAAAGAATCAACTAATCAAGGAGCTGGTTCTTTGAGAAAATCAGCAAGATAGATAAACCCTTAGCCAGACTCACTAGAGGGCACAGGGAAAGCATCCTAATAAACAAAATCAGAAATGAAAAAGGAGACATAACAACAGATCCTGAAGACATCCAAAACACCATCAGATCCCTCTACCAAAGGCTATACTCAACAAGACTGGAGAACCTGGATGAAATGGAGAAGTTCCTAGACAGATACCAGGTACCAAAGTTGAATCAAGATCAGGTTAATTATCTAAACAGCCCTATATCCCCCAAATAAATAGAAGCAGTCATTAATAGTCTCCCAACTAAAAAAAGCCCAGGACCAGATGGGTTTAGTGCAGAGTTCTATCAGACCTTCAAAGAAGATCTAATCCCAGTTCTTCACAAACTATTCCACAAAATAGAAACAGAAGGTACTCTACCCAACTCATTCTATGAAGCCACAATTACTCTGATACCTAAACCACAAAAAGACCCAACAAAGATAGAGAACTTCAGACCAATATCCCTTATGAATATTGATGCAAAAATCCTCAATAAAGTTCTTGCTAACCGAATCCAAGAACACATCAAAACAATCATCCATCCTGACCAAGTAGGTTTCATCCCAGGGATGCAGGGATGGTTCAATATATGGAAATCCATCAACGTAATCCAGTATATAAACAAACTCAAATAAAAAAACCACATGGTCATCTCCTTTGATGCGGAAAAAGCATTTGACTAGATCCAACACCCATTCATGATAAAAGTCTTGGAAAGATCAGGAATTCAAGGCCCATACCTAAACATGATAAAATCAATCTACAGCAAACCAGTAGCCAACATCAAAATAAATGGTGAGAAGCTTGAAGCAATCCCTCTAAAATCAGGGACTAGACAAGGCTGTCCACTTTCTCCATACCTATTCAACATTGTACTTGAAGTCCTAGCCAGAGCAATTCGACAACAAAAGGAGATCAAAGGGATACAAATTGGAAAAGATGAAGTCAAAATATCACTTTTTGCAGATGATATGATAGTATATATAAGTGACCCTAAAAATTCAACCAGAGAACTTCTAAGCCTGATAAACAGCTTCGGTGAAGTAGCTGGATATAAAATTAACTCAAACAAATCAATGGCCTTTCTCTACACAAAGAATAAACAGGCTGAGAAAGAAATTAGGGAAACAACACTCTTCTCAATAGTCACAAATAATATTAAATATCTTGGCGTGACTCTAACTAAGGAAGTGAAAGATCTGTATAATAAAAACTTCAAGTCTCTGAAGAAAGAAATTCTAGAAGATCTCAGAAGATGGAAAGATCTCCCATGATCATGGATTGGCAGGATCAACATTGTAAAAACGGCTATCTTGCCAAAAGCAATCTACAGATTCAATGCAATCCCCATCAAAATTCCAAATCAATTCTTCAACGAATTAGAAAGTGCAATCTGCAAATTCATCTGGAATAACAAAAAACCTAGGATAGCAAAAACTCTTCTGAAGGATAAAAGAACCTCTGGTGGAATCACCATGCCGGACCTAAAGCTTTACTAAAGAGCAATTGTGATAAAATCTGCATGGTACTGGTATAGTGACAGACAAATAGACCAATGGAATAGAATTGAAGACCCAGAAATGAACCCACACACCTACGGTCACTCAATCTTCGACAAGGGAGCTAAAAACATCCAGTGGAAGAAAGACAGCATTTTCAACAAATGGTGCTGGCACAACTGGTTGTTAACATGTAGAAGAATGCGAATCGATCCATTCCTATCTCCTTGTACTAAGGTCAAGTCTAAGTGGATCAAGGAACTTCACATAAAACCAGAGACACTGAAACTTATAGAGGAGAAAGTGGGGAAAAGCCTTGAAGATATGGGCACAGGTGAAAAATTCCTGAATAGAACAGTAATGGCTTGTGCTGTAAGATCGAGAATTGACAAGTGGGACCTCATGAAACTGCAAAGCTTCTGCAAGGCTAAAGACACCATCAATAAGACAAAAAAAAAACCCACCAACGAATTGGGAAAGGAGCTTCACCTATCCTAAATCAAATAAGGGGCTAATATCCAATATATATAAAGAACTCAAGAAGGTAGAATCCAGAAAGTCAAATAACCCCATCAAAAAATGGGGCTCAGAACTGAACAAAGAATTCTCACCTGAGGAATACCGAATGGCAGAGAAGCACCTGAAAAAATGTTCAGCATCCTTAATCATCAGGGAAATGCATATCAAAACAACCCTGAGATTCCAGCTCACACCAGTCAGAATGGCTAAGATCAAAAATTCATGTGACTGCAGATTCTGGCGAGGATGTGGAGAAAGAGGAACACTCCACCATTGTTGGTGGGATTGCAAGCTTGTACAACCACTCTGGAAATCAGTCTGGCGGTTCCTCAGAAAATTGGACATAGTACTACCGGAGGATCAAGCAATACCTCTCCTGGGCATATATCCAGAAGATGTCCCAACCGGTAAAAAGGACACATGCTCCACTATGTTCATAGCAGCCCTATTTATAATAGCCAGAAGCTGGAAAGAACCCAGATGTCCCTCAACAGAAGAATGGATACAGAAATTATGGTACATTTATTGACATTTTCTCAATCTTGCCTTCTAGTGTAGGGTTGCAAATGTGTTTCTTTCTCCCAAAGTGTTATATTATTTTAAATAGACCAGATTCAAATTTTATAAAGAACTGAAAAGGTAAATTGCTTTATTGAAATTTTCATGGTAAGAAAATGTTAGATGATATTTAACTTATGTTATTCTTCATCTTAATAAAAGTAGTACTTCATCATATAAAAAATTAAGTAATATACATATGTGTACTTACAAACAGGAAAGCAAACATGAATATGTTTAGATCAGGGAATCTCAATGAGGAATGGCTACCATCATTTTGATCTGTGGTTGTGTGTTTAAGCCATGTCCTTAATTAATGATTAATATGAGGTTACCCTACTGTCTTTGAACAGTGGCACCTGTAGGTACACTGTCCTTGAGTTATAAGAAAGGGTACTGAAAACACAATGAATATGAAGCCTGTAATCAACATTGTTCCATTTGCTTTCATGGAGTTCTTGCATCCAATTTCATGCCTCGACTTCATTCAATGTACTATGAAAAAAGGTGGATAAATAAATAAACACTTTCCTCACATGTTTCTCTTGGTCATGGTATTTTTTCCAGCAACAAAATCTAAGAAATCACATAATGGTAAATTGTCTCTGTTGGGATTTGGAAGGACATAGATTCCTGATGTGACAAAAGGCATTGATTTGAAAAGACAGACAAGAGTGAAAGTTAGCAGTGTGTGAAGCACTGTGACACTATGCATATGGCAGTGCAGAATCGCTTAATTTTGGAATAGCTTTAAAATATACAAGATGGATGTTAAGAATATCAGGTAAAATATAAAGTAAAATATATTTTATTTATTTATTTTTAAATTAAGCATTTTCTTCATTTACATTTCAAATGCTATCCCAAAAGTCCCCAATACCCTCTATTCCCCACTCCCCTACACACCAACTCCCACTTCTTGGCACGTGCATTCACCTGTACTGAGGCATGTAAAGTTTGCAAGACCAGTGGGCCTCTCTTTCCACTGATGGCCAACTGGGCCTCCTTCTGATACATATGCAGCTAGGCACATGAGCTCCGGGGGGTGGGTGGGGGCTTGTACTGCTTAGTTCATATTGTTATTCCACCTATAGGGATGCAGGCCCCTTTAGCTCCTTGGGTACTTTTTTCAGTTCCTCCATTGGTGCCCCTATATTCCATCCAATAGCTGACTATGAACATCCACTTATGTGTTAGCTAGGCCCTGGCATAGTCTCACAAGAGACAGCTATATCAGGGTCCTTTCAGCGAAATCTTGCTGGTGTATGCAAAGGTGTCAGGGTTTGGATGAATCCCCAGGTATGGGATGAATCCCCGGGTATGACAGTCTCTAGATGATGCATCCTTTCATTTCAGCTCCAAACTTTGTCTCTGTAACTCTTTCCATGGGTGTTTTGTTTCCAGTTCTAAGAATGGGCAAAGTATCCACACTATGTTCTTCGTTTTTCTTGAGTTTCATGTGTTTTTCAAGTTGTGCCTTATATCTTGGGTAATATAACTTTCTGGGCTAATATCCACTTTTCAGTGAGTGCATATTAAATGAGTTCTTTTGTGATCGGGTTACCTCACACAGGATGATGCCCTCCAGGTCCATCCATTTGCCTAGGACTTTAATAAATTCATTCTTTTTAATAGTTGTGTAGTACTCCATTGTGTAAATGTTCCACATTTTCTGTATCCATTCCTCTGTTGAGGGACAGCTGGGTTCTTTCCAGCTTCTGGCAATTATAAATAAGGCTGCTATGAACATAGAGGAGCATGTGTCCTTCTTACCAGTTGGAACACCTTCTGGATAGATGCCCAGAAGAGGTATTGCTGGATCCTCCGGTAGTACTAAGTCCAATTTTCTGAGGAACCACCAGACTGATTTCCAGAGTGGTTGTACAAGCTTGCAATCCTGCCAACAATGGAGGAGTGTTTCTCTTTCTCCACAAGCATGACAGCATCTGCTGTCACCTGAATTTTTGATCTTAGCCGTTCTGACTAGTGTGAGGTGGAATCTCAGGGTTGTTTTGATATTGATTTCCCTGATTATTAAGAATGCTGAACATTTTTTTCATGTGCTTCTCTGCCATTCCAGATTTCTCAGATGAGAATTCCTTGTTTAGATCTGAGCCCCATTTTTAATGTAGTTATTTCATTTTCTACAGTCCACCTTCTTGAGTTCTTTATATGTATTGGATATTAGACCTCTATCTGATTTAGGATAGGTAAAGATCCTTTCCCAATCTGTTGGTGACCTTTTTGTCTTATTGATGGTGTCTTTTGCCTTATAGAAGCTTTGCATTTTATGAGGTCCCATTTGTCGATTCTCAATATTACAGCATAAGACATTGCTATTCTATTCAGGAATTTTTCCCCTGTGTTCAGATCTTCAACTCTTTCCTCCACTTTCTCTTCTATAAGTTTTAGGGTCTATGGTTTTAAGTGGAGTTCCTTCATCCACTTAGATATGACCTTAGTAAAAGAAGATAGGAATGGATCAATTCACAGTCTTCTACATGATAATCACCATTTGTGCCAGCACCATTTGTTGAAAATGCTGTGGGTTTTTTTTTCCCCCCCCTCTGGATGGTTTTAGCTTCCTTGTTCAAAGATCAAGTGTCCATAAGTATTTGGGTTTATTTCTGGGTCTTCAATTTTATTGCACTGGTCTTCTTGTCTGTTGCTATACCAGTATCATGCAGTTTTTTTTTTTTTTAATCACAATTGCTCTGTAGTACAGCTTTAGGTCAGGCATGGTGATTCCACCAGAGGTTCTTTTATCCTTGAGAAGAGTTTTTGCTATCCTAGGTTTTTTATTATTTCAGATGAATTTGCACATTGCCCTTTCTAACTCAGTGAAGAATTGAGTTGGAATTTTAATGGGGATTGCATTAAATCTGTAGATTGATTTTGGCAAGATAGCTATTTTTACTATATTGATCCTGCCAATCCATTGGTATGGGAGATCTTTCCATCTTAGGGGATCTTCTGCAATTTATTTCTTCAGAAATTTGAAGTTCTTATCATACCAAAATTTCACTTCCTTAGAGTCACCTCAAGGTACCTTATATTATTTGTGACTATTGAGAAGGGTGTTCTTTCCCTAATTTCTCTCTCAGCCTGTTTATCCTTTGTGTAGAGAAAGGCCATTGACTTGTTTGACTTAATTTTATATCCAGTTACTTCACTGAAGCTGTTTATCAGGTTTAGGAGTTCCGTGGTGGATTTTTAGGGACACTTATATATACTATCATGTCATCTGCAAATAGTGATATTTTGACTTCTTCCTTTCCAATTTGCATCCTCTTGACTTCCTTTTGTTGCCAAATTGCTCTGGCTTGGGCTTCAAGTACAATGTTAACTAGGTAGGGAGAAAGTGAGCAGCCTTTTCAAGTCCCTGATTTTAGTGTTATTACATCCAGTTCCCACTATTTACTTTGATGTTGGCTACTAGTTTACTGTAGATTGCTTTTATCATGTCTATGTATGGGCCTTGAATTCCTGATCTTTCCTAGACTTTTTTCATGAATGGGTGTTGGATTTGTCAAATGCTTTCTCAGCATCTATCCAGATGATCTTGTGTTTTTTTTTTCTTTTAGTTTGTTTATATAATGGATTACGTTGATGGATATCCGTATATTAAACCATCTCTGCATCCCTGGAATGAAACCTTCTTGGTCAGGAGGGATGATTGTTTTGATGTGTTCTTGGATTCGGATAGCGAGAATTTTATTGAGTATTTTTTTATCAATATCCATAATGAAAATTGGTCTGAAGTTCTCTATCTTTGTTAGATCTTTCTGTGGTTTAGGTATCAGAGTAATTGTGGATTCATAGATTGAGTTGGTTAAAGTAACTTATGCTTCTATTTTGTGGAAAAGTTTGTGAAGAAGTGGAATTAGGTTTTCATTGAAGGTCTGACCGAACTTTGCCCTAAACCCATCATGTCATGTGTTTTGTTTTTTGTTTTTTTTGTTTTTGTTTTTGTTTATGTTTTTGTTTTTGTTTTTTGGCTGGGAGACTATTGATGACTGCTTCTATTTCTTTAGGGGATATAGGACTGTCTACGTAATTAATCTGATCCTGATTTAACTTTGTTACCTGTTTTCTGTCTATAAATTTGTTCATTTCTTCCAGGTTTTCCAATTTTGTTGAGTATAGCCTTTTGTAGAAGGATCTAATGGTGGTTTGGATATTTTCGAGATTTGTTGTAATGTCTCCTTTTTAATTTCTGATTTGGTTAATTAGAATATTGTCCCTGTGTCTTCTCGTTAATCTGGCTAAGGTTTTATCTATCTTGTTGATTTTCTCAAAGAACCAGATCCTATGGTTGATTCTTTGAATAGTTGTTTGTTTCCACTTGTTTAATTTCAACCCTGAGGTTATTTCCTGTGGTCTACTCCTCTTGGATGAATTTGCTTCCTTTAGTTCTAGAGCTTTTAGGAGTGCTGTCAGACTATTAGTGTATGCTGTCTCTAGTTTCTTTTTGGAGGCACCCAGGGCTGAGTTTTCCTCTTAGGACTGCCTTAATTGTGTCCCATAAGTGTGGGTATGTTGTGGCTTCATTTTCATTAAACTCTAAAAAGTCTTTAATTTCTTTCTTTATTTCATCCTTGACAAAGGAATCATTGAGTAGAGTGTTGTTTACTTTCCACCTGAATGTTGGCTTTCTATTTTTTATGCTGTTATTGAAGATCAGACTTAGTCTGTGGTGTTCAGATAAGATGCATGGCGCAATTTCAATATTTTTTTTTATCTGTTGAGGGCAATTTTTTGACCAATTGTATGGACAATTTTGGAGGAGGTGCCATGTTGTGCTGAGAAGAATGTATATCCTTTTTTTTTAGGATAAAATGTTTTGTAGAAATCTATTAAATCCATTTGTTTCATAATTTCTGTTAGTGTCTATGTGTCTCTATTTCGTTTCTGTTTCCAGGATCTGTCCATTGGTGAGAGTGCGTGTTGAAGTCTCCCAATATTATTGTGTGGGTTGCAATGTGTGTTTTGAGCTTTACTAAAGTTTCTTTAATGAATGCAGCTGCCCTTGTATTTGGAGCATAGACAATCAGAATTGAATGTTCATCTTGGTAGATTTTAATTTTGATGAGTATGAAGTACCCCTCCTTGTCTTTTTTGATAACTTTGGGTTCAAAGTCAGATATATTCGATATTAGAATTGCCATTCCAGCTTGTTTCTTGGGAACATTTGCTTGGAAAATTGTTTTTGAACCTTTCACTCTGAGGTAGTGTCTGTCTTTTCCTTGAATTGGGTTTCCTGTAAGCAGCAATATGTTGGGTCCTGTTGGTGTAGCCAGTCTATTAGCCTATGTATTTTTTATTGGAGAATTGAGTCCATTGATGTTAAGAGAAATTAAATAAAAGTAATTGTTGCTTCCTGATATTTTTGTTGTTAAAGTTGGGATTCTGTTCCTGCAGCTGTGTTAGGTTTGTTGAAGGATTACTTTCTTGCTTTTTCTAGGTTGAAGTTTCCATCCTTGTGTTGGTGTTTTCCTTTTATTATCCGCTGAAGGATTGGATTCATTGAAAGATACATTGTGAAATTTGTTTTATCATGGAATATTTTGGTTTCTTCATCTAAGGTAATTGAGAGTTTTGCTGTGTATAGTATTCTGGGCTGGCATTTGTGTTCTCTTTGGGTCTGTATAACATCTGTCTAGGATCTTCTGGCTTTCCTAGTCTCTGGTGAGAAGTCTGGTGTTATTCTAATAGGCCTGCCTTTATATGTTTTTGACATTTTTCCCTTATTGCTTTTAATATTTTATCTTTATTTACTGCATTTATTCTGATTATTATGTGTCAGGTGGAATTTCATATCTGGACCATTCTATTTGGGCTTCTGTAGGCTTCTTGTATGTTCATGGGCATCTATTTCACTAGGTTTGTGGAATTTTCTTCTATAATTTTGTTGAAGATATTTGCTGGCCCTTTAATTTGAAAATCTTCATTCTCATCTACACCTATTATCTGTATGTTTGGTCTTCTCATTGTATCCTGGAATTCTTGGATGGTGTTTTTGTTTGTTTGTTTGTTTTTGTTTTTGTTTATTTTGAGACAGGGTTTCTCTGTGTAGCCCTGGCTGTCCTGGAACTCACTCTGTAGACAAGGCTGGCCTTGAACTCAGAAATCTGACTGCCTCTACCTCCTGAGTGCTGGGATTAAAGGTGTGTTCCACCATGGCTTTCCTGGATGTTTTAAGTTAGGATCTTTTTGCATTTTGCATTTTCTTTATTGTTGTTTCCAGTTTCTCTATGGAATCTTTTGCTTCTGAGATTCTCTCTTCCATCTCTTGTATTCTGTTGCTGATGCTTGCATCTATGGTTCCTGGTTTCTTTCCTAGGGTTTCTATCTCCAGCATTGTCTCCCTTTGGTTTTTCTTTATTGTTTCTACTTCTGTTTTTAGATCTTGGATAGTTTTGTTCACTTCCATCAACTGTTTGGTTGTGTTTTCCTGGAATTCCTTAAGGAGTTTTTGCGTTTCTTCTTTAAGGGCTTTTACTTGTTCAGCAGTGTTTTTAGCCATGTACTCCTGTATCTCTTTATTGAGTTATTAATTTTCTTTTTAAAATCCTCTACCAGCACCATGAGATAAGATTTTATATCTGAATCTTGGTTTTCAGGTGTGTAGAGGTATCCAGGACTCACTCTGGTGGGAGTCCTGGCTTCTGGTGATGGTGAGTCGTCTTGGTTTCTATTAGTAAGATTCTTATATTTGCCTTTTGCCATCTTGTAATCTCTGTTGTTAGTTGTTATAGATGTCTCTGGCTGGAGTTTGTTCCTGCTCTGATTCTGCTAGCGTCTGTCAGCACTCCTGGGAGTCCAACTCTCTCTTGAGCCTCAGTGGTCAGAGTACTCCCTGCAGGCAAGATCTCCTCTTGCAGGGAAGGTGCACAGAGGTCTAGAGCCCAGCTCTGCCTCATTTCTGAAGATGAATGCCCCATTGGCATCCTGTCACAGAACCTATATTACCTGTGCAGCCAATGTGCTCTCCTGAGCAGACTGTTCTCTGAGGGAACCAGAATAGAAGATGTTGCCCTCACCTGGTCAAGAGGTCAGTGTTTTCTAGGGTTTTAGTGTTTCATGGTTCTAGTTTTTTGTTTTATTTTATTTTGCTTTTTTGTTTCTTTTTTTTTTTTAAATGATTTTAGGGATATAGCGATTTATTTATTTATTTATTTATTTATTTATTTATTTATTTATTTTTATGTATTTTCATTTTTTTAGGATTTTGGGTTTTTTTTTGTTTGTTTGTTTGTTTGTTTGTTTTATGACTTTAGGGCTTTTATGCTTTTAGTTTTTTTTATGATTTTAGGTTTTTGGAGTGCTTTAGGTGATTTTTAGTGTTTTAGGTTTTTGGGGGGCTTCAGGTATTTTCTTTAGGGATTTAGGTTTGTTTTTGTTTTAGGGTTTTAGAGACTTTTAGGTTTTTAAAAGGGGTCTTAGGGATTTTTGAGTTTCATAATCTTAGGGTTTTTTTTTTTAGGTTTTTATAGCATTTTTTAAAAATTCTGATCAAAATAATCTTCAATTACAATTAAATTTCTTTTGCTTCAACTATCAGTTATAATTTTATTAATTTTCCATTCTTTTATTAATAATTTAAAATTCAAATTTAAATTCAAGTTTTGAATAGAAGAATGTAAGAATTCAACATTGGAATGTCAGTACAATAAGTTTTCATCTTTCATTGTATACATACATTTATATTCATAATATAATAATTAAACATTATAATGAGAAAATTGTTTCTTTTTTAGTATTTCAAATATATTTGGTTAAGGGAACAGTGTGAAAATTGTTGCCTCTGTGTCCTGAGTGCTTAGATTAATGTATATTTACCACCAATCCAGGACACACTGCTTCCTTGTCCATGAACATTGAGGCAATTTTAATGTTTCCTAGATATTTCTTTTCAGAATTTTTTGAAAGATTTCATTTTTATAAGTTTTGAAAATACATGTATAAGTGATATTTGATACATAATGTTTCCTATGTTTATGGTAAAAGAACTAACTCAGAATTTCCCACTTTTAATTTCATCAATCAGTTCAACTATCAATGCAAAACCTAAATCTTCAAGTTTCTGACATAAGGAAGAATGGCAAGATAAAACGTACTAAGAGACATTCTACATATTGGGTTTTATGTGGATATCCTTGATCAACTTGGATTTGAACTTTGTACAAGAAGATAGGAATGGATCATTTTGCATTCTTCTATATGCCGAAAACCAGTGGAAGCAGTACCATTTGTTGAAAATGCTGTCTTCTTGTCACTAGATGGTTTTGTACTCACTGTCACAGTTTAAGTGAGGATAGTTATGTGGGTTCATTTCTGGGTCTTCAATTCTATCCTGTCCTGTTTGTCCATGGCTAAACATAATCAAAAATAAGAATTAAAGGTTTGCCAGTAGTGTCTTAGCACCAGGACTAGTGCCTTTGTAAGTTCTCATATATCATCTCAGATCTTCCACAGAGGCAACATTTTTTTCACGATTCAAACAGTCTCAAAACAATTTTCCACCCTCTAATTAGTGACCCAAACACAGAAAACCCTTTATTCATATATTTTACTCAAATCTACACAGAAACACTTCAATATCAATCACTTAAAAACAGATATAAAGTCTTCACTGTACACTCACTTGAAGCTAGGCATAAAGGATTTCCTTTACACATCACTAAAAAAAAAAGAGTAAAACTTTATAAAATTAATATCGTATCTCAACTCTGAATATTACACACACATGAGTGAATCATTGCTTTAATCAAAGTGAATATATCAAAAAGGTCCAACAAGTCACCTCATAGAAGACAATCCATGATCACTAGTGTCCACAAAATATAAACACATAAATCATTTTCTAGTTCCATATGATTAATGGTATTTTAGCTTCGGTCATTGAAACTTTTAAAAGTAAAATCTTAAGAAAATACTTTAATGGTCTGTAGAGATTTCTCAGAATATAAGGGTACACACTGCCCTTCCTGGTGCTCAATGTTCAGATTCAAACATTCACATCAGGTGGCTCAGAACACCCTTCAGGGAGATCAGAAAGTTACTCATGTGCACATACCTCTACACACACACACACACACACACACACACACACACACACACACACACACACATTTTAATAATAAAACAAAATCTTAAAAGCCCATATATTATTTATTTAAAATGTTCCCGTACAAAAGCTGATGAGCTTCTGAAGGATTGATGAGTGGACTGGTTCTGACATCACTCTATAACTAGCCAAGTATGGAAACATTGTCCCATTTACCTTCCTTTGGCTTCCAAGCATTGACACAATGGTCTAAGGAGCTGGAATTCTGCTAGGAAAACCAAGATGAGAGAAGTAAAAGCTGAAGATCTGGGCCAACTAGAGGTACATTCTTCCTCTTTGAATGTGGTTTCATTAGTTTTGACAACTGGTCTACCTTGAAACCAATATAAAGATGAGTCAAATATAGGTGGGGCCACACTTATAACAAGACTGCATAGTTGTGTATATCTCTAACCATCTACTTAAATATAATCATTTGCCTAGAAAATCAAGTTGATCAGATGGTATATTTGGATATTATTGGACTATGTTCTTCTTTCCAATGTGGCTATGTTCAATAAAGTTTCCTTCTATGATTTTCCATATTACATATGCAGAGTGACCACATGTATGGCTCCAGAAGAGCAAGGTGGCAATGGGTGTGGCAGAACAATAGTGTTGCAGGCTCCTCACAGACGTAAATAGTGAAATCTGAGCACACAGGTTTCAGCCTGATGGAGGCTGGAGGTTACATAGCATGGCTTAAATAGAAGCTTGTTTGTGATATACATATACTAACCTACAAGAGTGAATTGATTTAATAAAAATCTGAAATAGTACCTACTTCTTATAAAATGAAAATTCCCAGATATTTATTTGCAGTTGCGAAGATCATCTGTTTGCAACAAATATCTGGAGATATGCATATTCAAGAACAACCTTGAGTGACATATAAAACTGACATAGTCATATATTGCACTGAGAATGATCAACATCACATCCAACTGATGATATATATATATATATACTCATAGAATTCAATCTACAGAGAATGCATTTTTCCTTTCCACTAACATTTAAATGGATAAAGAATGTAGCCTCATTGGATCCTGCAGTAGATTGATTTCTAGCTTTTGGAAAACACTCTACACTAAATTCTATAGTGACTGCAATAGTCATATACCTGACAGCCATGAATACTGTACCTGTTTCTTTTCTTTTCTTTTTTTTAAAGATTTATTTATTATTATATCTAAGTAGAGTGTAGCCTCTTCAGATGCACCAGAAGAGGGCATTCGATCTCATTATGCATGGTTTTGAGCCACCATGTGGTTGCTGGGATTTGAACTCAGGACCGTCGAAAGAGCAGTTGGTGCTCTTAACCACTGAGCCATCTCTCCAGCCCCATACCTGTTTCTTTACATGCACATTTACATATGTTTTAGACAAATTCATTGGGGAATAAAATATGATACAGTGGATAAATCAGATAATGCTTATACTAGATTTTTAGAGAGATGATTATATGGATGTTCTGATGGATGAAAAGTGGACATGAATTGACAGAAGGAAATATGACTATCATATAATCCTGATGGTTGATTACTAAAAAATAGAAAACCAAGAGTCCACCTCTGGAAGAAAGGCAATGTACTAAGTGGAGAAATGGGCTTCTCACGGAATTTTTCTTATCTAAAATGACTGCAGGGACAAAAATGGAGAAGAGACTGAGGGAAAAGAAGTCCAGTGACAGACCCAACTTGGAATACAGCTCAAGAGGAGGCTCCGAGGCCTGACACTATTATTGATCTTATGGTCTACTTTCAGACAGAAGCCTAGCATAGCTCTTTTTTCAAGAAGTCAAATAAGCAGATGACTAAAACAGGAACAGATCCATACACCTAACCAATGCACTGAAATCGGGGACCCGTATGGCATAAATAGGGAAAGGCTGAAAGAATTTGAGCAACGACATATGAAGATCAACATTCTGAACTAACCTGGACCCTTGAGATCTCTCAGACACTGAGCCACCAAAAAGGCTGCATACACCATCTAGAATGAGCCCCCAACTCATGTAAAGCATAGGGCTGCCTGGCCTAGGCTTAGGGAGAGATGGCATCGCTAACTCTCCACAGAGTTTAGGTTCCAGGAAGTGAGCAGTTCTGGTATGGTGGGTGGAGGTTGGGAGGGAGGGGAGAGTAGGTACATACTCTTTGTGTCAGGGAGATGAGGAATGGGATGAGAAAAAGTTGGTGGGTCAGACCAGGATGGGGATAAAATGTGGACTGAAAAAAAAGAGAAATATTTTTTAAAATAATTAAAAGAGAAATACATTTTTAATCTTGTTAACTGGAATGCTGCCTCTGGGTCCTTTAGTTAATTTGACTAGGGACTTATCAGAAATGCAATATATTTACATTTGTATTTGTACATTTTTATATCATATCTCTCTCTCTCTCTCTCTCTCTCTCTCTCTCTCTCTCGCTCTCTCTCCTTGTGTGTGTGTGTGTGTGTGTGTGTGTGTGTGTGTGTGTGTGTGTAGGTGTGTGTAATAAAACTCCAAGACCCCCTTCAAGAGGAAAAAAAAATAAAGGGGAAATATTTTCTAATATGAGCTCAAGAGATAACATTCTCAGAGAAAATGTTTGGCATGTTGTTTCAGGGCTCTAAAGTTATCAACTACTATTTCAGGGAAATTTTAAATACAGGAGGCATAATTGAGTAATCCTCTTTATATAAAATGCAGGATAGAAATCAAAACTCAAAGGAATTCAGAAGCAAAAGCAACAAAAATAATAAACTTGAAAATAGGTAGAGCATTTATCTAGGTGTTTATGTCTATTCAAATTCATCTTTTTAAAACTTTTTTATTAAATAATATTAATCATTTATATTCCAAATGTTACTGCAGCTCCTAGATTCCCCTTACTGTGATTATCCCCTTCCCTTTTCCCCTTTGTTTCTGAGAGTGTGCTCCCCCATCCATCCTAACTTCTCTGCCATCAACTCTGGGGGAACAAATTCTACTGATTTAAATGCATCCTCACTCATGAGGTCAGAAAAGGCAGTCCTCAGCTACTTATACACCATGGCTATGGACTAGCTCATATATGTACTTTGGGTGGCTGTTTAGGCTCTGGGACCTCTGAGGGCTTCCACGTTATTGATACTCTTGTTCTTCCAATGGGGTGTCACACCCTTCAACTCCTTCAGTTTTTCTGTTAATTCTTCCATAGTTGTCTCTTACCTCAATCTAATGGTTGGCTGTAACTATCTGCATCAGTCTCAGTCAGCTGCTTGTAGGGCCTTTCAGAAGATAGCAATGAAAGACTACTGTATGAAAGAACAACATGGCATAAGTAATAGTCTCAGTGTTAGAACTTTCAACTGAAAATAGATCTTTTTAAAATTTTTTTAATTGAGTATTTATTTCATTTACATTTCCAATGCTATCCCAAAAGTCACACACACACACACACACACACACACACACACACACACACACACTCCCCCACCCACCCATTCACACTTCTTGGCCGTGGCATTCCCCTGTACTGAGGCATATAATGTATTCACAAACACTGGGCCTCTCTTTCTACTGATGGCCAACTAGGCGATCTTCTGATACAAATGCAGCTAGAGACACAAGCTCCGGGGAGTGTGGGGGGTGGGTGTATTTGTTAGATCATATTGTTGTTCCACTTATAGGATTGCAGATCCCTTCGGCAACCAGTTCCAAGCATTCTTGTTCTCATAAAGACTATGTTTTGACAACTTCAATTAATCAAACAAGCAACATGGTAGCATATTTTTGAATCTTAGCAGTGTGCTTTCGAACAGGATGTCTTTCCAAATAACCCCTCAACAAATGACATTTCTATGCATATCCATGAATACTGTTTATCAAATTTATTATTTACATGTATTGCTTTTGATTTTACTTTTATAAATGATTTTTTGTATGCATATGATCATTGTGTCATAGTCAGATCACATTAGACATGGCTGGGAGCCACCATGTGTTTTTTGGGAATTGCACTCAAGACCTTTGGAAGAACAGTCACTGAGCCATCAATTCAGCCTCTCCACTGATTTTCTCATCTTAGAGTTTAAAAAGCTTTTGGTGTGACACATTAGCCTGTTTGCTGTGGGAAGCAGTATGGCTGCAGGCCCCATGAAACCCACTTGTTTACTGCCTTGCCCGAGCTGCTCAGTGAGGCTGCATGTGTGTTCTGCCTGCCAGGCTGGAATGTTCCTCATGATTGGGACCAGTCAGCCTATCTGTTTATGACCTGAGCTCATGCCTGGAGCATGTGTGAATTCTGATTGGATGAGGTGGGGTGGAGCTAGAAGGAGGTGAGTCAGCACAAGTAGTGAAGAGAGTAGTTTTAGCCCCTGCTGTGAGTAGAAGTAGAAGATAAGCTGTTGTAATGTGAGTTGGTTTAGCCCTTGTCATGAGTAGAAGTAGAGTAAGAGAAGCTGTTGTAATAGGAGAAGTTTAGCCCTTGCCCCAAGAAGAAGCTGCTGGGGAAGAGAGCTGTAAAAGAAAAGGCCCAAAGTAAAGTTGCTGTGTGTACCCGACTTGGTGTCCATTTCTTCCGTGTTACCACTGGCTAGAAGGACCTATAACAGTTTGCTGTATCTGTGTAATCCCATATATAATTCTTACTCCATTTGCTATGCTGGAATATTTTTAATATTTACTCTATTAGTGTTTGTAACTCTCAAATATTGACATTGAATTTAACATGGTAATGCAATTTTTGTATACACATTAAATGTCCCTAAATGGGGTTGCCATCCCACAGTTAAAAACTCTGACACAGAATTGTTCCTATCTGAAAGAACTGCAGGGACAATAATGAAGAAAGGCATGAAGAAAAGGAGGTTCAGTGACAGGACCAAAGTGGGATCCAGCTCAAGGGGATGTTCTATGGCCTTACCCTATAGCTTAGGTTATGGTGTTCTTACAAAAATGATCCTAGTATGACTGCCCACTGAAAGATCCAACAAGCACCTGAGGGAGTCAGATGCAGATATTAATATCTAAACAATTTATAGAAATTGCCAACCCTCATGGTTAAATTAGGGAAAAGATGGAAGAGGTTGAGAAGGTATGTAACACTGTAGGAAGACCAATAGTCTCAACTCTCCTTGATCTCATAGGCACTGGGTCACCAATGGAGCAGCATACATCAGCTGATATGAGGCCCCAGGAGAGCAGAAGACTGCCAGGTCTGCACTCAGTCAGATAAGATGCACCTAAACCTCAAGATGCTAGAGGTTCCAGGAAGTGAAGAAATCCAGTTGGGTGGCCTGGAGGATTGGGCATCCTCATGGAGATGGGGCCTGGGAGGAGACATGTAGCATGTAAATGGTCAGAGGGTGGGTCAGAAGGGGATAGAATCTGGATTGAAAAAAAAATCAAATAATAATGCAAAAAAAAAAAAAAAGAGAGAACGAAAAGAAAGATGATCCTACAATAAGCAATTCAATGTCGAGAACTTGGGAAACAACAAATTTTAATGTATAATGAACTCTATGATTTATTTTTCATTTTTGTGGGATTTGTATTTGTTTATGTGCTAAGAGAGAACATGGACAGCAGATGTATGTAGGAATGTACAACAAATCTAAGTGATAAAGAATACAATTAAAGTATATTTTATGAAAACCAGAAAAAATAATCAAACTCAATCTTTAAAGAAAATACTTTACTGAACAGAAATAAGAACTTTTTACAGAGTCTAGAAATTTTCAGGATCTTATGAATATTGAATTTTCTCCTATCTGTGTCTTTGTTATAAGTACAGATTGATATTTATCTTGCCACATTTCCTTGTGAGTGACCTAGAGAAACTCGATTGTAGTATTTGGCCTGCTATCCAATATGTGATTGATATAGGATTTTACTTGGCAGTCCAAACACTGCCAGGGCCCATCTTAATCTATTAAAATTGTGCACAAATTGTGGACTGTAAAAAGGAACTAACAAACCGTGTGAATTTTGATAGAAATTGTGAATTAACAATTTTCTTCGGGCTGGTGAGATGGCTCAGTGGGTAAGAGCACCCGACTGCTCTTCCGAAGGTCCAGAGTTCAAATCCCAGCAACCACATGGTGGCTCACAACCATCCGCAACGAGATCTGGCGCCCTCTTCTGGAATGTCTGAAGACAGCTACAGTGTACTTACATATAATAAATAAATCTTTAAAAAAAAAAACAAAAAAAAAAACAAAAAAAAAAAAACAATTTTCTTCACATTCCAGTACATTCAGTTTAACTCTTGCAGTACATGGTAATAATTGATGTTTGTTATTTTACTCACTGTAGAGAAAGGTTTGTGTTTTACAATATTTTTGAGACAATCATAGTTAAGGACATCTCTTATATGTAAAAAAAAAAACAAACAAAAAAAAAAAACAAAAAACATGTCATTTGAGAATCTTATGTATATTAAGTCACTATGGATAGACTCCTACTGTTTTGCTCTTTATGATGTCAAATTTATCTCAGTAAGTAAAGGAAGGTTTCCTTACTAAGTTTGATCTTTTCCTTATGTTCAAGAAAAACCTGCCTTCACCCACTTCGGACATTCTAATTGTTAGCCTATGAGACTCTCATACAATGTTTTTAAAATATCTTCCAAAATTCATACATGGCAAACACCAATATTCAAAACCTCATCTTGTGTTAATATGCTAAATAACTCTATGCTGTATCAGTGTTTTCTCTTTTTCATTGTTAATATGTGTGTAACTGCCAATTTAAGCTTTTTGATGAAAAGATATTAAAAAACATATAAATTTATGCAGATGTAAGAAAGATTCTTGGGCATTGTGTAAAAAAACATAATTAGAGAGAGGTAAAGAAAAAATTGCTTGCTTATTTTCATTTTTAAAATTAGAACTAGATATTTTTCCCCCACAGGGATAGGTATTATGATAGCTTCCCCTATTATATCTTTTATACTTCCTATATAATCCTCAATATTTTATCGCAATAAAAGACAAATACATAAAAAAATTAATGTCCAATGACTTTAACAAAAATAAACAACCAAACGAGAGTAGAGCATAATAAACAGACAAATAAAAGGAGATGGGAACACACAAGAGAATTAAAGAGACATGGATCTCATATTAAAATAAAATCAAAATGTAAAGCTTAATATACAAAACACTTGTTTGGTTAAAAATAAAAACAAAACATTAACATAAAATTTGAATCCAAGACAAATAGAAAAAAAAAAAAAAAAAGCTCCACAAGATTCCCTGCAGTAGAGAGCCAACAAAAAATATGAACTTCATTGCACTTTTCATCTGTCCTATTGACTTGTTATATTAAATTAAATATGGATTCTTCTTAACTAGGACATTATACTTTGGTATTGAGATCAAGCTTAATATTAGAAGTTATTTCCTTTATTGGAAATGTGTGTGTGTGTGAGTGTGTGTGTGTATATATTGGTTTTTGAGACAGGGTTTCTCTGTATAGCCCTGGATGTCCTAGAACTCATTTTGTAGACTGAGACACCCTTACTGAATAAAAATAAATTATGGACATATAGCAGTTCAATCCCTTACACAACACCTAAAATATAGTTTGATTTACAGAGCTATCCTGGGAAACATCTCATGGATTTTAACCTCTCATATAAATATGTCAAAAAACCATTCTAATCTCCTTGGTAATAAAACAAGGCTACAGCATATACCAAACAAGAATTAAAAAAACATGTGCAAGTTGGTTACAAATCAATTCTATTGTTTTTAAAATTACTAGATGAAAGTATCTATATTTCATTTTATAATTCCAAAATTATGAAATAAAATAGAATTTCAAAAGCCTTTGAGATAACAATTTATCATATCCCAAGACTCTCATTACCCATGTAAAAATGTAAACACATCTGAAACACTTGCAAGTTTTAAAATTCTTTACACTCAATATGTTTGTTACCTTTAAAGACTGGCACAGAAATAATTAACATGATACAGTTTTTGAAGCTATGGGCATGATCTTTTAAGGCTAACAAAATAACCCACCCCAAGATTAAGCAAAATTAGTAGTTCAGCAGATAATAGAAGTTTGTGTTTCATGGACTACATGATTTACTTTTCTTTCTTTCTTTCCTTCCTTTTTTTTTTTTTTCAGTTTTATGGTTTATGTTTTTGTGTTTTACCCTAAGAGAGATAATGAAGAAAAAAATGTGTGTTGGTAACAGAGGAGAACATCAACATATTTGGGAGAAGATAAATATTACATTAAAATATACTGTTTGAAAATTAGGAATACTAAACAATTTAAAGTTTATTTGTAAATTACAGAACAGATTATTCAAAAAAAATTTTTGGCTGATTTGAGAAATTTTCAGGAGAGTTAACCATTAAATATGTCTTCTTTCTATTTTTTAATTTTATGTACAGATTGATAATGATCTTGAATTTTTCCTATTGTGTGACCTACAGAAACTGGTTTGTAGACTTTGGCATTTCCACCTATATCATGATTGAATTGGTATTTTACTTGTGAAGACTGCACAAAAGCAGAAATAAGCCAGGTGAGTCTTAGTGTCACTTTTGAATTAACATTTTTCTTCCCTGACTTGAAAGCACAGTTTAACAATTTCAAAGCATGGTATTAACTGATTTTTTTTTTCTTTTGCAGTACTGTGAAGTTTACATCCTAATTTATCTGAGTTCACATTAGGTATAAGAGTCTCTGATAATTATGAATGTGGGTCTGTTTTTCATTCCTATGGTTAGGTCATGAGTCTTAACTGTTAATGGACAGACTCAGATTGTTTTTTACCTGAGCCTGCAAAATTTATCCCAGTGAGTCAATGAAGGTACATGTACAAAAGTTTTGCTTTTCTAAATGTTCAGGAAAGACCTGCCTCCTGCCCCTGGCCATACTTTATTAACCTATGACACTCTATTACAATAATTTAAAATGTCTTTCTTAATTCATATGTGTTAAAGGACAAATATTCAGTTATACAATGTATTCAAATTCTCTCCAGGTTTTGAGACGCTAAGTACTCTATGCTGTATCAGGGTATGCCTTTCTTCATTGCTTTCAGTGTTTTCACCCCTAGCATAATTATCTGAGAATTTTCTTTTCTACTTTCTTTCCCATTTATATTCTCCCCCAAAGCAGAAATAATATGGATGACACCATGCCAACAACATTGTTTCATTCTGCCCATATAACTGTGTGTTTTTCCTGGCTTGCAGAATTACTCATGGTGCTATTTGCTCGCAATAATATTTTACATATTGTCATGAAGTACTGCTTTTACATATTTCATATCCTATGTTTTAACACTAAAACCTAAATGCTGCACAATTATGTTATTCATTGATAAATTCTTTTCATTCCAGGATTTGAATAAGTGTTCTTTCTAGGCTACTTTTTCAATTAAAATATCCACAACATGCAAAATATGACATGACTTTCATTTCAGTATTGAAATACTATGTATTTATCTTCTATTGGTTTTAACATGAATTGGTTTCATTAGAAATTTTGGAACTTGTATAAATGTCTTCAATTTTAATTAAAATTTGTGGCCAAGAAATTTAATGTGAGTATATCTCAGAGAACTTAAATTCACCATTTCAGTTAATAAAGTATGAATATTAGGATTTTTGGTGATGTCATTCAAAGTCAACACAGGAAGGATTATAAATTACCACAATTCATTTACTACCTTATTTTCCTAATTAGATATTTCAAACTTTAAGTTTGCTAAATATGTTTTTATACATCTTAGAGTACATGTACTCAAAGAAATGTGGTGCCTGCATGAAATTGTTAATCTTTGTGATGAGTAAATAGATATTAACAACAATTGAGTTCAGGCACACATGAAAATGAGCCTTGGGCATGTCATAGGAAAACAGGTCTTTAAAGTGAGGTAAAGAAATCTTTCTAGCTTTTATTTAATTTTTAAAATTAGAATTTGACTTTTTTCCATAGGTACTGTTATTTAAAATATTTTTTTTTGAGATAGAGTTTTTCTGAATATCCCTGGCTGTCCTGGAACTCTCTCTGTAGACCAGGCTGGCCTTGAGCTAAGAAATTTGCCTGCCTCTACCTCCCAAGTGCTGGGATTAAAGGAATGTGCCACCAAGCATGTCTCATCCTTTATACTTCCCATCTCAGCCCCAAATATTTTCTCTTATTAAAACAAAAATTAATATTTAAAATATAATATAAAATGACATAAACAAAAATTTTAAAAAAACAGAATAGAACAAAGAAAAGGAACAAGCAGAATCTGATGAAAATATACGTGAGAAACACACAGACTCAGAACTCATCTTACAAAAAGATTAAAATACAGAAATGTAATCCACAAAAATACCTCTTTGGTAGAAACCAAAACCAGTAATTTGGGGTAAGGAGAAAAACACCCAGAGCAGTAGATAGCCATCACAAACCGTGAACTCAGTAGCGTTTTTCATCTCTCATATTGAGTTGATATATTAAACCATATATAGACTATCCTTTACCATAATTTGTACATAAAAATTTGATACTGAGGCATAACTTATACTCAGAAGTTATTTTCTTCATTGGAAAGAAATTAAAATATGACATACTTCCTAAATGTCCATATCAGTACCTAATGAACACATAACAATTCAGTGCTTGACTCAACCCTGAAAATGTAGGTTGATTTGCACAGTGTTCATGTGATACATTTCATATAGATTTTGTGGTCTCATGTAAACGGTGTGAAAAAGCATATTGTTCTAATTTACTTGGTAAACAATAGAAGACTACACATATACCAAAGAAGGAATTTTTTTGTTGTTGTTTAAATAATAATAAGTTCCAGTTGATTGTATATACAATCACTCAGTTTAAGAACTTACTGTTTTAAAATATCCATATTGAGTTTTATAATTTTATAATTTCAAAATCATTTGAAAGACCATTTATCCTGTGCCTTGACACTTTGTACACCCATACTCCAAAACCTACCATATCTGGAATACAAACATAATTAAAAATTCCTTACACTCTCTGTCTTTTTACCCTCAAAGACTGATATAGGAATGAACATCATGATACAATTGAAGCTATTGGCATGATCTCTAAAGGATAACACGTTCATGAATCCCAAGCAATACCATAAGAAGCAGTAAATGGGATACATAAAAGTTTGTGTTTAATGTACTCCAAGATTTACTTTTCAGTTCTTTTCAGTTTTTGGTTTTGTGTTTTTGTTGTTGTGTGGGGAGAAAGAGAGAGAGAGAGAGAGAGAGAGAGAGAGAGAGAGAGAGAGAGAGAGAGAAGATAACAGCAATTATATGTAGGGAAGTAAGTAATATTTTGTCATATTTGCTAGAGAATAAAAAAAAAATAAAGTTCATTTTTTAAATTCCAGAATAGATAATTTAAATTTTAAAATATAATTTATGAAGAAAGTTTTATAAATCATTTTTCCAGAATTGAAAGGATTTGGGATCCTTTTAGAACAGAATTTATCTTCCTTTTCTGTATTTATTTTAATTTTACAGATTTTTATTTGTTTTGCCATATTCCCTTGAATATGATCTAGAAAAACTGGTTTGGAGAATTTGGCCTTTTCTCCTAAGCTGTTAGTGTTTCCATATTTTACTTGACATTGAAATCACGAAGACTTCACATTTCTTCTAAAAATAGTAAGACTTTTGTGAACCGAAAAAAGGAAGTAATAAACTCCAATTAAAATATAATCAAAATACAGAACCATAATATACAAAAACCTGTTTGGGAAAAACAAATAAGAGTAACATGAAATTAAAAACAAACAAACAAATGAACTAAAGAAAAAAAAAAATGGTTCCCTACTACATTCTAAGCTTGAGATGGCTATCAAAATTGATCTCAATGTCATTTTGCCTCATTTTTATACACATGATATATTAAATTGAATATAGACTTTTCTTCACAACTAATTTATATATTAAATCGTTGAATATCATAACCAACTAGGTTCAACTAATATTGTAAAGTCATTTACTATATTGGAATGAAATTGTATGCAGACTCACTTATTGGATGCACATAACTATAACAAACACATCGAATTTGAAGCACATAATTAACAGCGATAATATTGGTTCATTAACAAAACACTTCTGGATCTGTACTCGCTAGCTGAGGCTGTTCCACAGCCTGCTGAGCATGATTCCCACCAGGAAGGACCTCTTCTTCCAGGAGTGTTTTTGCTCCTGGGAAAGGAGTTTAGACAGCCACTTTCTCTCCAATAAGGAGAACAAGATCAGTGGAGCAGCTGGGACAGGATTATTCCTGTCCAAAATCTGCAACCACAGCTTGGGCTGTCCCAGAGTCCTTAGTGCACAAGTTCTGCCAGGAGAGAGCTAGTCTTCCAGGAGTGGCGACATAGGATTACACACCTACAGGAGGAACAAGCTCCAGCCAGAGACAGCAAGAACATCTAACACCAGAGATAACCAGATGGCAAAAGGCAAATGTAAGAATCTTACCAACAGAAAACAAGATTATTTGGCAACATCATAAGCCAGTTCCCTCAACACAGCAAGTCCTGGAATCCCCAACACACCAGAAAAGCAAGATGTAGAGTTAAAATCAAGAGGATTTTATGGAGGATATAAATAACTCCCTTAGAGAAAAACAGGGGAGCAAAGGAAACAGATAGAAGCACTTTAAAGGAGAAGCACAGAGACTTATTACACCGGAGGAGAGGTGGCATCCAGGGAGGGCTCTAAGCACCTGAGTAGGTGAGAGAGCCATCTTGTGTCCCAGGTCCAGGAGAGACAAGTCTGGACAGGAGAGTGCACTTGCTGCAAAAGCAGCAAAGCTTCTAGAACAGAGCATCTTTTGGGCCTGAATCTTCAGCCAGAAAGCAGAACTGAGCTCTAGACATTTGCACACTTTTCCCGTCAGAGGAGATGTGGTCTCCAGGGAGGGCTCACAGGCAGCAGAAGCAACATTGCTTCTGGGAAAGGACCACTTTCAGGCCTGCATTTTCAGCCAGGAGGTAAAGCTGAGCTCCAGATCTCCGTGCACCTTCCCTGGAAGAGTGGAGGTGGCATGCAGAGAATAATCTGAACACTGGGACTCAGGAGAGAGTTAGACTCCCAGGACTGCTGACAGAGGCTAACATAATCACAGTAGAAACAAACTCCGGCCAGAGATAGCTATAACAACTAACACCAGAGTTTACCAGATGGCAAAAGGCAAGTGTAAGAATCTTACTAAAAGAAACCAAGACCACTCACCATCATCAAAAACCAGCTCTCCCACCACAGCGAGTCCTGGATATGCCAACACACCCGAAAAACACGATTCATTTTTAAAATCATATTACAAGATGCTGGAAGAGGATTTTAAGAAGGAATTTAATAACGCACTTAAAGAAATACAGAAAAACATAGTTAAACAGGTAGAAGCCCATAAAGAGGAAACCAAAAATCTTTTAAACAATTACAGGAAAACTCTGCTATACAAGTGAAAGCCCTTAAAAACGAAACACAGAAATCCTGTAAAGAATTACAGGAAGACACAACCAAACAGGTGATGGAATTGAACAAAAACATCCAAGACCTAAAAAGGAAAGTAGAAACAATAAAGAAAAGTCAAAGGGAGACAACTTCGGAGGTAGAAAACCTACAAAGGAAATTTGGAGCCATAGATATGAGAATTAGCAACAGAATATAAGAGATGGAGGAGAGAATATCAGAAGCAGAAGATTCCATAGAAATCATGGACACAACAATCAAAGAAAATGCAAAATGCAAAAAGATCCTAACCCAAGAAATCCAGGAAATCTAGGACATAATGAGAAGACCAAAAGTACAGATACTAGGAGTAGATGAGAGTGAAGAGTTTCAAATTAAAGGGACAGCAAATATCTTCAACAAAATTATAGAAGAAAACCAACCAACCAAACAACCATACAAAAACAGAAACAAAAACAAAAACTTCTCAAACCTAAAGAAAGAGATGCCCATGATCATACAAGAATCCTACAAAACTCTAAATAGACTGGACCAGAAAAGAATTTCCTCCCAGCACATAATAATGAGAACAACAAATCCACTAAATAAAGATAGAATATTAAAAGTATTAAGGGAAAAAGGTCAAGTGACATATAAAGGCAGACCTATTAGAATTACACCAGACTTCTCATCAGAGACTAAGAAAGCCAGAAGATCATGGACAGATATTATACAGACCCTAAGAGAACACAAAAGCCAGCCCAGGCTACTTTATCCAGCAAAACTCTCAATTACCATAGATTGAGAAACCAAAGTGTTTCAAGTCAAAACCAAATTCCCTCAATATCTTTCCATGAATCCAGCCCTTCAAAGGATAATAAAGGGAAAACACAACACAAGGACTGAAACTACAACTTACAAAATGAAAGAAAGTAATGCTTCAACAAACCAAAAATATGATAGCTTAAAGAAAAGAATCCCAACTATAACAACAACAACAACAAAATAACAGGAAGCAACAATCATTTTGCTTTAATTGGTCATATAACAGGCCTGAAAAGGCATAAAAATATTGAAATTAGCACATGCATCCTATCAGATCACTACAGAATAAGGGTGACATTCAATAACAACATAAATAACAGAAAGCCAACTTTCACGTGGAAATCGAACAACACTCTAGCCAATCATAAATTGGTCAAGGAAGAAATAAAGAAAGAAATTTTAGAGTTCAATGAAAATAAAGCCACAACATACACAAACTTATGGGACACAATGAAAGCATTTCTAAGAGGAAAACTCATAGCTCTGAGTGCCTCCAAAAAGAAACTAGAGAGAGCATACACTACCAGCCTGATAGTATACCTATATACTCTAGGACAAAAGGAAGCAAATTCACCCAAGAGGAGTAGATGACAGGTAATAATCAAAATCAGGGTTGAAATCAACCAAATGGAAACAAGGGAACTATACAAAGAATCAACGATACCTGTTGCTGCCTGCCCGCTGTCCACAACACGAACAGTTCAACTGAGAATGGCAGTTCGAGCTGAAAAGAGAGGAATCTAGATGAGGCGGAAGAAAGAATGGGGCTAAGATGATTTCATGTTCAAAGCCCGCCTTTTTAATTCCAACATTCAGTTATAAAGGAAGGGGGAGGGAACCCAATTTCCCGCCAAGTAACTCGGGATCCAGTAGCAGGACGAACACGTGTGTGCCTCCAAGCAGCTAAGCCGACAGGGTCCAGCAGTGGGCGTGGCAGCCCGAATGAGCAGGAAACTCCACCCTTGAGGAAGCAGGTTCAAGCAGGTGTGGGAAGGGAGACCACATCTCCTCCCATTAGTTAACAAAAAAAAAAAAACAAAAAAACAAAAAAACAAAAAAACAAAAAAACAAACAAACAAAAAAAAACGGCTGGCCTGAGGCAGAAAAATTATCTATGCTAAATAGTTCTGCCTGAGTTCTTAGGGCTAAAGAAAAAACCTGTTTTCGAGGGATTCCCTATCTTTTCTAATGGTAAACTGTATCTGGCTAAGACTGTCTTTAAAGCACTAATGGAATAGCACTTAGCTGTAGGCTCTGACTTTATAATGCTAATTAGTGCTGAATAGGTAACTACCAGGTTGCATTTTAATTAGGGCATTGGAACCCTGGCTAAGTTTGACCGAACAAATTTAGAATAACACTGAGTTGATAATCCTCCGCAATTTTGGATGACAGGCTGGAAAACAAGGAGAAGGGGCAAGACTGGCTGGCTCCTAGTACAAGGGCAATTGGCAATTTTATTTGGGTGGGAGGCAGTGAAGGGCTTGCCCTTTTGACAGTAAGGTCTCCACCCTCTCTCCCCCCTATTAATTAAGTTTAAATAGGCAACGCTTAACTGAGGTGATCAAATGATTTTCTCATCCGTAGATGAGTGGGCCTTTAACCTTGGCTTGGGTGTACCTAGACCCGATTCCTCCCGTGGGCGTTATTACAACCCACATCTGTGGCTCTTGGTATCTTTTGGGGAGGGGAGGCAGAGCCTTAGATATTTTTGGTTTTTAGCTGGAATCAGATACCAACCTTTTTCAAATGAGGTGTGTAGCAAAGGGAACTCAGAAATGGTCAAGCTGGACCTTCCCTCCGCAGTAATCTCCTGCGCCAAGCAGTACCCATACTGTATTCGTCTGATCACGAATCAGTCGTGCAGGTCTGAGTCCTGCGTGGTCTCTAGTGGAGACTTGTCAACCTCAGATTTAGCAAGGCCTAGACAAGAATTATGTCAGTATTAACACCACGAATTGTGGTTAAAATAGGAGCTGGAAGTCTTTCCTCCTCATCCCTGTTATTCCCTATCCTGAGGAACTAAGGACACCTTGCAGTAACAGCAAGGGTGAAAAGCCAGAGGCCAGCTAAGGGACTAAGCCCATCTCTATCAAAATAAGAACTAATCTCTGTAAATATATGAAATTTCTTGTTTCCTAGCTCTCTTGGTAAATCTAAATCCTATCTCAGACTGAAAACTACGTGCTGGAATGTCCTTGGAAGGGAGAATAGCAGTACCACCTGTTTGCTCTTAGGGGAAGGGAAGGCACGCCTGTAGGTCCGCCCGGAGATTAACCTGCTTGAGAAAAGAAAGAGATCTAGACAATGAGAGAGTAGCAATGCAAATTTTCTTTTTGGAGAAATCCAGGTACTTATTCAGATGCAAATTGTAAAACTAAAGCTAGTCTCCTGCTTCCTGTAGGGGATTTGGCTCAGAGGAAAACAGCGTTTCTGGGAGCTTCCATTCCCAGCTGAATTCTAAGCACAAGAGGAATTTTAGTCTTTAGAATGATACTTATGAGAAGAGACAGAATCTGTGTTTACCTGATGAATTAATCTCTCTGGTAGCCACCGTGCTCTGTCTTCATCTCGTGAAAAAACACAAACCGAGACTCTTCCCCAGATTAGAACCGGATCCGGACCCTTCCATTCATTAGTCAGGGCGTCCTTCCATTTTATAATGCATAAGAATTAGAAGTAACTGGATGCCAGTGGCGGTCTGCTGCAGACTGACCTTTAATTTCAGTTTGCAAAAAGTTTAGGATAAATAAGGTGAAGGCAAGATGAGCCTTTGGTGACCTCGGGGGATATAGATGCCCCTCTTTTGTTTTAAAAAGCTAATTCTTTAAGGTGCTATGAGCACGTTCAACTATTCCTTGTCCCATGGGGTTGTAAGGAATTCCAGTTTTATGTTTGATACCGAATTCTTTACAGAATGCAATAAAGTTTTTACTAGAATAAGATGGCCTGTTATCTGTCTTAATAAGCTTAGGCAACCCCATGGCATTAAAGGCTTGTAGGCAATTATCAATTACGTTTTTTGAAGCCTCCCCTGTATGCAGAGAAACAAAGAGAAAACCTGAACAGGTATCAATGCAAACATGTATATATTTTAGTTTTCCAAATTCTGCATAATGGGTTATATCCATTTGCCAAATATGATTAGGCATAAGGCCTCTAGGATTGACTCCTAGATGTGGCACTGGAGATAATGTAATACATTTAGGACATTGTTTTACAATCATTCTTGCTTGCTCCTTAGTGATCTTATGTTGGAGCCTTAGGGTATGGCTAGAGAGGTGAAACCTTTCATGATCACGTTGGGCCAGAGCAACAGGATCCGAAACTAAAGCTTCTCCTATTAGAGCTCTGTCAATGCGATCATTACCCTTGGCCAGAGGCCCAGGAAGACCAGAGTGAGACCATATATGGCCAATATAAAACGGATTTTTCCGGGCAAGAATGATGTTTTGCAATTCTGAAAATAAGGATCCTGATGGCGTATTGAAGTTAAACGTACCACAGGTTTCCAATAAGGGTACTGACTGAGCAACATATAAACTGTCAATAAAGATATTAAAAGCCTCATGTACAGACTGAAAGACCTTTAGTACTGCTGTTAATTCGGCTTTCGGCTAGCTGAGCCGAGAGACCAGGAGTCTCTACAATAACCTGTTGATCATTAATAAGATATCCGGCTTGCCCTTTAGAGGAGCCATCAGTAAAAATCAATAGAGCATTATTTAAACGCTGTAAAGAAGTCATCTTAGGAAATATCATATCATGTTCATTTAAAAATTTTATTAACCTATCTTGAGGGTATTGGTTGTCTATAGTTCCATTAAACCCTATTTGTGCAAGCAACCAATCTGTACTATGCTGTTTCAGCCAAGTGTCTTGACTTACTCTGTAAGGCTGAACAATGATATCTGGCTCTTTTCCGAAATAAGTCAATGCCTGCCTTCTTCCAGTGACAATCATCTGAGCCACTGCTTCGTGATATGGCAAGATATTACGTTTGGGAGAAATCCTCGAATGTATCCACATTATAGGAAATTTTTGCCATAGCAGTCCCGTAGGCACATGAGTCGTATTAAAAATTAACAGGTGCAGCGGCAAGGAGTAATCTATATCGGTAACGAATTGCTCTTCAATAGACTTTTCCACTAGCTGTAAGGCCAGCAATTCTTCTGAGGTTAGGGATCTAGGGGAAGTGGGATCAGAACTCCCTTTAAGAATATCAAATAAAGGTTTCAACTCCCCTGTAGTAAGCTTTAAATAGGGGCGAAGCCAGTTAATATCACCTAACAATTTTTGAAAATCATTTAAGGTCCTTAAGTTATCTCTATGAATAACGATCTTTTGGGGAAAAACAGCTTGATCAGTGAGTCTAAAACCCAAATAATTATAAGGATCCTGAGTTTGTACCTTTTCAGAAGCAATTTGCAATCCCTTATCAGCTAGGGCTTTTTGTAAACCTTTATAACACAAAAGCAATTCTTGGGGGTCCTTTCCCGCCATCAAGACATCATCTGTGAAATGAACGATGTAAATATTTGGCCATTGTTGTCTAACAGGCTGAATTGCTTACAATCTTTTGCCCAGTGGCGGCCCTTCCCACACTGGGGACATATTCCTGGGGTACGGCCTGTTTGTCTACCCTTGGCGCCCTTGTTCTTAGGACAATTACTTCTAAAATGATCCAAACTTCCACAATTAAAGCATGCATTATTTCCTCGTTTCCTCGAGAACATTGCTTGCGCGTGGGTTCCCTGCAAGAACTCGCAGGAAGGCCCGATGTCTGCGCAAAGAAGGACATATCCCACCAAATCTGTCTGTCCCTTATGCGGTTGAATTGCAGCTCGGCAAGTTGCGTTAGCATTCTCATAAGCCAGTTGCATAACGAAGGGACTACCCGTGTCTGGACTTCCAAGGATTCTACTAGCTTAAATCAACAGCCTGTCCACAAAGTCCTGATATGGTTCATCAGAACCCTGCTGAATGCTAGCTAAACTTCTACCGATATTTCCTTTAACTGGCAACCTTCCCCAAGCACGGAGTGTGGCTGTCACAATTTGCGCGTACGTACACTGCAACGGGAAAATCAATTTGATTTGTCTGTCCCTCATATGGACCCTCTCCTAAAAGCATGTTGCTATCCCAGTCTGAGTTACCAGCCTGAGCATTAAAAGCAGCAGTTTTCTTACTGGCGTCTCGCCATTCAGAATCCCAAACAAAAAATCTCCTCCTGACAGGGTAGCCTTGGAAAGAGTCTTCCAATCTGAGGGGGTTAAGTGCGACTCCACAACTGTGTCCAGTAATGCTTGAGTGAATGGGGCTGAAGGACCATATTGCACAACAGCCGCCTTTAACTCTTTTATCAACTTGAAATCCAAGGTCTGGTAATGTTTGGCCCTAGTATCTTGCTGATCAACTACCTCGACCAAAGGAAAGGCCAGCATATTAGACGAATTCTGTCTTTCCCACGAGTCTGACTCACAACTCTTTCTAGCGGCACCTGGTGAACTACAGAAGGGTTACTCTTCTCCGCTTCTGAGATCTTTTTTAGTTCCCGAAGCTCATTAGTCAGCCTCTGAAGCTTAATCTCAAACTCTAACTCACTTAGCCGTGTGTCCCTATGAGTAGCACCTCCCGAAGTGGTGACTATAGGTGAAGAAGCGGGAGATTCGCAAGAGGACCAATTCTCATTAAGGTAATGGGCAATTCCTCTATCTGAGTGATTTTTGTTAAAATTCAGACCATCATCAGAGTTTCCACATTTATCAATTTTTGAGTTAAGAAGATCTTTTTCTGAGGGGGCCTTCTCTGATAGGCACTCCTCCTGAGATACCACAAGCTCCGCCTGAGGGCAATTTAGCCTTGGAGAAGTTGCATCTTTTATAGCATCATTTACAAGCGCCCAGAGGCCTAGGGTAAGATTATCTGTCTGAGCGATATTCAAGGCCTCACCAACTTTCTCCCAGGTTCCATAATCTATCATTTCTTCTTCCTTGAACCATGGAAAACAGCTATCTATCTTATCTAAAAACATTCTTACTAATTGTACTTCAAGCCTTACTCCTCTGGCCTGAAACAACTCCTGAAAACTAAAATCAAATGCCTGATCCATGATTTTAAACCCTTCCATCTTCCACCTAAGCAGCTTTCTAAAAAGCTGCGGCACACCACCTGTTTCCGTATCTAGTTCCGATTAATAAGCTGCTGACCCAAGCAGAAACAGTATTGGGTTAGCACTGATTCAAACTTGATTCGTATCCTACCGCATCCTCAGCAACACTTTACAAAACTGAAATTTTAAGCTAGCGCTAGCACGTGTACCTGTCCGTTGCTCCAATGTACCAATACGAAGATCCTTTCCTTTCTTGTGGAGCTCCACACAGCTGCCGTTTCTCTTAGCATCCCTCTGCCATTCTTCAGGTCCCAGTTCTGGCCCCAACTGTTGAGGCCTGCCCGCAGTCGACAACAGGAACGGTTCAACTGAGAATGGCAGTTCAAGCTGAAAAGAGAGGAATCTAGACGGGGCATAAGAAAGAATGGGGCTAAGACGATTTCATGTTCAAAGCCCGCCTTTTTAATTCCAACATTCAGTTATAAAGGAAGGGGGAGGGAACCCAATTTCCTGCCAATTAACTCGGGATCCAGTAGCAGGACGAACACATGTGTGCCTCCAAGCAGCTAAGCTGACAGGGTCCAGCAGTGGGCGTGGCAGCACGAATGAGCAGGAAACTCCACCCTTGAGCAAGCAGGTTCAAGCATGTGGGGGAAGGGAGACCACATCCAAGCAGGTGGGGGAAGGGAGACCACACAAACCAGTAGCTGGTTCTTTGAGAAAATAAAAAAGATAGATAAACCTTTTAACCTGACTAACTAGAGGGCACAGGGACAGTATCCCAATTTTAAAAATCAGAAATGAAACAGGAGACATAACAACAGAAGCTGAGGAAATCCAAAATATCATCACATCCCACTACAAAAGGCTATAATCAACAAAAGTAGAAAACCTGGATGAAATGGAAAAATTTCTGTACAGATCCCAGGTACCAAAGTTAAATCAAGAGCATATAAATAATCTAAACAGTCCCATTTTCTTTAAAGAAATAGAAATAGTCATTAATCGTTTCAAAAACAAAAAAGCCCAGGACTAGATGGGTTTAGGGCAGAGTTCTATTAGACACTCAAAGAACACATAATACCAATACTCATCAAACTATTTCATTAATAGAAACAGAAGACACTCTACCCAATTCATTCTTTGAAGCCACCTTTACTCTGTCATCTAAATCACAAAATGACCCAAAAAACAAAGAGGATTTCAGACCAATTTCCCTTATGAATAATGATGCAAAAATAATAAAATTATTCCAAACCGAATCCAGGAAAACATCAAAAAGGTCATCAAACATGATCAAGTAGGCTTCATCACAGGGATTCAGGGATGGTTCAATATATGGAAATCCATCAATGCAATACACTATATGACCAAACTTAAAGACAAAACTAATGATCATCTCATTAGATGCTGAGAAAGCATTTGACAAAATCCAAAACCCCTTCATGATAAAATTCTTCTAAATACCAGGAATTCAAGGCCCATATCTAAACATAGTAAAAGCAATATACAACAAAACAGGTGCTAACATCAAACTAAATGGAGAGAAATTTGAAGCAATCCCACTAATATCCGGGAATAGACAAGGTTGTCCACTCTCTCCCTACCTATTCAATATGGTACTTGTAGTCCTATCCAGAGCAACTAGACAACAAGAGGAGATCAAAGGGATACAAATTGGAAAGGAAGAATTTAAACTATTACCATTTGCAGATGCTATAATAGTATACTTAATTGACCCTAAAAATTCCACTAGAGAACTACTAAACCTGATAAACAACTTCATCAAATTAGGGGGAAATAAAATTAACTCAACCAAATCAGTGGCCTTCCTCTACACAAAGGATAATAGGCTGAGAAAGAAATTAGGGAAACAGCTCCCTTTACAATAGTCACAAATAATATACTTTTGTGTGACTCTACTTAAGCAAGTGAAAGTTCTGTATGATAAAATCTTAAAGTCTCTGAAGAAATAAATCAAAGAATATCTCTGAAGATGGAAAGATGTCCCATGCTCATGTATTGGCGGGACTAATATAGTAAAAATGACCATTTTGCTGAAAGCAATCTATAGATTCAATGCAATTCCCATAAAAAAAAAAATTCCATTCAATACTTCACAGAGTTAGAAAGGGCAATTTGCAAATTCATCTGGAATAACAAAAATCTTAGGATATTGAAAACTATTCTCTACAATAATAAACTTTGGGTAGAATCGCAATCCCTGACTCAAGCTGAACTACAGAGCAATTGTGAGAAAAACCACATGGTACTGGTACAGTGAAAGGCAGGTAGATAAATGGTATAGAATTGAAAACCCAGAAATGAACTCAAACATGTATGTTCACTGGTTCTTTGACAAAGTAGATAAACCATTCTGTGGAATAAAGGCAGCATTTTCAACAAATGGTGCTGGTTTAACTGGCAGTAAGGAAGTTGAAGAATGCAAATTCTTACCACCTGTCACAAAGTTCAAGTCCAACTGGATCAAGGACATCCACATAAAACCAGATACAGTGAGACTTACAGAGGAGAAAGTGAGAAGAAACCGGAACATATGGGCATAGGTGGAAAATTCCTTAACTGAACAACTGGCTTGTGCTGTAACATAAAGTATTGTCAAAAGGGACATCATAATATTGCAACACTTTTGTAAGGAAAAGGACAGTGTCAATAAGTAAAATAGGCAACCAACAGATTGGAAAAAATATCTTTACCAATTCAACATCCGACAGAGGGCTAATATCGAATATATACAAAGAACTGAGAAAGGTAGACTTCAAAGAACAAAATAACACCACTAAAAAGGAGTGTAGAGCTAAACAAATAATTCTCCACAGAAGAATATCAAATGTCCAAGAAGCACCTAAAAAATGTTCAATATCCTTAGTCATCAGAGAAATGCAAATTAAAACAATTACGAGATTCTATCTCACACCACTCAGATTGGCTAAGATAAAAACTCAGGTGACAACAGATGCTGGCAAGGATGTGGAGAAAGAGGAACACTTCTCCATTGCTGGTGGTATGGTGAGCTTGTACAACATCTTCAGAAATCATTTTGGTGTTTCCTCAGAAAACTGGACATAGTACTACAAGAAGATCCAGCAATACTACTCCTGGGCATATAACCAGAAGATGCTCCACTTTGTAATGAGGACACATGTTCCAGTATGTTCATAGCAGCCTTATTTATAATATCCAGAAGTTGGAAAAAAAAAAAAAACAGATGTTCCTCAGTAAAGGAATGGATACAGAAAATTTGGTCTATTTACACAATGGAGTACTAATCAACTATTAAAACAAAAATTTATGAAATTTTTAGGGAAACGTTTGGAACTAGATACTATCATGCTGAGTGAGGTAAGCCAATCACAAAAGAACACACATTGTGCACACTCAGCGATAAGTGGATATTTGCCCAGAACCTCAGAATACCTAAGATATAATTCGTAAACCACATGAAACACAAGAAGAAGGGATACCAACTTTAGGATACTTCAATTCTCTTTAGAAGGGGTAACAAAATACCAAATTGAAAGAGTTACAAGGACAAAGTGTGGAGCAGAGACTGGAAGAATGAGCATCCAGAGACTGCATCACCAGAGAATCCATCCCATATAAAATCACCAAACCCACACACTTTTGTGGATGCCAATAAGAGCTTGCTGACAGGAGCCTGATATAGCTGTCCCCTGAGAGGCTCTGTCAGTGCCTGAATAAAACAGAGGTGGATCCTAAGTCCTACCATTCTACTGAGTACATGGTTCCACAATGAAGGTGCTTGACATGGGGTCTAAGGAGCTGAATGGGTTAGCAACCCCATAGGAGGAACAATAATATGAACAAACCAGTACCCGCAGATCTCCTAGACACCAAACCACCAACTAAAGTGTACACATGGTGGAACTCAGGTCTCCAGCTACATACATATGTAGCAGAAGATGGCCTAGTCAGTCATCAATGGGAGGAAATACTCTTGGTACTGTGAAGGCTCTATGCCTCGGTCTAAACGGAGAATGCCAAGAACAGGAAGTGGGAGTAGGTGGGTTGGTGAGCAGAGATAGTGGGGAAGCAAGGGGTGGTTTTTGAGGTGGGGGAACCAGGAAAGAGAATATCATTTGGAATTTAAATGAAGAAAATATCTAATAAAAAACAATAAAATATCAGATGGGAGAATCAGCATTCCTTTCCTCAAGCTGCACTTCTGCAATAGTGATAAAATATTGCATGGTATTAGTAAAGATACAGAAACATTGATCAATGGAACAAAATTGATGACCCATAAATAAAACCATACATGCACACTTGATCTTTAACAAAGAAGTCAAAAATATACAATGGAAAAAGGAAAGCTTCTTCCAATATGGCGCTGGTCTAACTGGCTGAGTGAATTAAAATAGACCCATATTTGTCACCTTGCACTAAGCTCAAGTCTAGTGGATCAAGAACCTCAACATAACAGAAGAAATTAATGGGAGAGAAAGTGAGAAAAAGCCTTGTCCTCATTGGCACAGGGGGGAATTTGCTAAACAAAACTCCAATGGTTCAGTAGCTAAGATCAAGAATTGAAAAAATGTTACCTCATGAAGCTTGAAAGCTTCTGCAAAGCAATGGGCATATTCAATAAGACAAATCGGCAACTTATAGATTGGTAAAACATCTTCACTAACACCACATCCAATAGAGGGCTAATATTCAAAATATATAAAGAACCCAAGAAGTAAACCACAAAATATCCAAATAGTCCAATCAAAAATGGGGAATAGCACTGAAACGAGGATTCACAACAGAGGAATCTCGAATGGCAGAGAAGCACCTAAAGAAATGTTCAAAGTCCCTAGTGATCAGAGAAATGAAAAACCAAAACTTCCCTAAGATTCCACCAACACCAATCAGAATAGCTAAGATCAAACTTCAGGTGACAGCAGATGCTGGTGAGTATGTGGAGAAATAGGAACATTCCTCCATTGCTGGTGGGATTGCAAACTGGTATAAACACTCTGGAAATCAGTCTGCAGGTTCATCAAAAAATTGGAAATAGAGCTACCTGTAGACCCAGCTGTACCACTCTTGGAAATATACCTAAAAAGATTCTCCAACATTCCATAGGGGTATGAGTGCCACTATGTTATAGTGTCCTTCTTTGTTATAGACAGAATCTGGAAACAACCTAGATGTCCAGTAACAGAAGAATGCATACAGTAAATGGTTCATTTACACAATGGGATACTAGTCAGCTATTAAAAATAAGGACATCCTGAGATTTGCAGGCATATGAATGGAATTAGAAAATATCCTGAGTGGGGTAACTCAGACCCGAAAGGACATGGTATGTACTCACAAATAAACGGATATTAGCCAGAAAACAAACGAACAACAACAACAACAACAAAACATTCAGAATACTGACGATACTGTCCACAGAACTGAAAATGTCAAGAAGCTGAAGTGCCCAAGTGAGGACAACTCATTCCCACTTGGGAAAAGAAGAAAGCAATCACAAGTCGGAAGGGAGGAAGAGAGTTGCAAAGGAAAGTGGATGGGGTTGGAGGGAGTTAGAGAGAAATGAAAACCTTATCTGGATTTGGATGAGGGAAAAGGACTGAAGACCTGAGAGCCAGCAGAAAGAGTATGAACAGGCAACCTCAGAAAATAGGAGGTTGAGGTGACCCCACAGAATGCTCCAGAGACCTGGCAGGTGAGAAACCTCCAAGACTCAAAGTAAGGGACCTTAGATGTAATGCCTGAAAGGAGAGAGTGGGAACTTATAGTATCCACCTCCAGAAGGAAGACAGAACATCAAGTAAGGGATGGGGTGGCTGTCCCATTCCCACATTTTACCCATAATGGTTCCTATCTGAAAGAACTGCAGTGATGGAAATGAATAGGAGCCTAAAGAAAAAAAGTTCCAGCAATAGGCCCAAAGTGAGTTCCAGCTCAAGGGGGTGTCCAAAGGCCTGATACTATTACTGAGGCTACGGAGCACTCACAATAAGGGACCTATTGTGACTGTCCTCCAAAAATCCTAACAAGCAGCTGGAAGAGTCAGATGCAGATATTTGCACCCAATCAATGGACAGAAGCAGCTGACCCCTGTTGTTGAATTAGGGAAGGCTGAAAGAAGCTCAGGAGAAGGTTGATCCTGTGAGGAACAGCAGTCTCAATTAATCTGGACATCTGAGATCTCTCAGACAATGGACCACCTAATAGACAGCACATACCATCTCATATGAGTTCTCCAACACACATACTGTATAGGACATCCAGGTCTGTATTCATTCACAGGTGGATTCATAACCTCAAGAGACTGAAGCAGTTTAGAGGACACATGTGGTTGGGGATTGGATTGTCCATGTAAATAAACATATGGCATTCTTGGATGCTGAAAAAGCCTTTGTCAAAACACAATACCCCTTCATATTAAAGACTTAAATCAGAAATTCAAGGCATACATATAAACATAAAGAAAGCAATATAGAGTAAGCCAAGAGCCAACATAACGTTAATGGACAGAAACTTGAAACAGTCCCTCTAAAATCAGGGACAAGAAAACACTGCCCCCTCTCTCTGTCTCAATGTAAGATAGTACTAGCTGTTCTAGCTAGAGCAATTACACGATAAAAAGTGATGAAGGAGATTCAAATTGGCAAGGAAGAATTAAAGGTAACATTATTCATGAATTATATGTTAATATACATAAATGACCATCAACAGTCTACCATTGCACTCGTATGGCTGGCTATTTCAGAGAAGTGGCTAAACAAAAATTACCTCAAAATCAGTAGCCTTCTTTTATCGAATTGATAAATAGGCCAAAAATGAAGGTAGGAAAACAATACATTTCACAAATAGGCACAAATATTATAAAATATCTTGTAACTTTATCCAAGCTGTTAAAAGGTCCATTTGACAACAACTTTGTGTCCCTGAAGAAAGCAATCTTATAAGGAGCATACCAAAAGAGGAAAGGATCTCGCATGCTCATGTATTGATAGGACTATCATAGTGAAAGTATCCATCTTACCAAAATCAAATTACTGATAAAATGGAATCCTCATCAAAATTTCAAGGCATTTTTTTATAGACTTTGAAAGAGAACATCACCACTTCATGTGCAACAAAAAATTCTAGTATAGTGAAAACTATTCTGAACAATAAAAGAACTAAATACTAATATTAAAATTATTTCTATAAAGAAGCAATTCCTGCGTTTGTGAGATCCATCAATGAATGCTTCGTGTCCTGCCATAATATTCTCCTTAGGAATTTGTTACCTTAAAAAATGGGACTGCACTCCTCAACTGCAGGTATGCACTCATCTGAACAGAGATCAGGCTTTAGGAACAATGATTATTTGAAATGCCATGACTTCAAACTGACTTTGGGCTGCTAGAAAAGTACACAACTCTCCTATAACTATCCAGCAAGATAATGTCTACATCATATAACTTAGAGCTGACTTCCAAGAATCCATCCTTGTATTCAGAAATTAAATGTGTTAAGTCTCAAACTTAGGACAAATGGCCCATTTGTCTATAGTAAGGATGGCACTCTGATCCTTATTTATATAAAATAAAGTGGATGCTGGGCACTGTGGGCCTGGCTTTCAGAGATTTTCCAGCAAAGGGAAGTGAGTGTAAGCAGGGAGACAAAGTCTCTGCCACACCTTCCATGTAACTCAGTAACTCAGAGCCTCTCTGAACTGAGTCGGATCAGGCTGGGCTGAAAATCCAACAATCCTGTGAGATGTGCAGTGGGACCTCAGGTGGCTCTACAGGAGAAAAGATCTCTTTCCAAGTGTTACATACAGCTCTTGGAACAAAAGGCTCAGACGAAGGAATAGTTCTCACATCTAGTTTGATGAAGGATCTTGACAACCAGGGGAGAAAATTGACGTCATATACACAGTCTGAAAAGAGCTGAAGGGGGACCTCGACTTCTTGTAGGGATAAATAGATGATATGTATTTCTTTATATTGGGGGGAGTGACTGGGTAGCTCTTTGAATCAGAGGAGCCTCCCTCTTTCCCTATTCAGTAAATATTGACGGGGCTCCTGCTATGGATGCTTTTGAGAATATTTTGAGGGTACCCATTGCAACAGAGGGAGGGCAGAGGCCCACTTCTCGTCAGGATAATGGTTGCCAATTTGTCCTTGGAATCCTATTAAGTTGATAGCCAAGCAGGAGTGATTTTTGTTTAGCCACTGAATATCAGAGAGGGAGAAGGGGATGACAAGGTTGGGTTCTTTTTGTAGGGTTTGCAGGGCTCCATCCCTCTAATTTAATATTATTCTACTGATGGCATCTACCTCATTTAAAATTTGTGGTTTGCCATCCATCAGGATGTGGAGCCATTCCAGGACCCCCTGATGTTGGTAAAGGTGCCCCAAAAGCATAGGGGAGTGTTGGGAGCTATTAACAACTATATTGTCTTGATCTCTGAATTGGGCCTCCCCCGCCCCAGAGAAGAAAAGGGGATCAAAAGCGGGCCACAGATGCACAGCTCTGAGAACAACCAGAGATTTTTTTCAGCCCTAAGTCAGCGCCAGATGTCCTGACCACAAGATGTACCCTGATACCCCCAAGTTCCTGCTTCCTGTGTAGTCCACAAAAAAAAAAAAAAAAAAAAAAAATTCAGCTGGCCCATCCCTCCTACTGAGAAGTACCTCCTCCTTTGCTTGTGCATTTCCATTGTCCCATTCCTCCTGCTGAGAAGTAATTCCCCTTTTACTTGTCCATTTAAGCCTTGAGCTTTGTTGAATATAGTGAGACCTTGATGCTAATCAGAGTGCTTCCCTTTGTCCTTCATAGCACTTAGTCCTCATCTCTCACTCCCCCCATTTGGTTCCTAGGAGAAGGTCCCCTCAAGACCCTCGAATATCTGGAAATGCTGGATGGGTCAGGGGAGGAGTTAAAGATGAGGAGTGGTATAGGTTTTGTTGGGTAATACCTAGGAAGTTCCTTATCTTTTAGTGCTGCATTGACTGAACTTAGAACACGGACTGTCTTGGGGGACAGTGTTCTCAGGGAGGACAGACTTTTTTCTCCTTTCAGGAGGTTAAAGAGGGGTTGAAGGGTGCTTATAGGAAGGAGGAGCTAGGGATAAGGCCAACTGAGGTTGCCCAGAAAGATCTGGAGGGAGGCAAGATTTATTTTTTGAGAGAAGGAAATGGTGGGTTTGAGGTGACGTATTGAAGTAAGGGAAATCTCTGTTCATAAAAATGCAATGGTTGGAATAATTTGGGTTTTGTGAGGGGCTGTTTTGAATACTAGGGCAGATAGGGAGGTTATTAGCTGCTCCTTAAGTTCAGATGGCGAGGTAGAAGAGTCTCCCCAAACTGAAATATCATCCATGTAATGATAGATATTGAGACCTTAGTCTAAATAGGATATTAATGCAGTGACTACAGCCTCCTGACAAATGATTGGACTATTAGCCATTCCCTGCGGGAGAGCAGACCATTAATATCATGAGGCGGGGCCAGAGTTCTTAATGGGGGTACCAGGAATGCAAAGCGTTTACACTCTCAGGGGTGGAGGGGAATGGGAAAAGCATTCTTTTATGTCTATTGCTAACAGAGGAACATTAGCAGGGATGGCTGAGATGTGGGGTAGCTTTCTTTGTGGGTATCCCCAGACTCGCATGTATTTATATACAGTTCTGGGGGTGATTGAAGGGTTGACATCAGGCATCTCTCATTGGTTTGGACTGAGACTTTGGGGAAACCTTATTTGCATGTAGGAAGGCTTGGTGCTGTTCCTACATGGCTAATAGCTAGGCCTCTCCTATGGGGACTGTGTGGGTGGTAACTTGGAAAGGAGACAGAGGTCCAGGAGACATGGTCTAATGCATGCCATCCCATGTAGGTGAATTATCACCACCGGTTCCAAGGGTTTAAGTTCTAGCCTCAACTGGAAACCAAGCTGTCTGTGTTTAGCCCATTGCCCCACAGACCACCAGTTATTCATAAACACTGTTACATTTGTTACCCTGTAACAGCTACAGAATCCTTAATCCTTAATCCTCAGCACTTTTCGCCGCACATTCCACCCTAAACTGTTCTAGTCCCTGAGTTTCACTTTCCTTCCTTCAGACTCTAATCTGTATATAATCCCACACAACATGTCCTTGTGGTCTCTTGGACACATGGCTTCCTGGCTTGCTCCTGGCCTCTTGGCATCTGTTTGTTTTCTCTTCCACTTTCTCCTTCCCTATATCACTGTGTTCAGTCTGTGTGGTTCCAAATGCATTTAGTTCTTTTATTTCTAATCTCTTGAATAAACCTTCACATCAACCATGCATAGGAACTACATACTTCCTCACCCACCCTTCTTTCAACATGGTTTACTTCAGATATATGCTGTGGAAATAGAACAAAACATCAAAAGATCCATAATTGGAATAATTTTTGATAATCACAAAGCATGTCTATTTAAAAATACAAAGAGCAACTTGTTTAAAATAGCCAGGATATCTGTTATGTCCCCTCCATGGTACATCTTCTAGTTCACATCTCTACCTGCAATTCCAGCATGGCACTACCAAGCTCCTTGTACGGAGTTTGCTTGCAACTCTGAAAGTCTGCTGCCATCCAGGAGAGCAGGACTCATGGCCATATTGTCACATAATTTTCACAGTTCAATTACATTAGTGGAGAGGAGGTCTTTAATTGGACAGGGAAAAGGGAGGCAGAGCTAAGACTTATTTTGTTTTTTGGGTTTTTTTGTTGTTGTTTGTTTGTTTGTTTGTTTGTTTGCTTTTTATCCCCAGATGTGCTAAAATGTTTTTATTTTATTTTTTTATTAGATGTTTTTTTTTATTTACATTTCAAATGCTATCCCAAATGTTCCCTATACCCTCCTCTGACCTGCTCCCCTACCTACCCACTCCCACTTCTCGGCCCTGGCCTTGCTCTGTACTGGTGCATATAAAGTTTGCAATACCAAGGGCCTCTCTTCCCAGTGATGGCTGACTAGGCCATCTTCTGATACACATGCAGCTAGAGACACAAGCTCTGCGGGTATTGGTTAGTTCATATTGTTGTTCCACCTATAGGGTTGCAGACCCCTTAAGCTCCTTTGGTGCTTACTCTAGCTTCTGCATTGGGGGCCCTGTGTTCCAACTTATAGATGACTATGAGCATCCACTTCTGTATTTGCCAGGCACTGGCAAAGCCTCACACGAGACAGCAATATCAGGGTCCCTTCAGCAATATCTTGCTGTCATATACAATAGTGTATTTGTTTGGTGGCTGATTATGGGATTGTTCCCCATGTGGGGTAGTCTCTGGATAGTCCATCCTTTCATCTTAGCTCCAAACTTTGTCTCTGTAACTCCTTCCATGGGTATTTTGTTCCCTATTCTAAAGAGGGTTGAAGTATCCACAAATTGGTCTTACCTTTTCTTGATTTTTTTGTGATTTTCAAATTGTATCTTGGGTATTCTAAGTTTCTGGGCTAATATCCACTTATCAGTGAGTGCATATCATGTGTGTTCTTTTGTGATTGGGTTACCTCACTAAGGATGATATCCTTAAGATACATCCATATGTCCATGAATTTCACAAATTCACTGTTTTTAGTAGCTGAGTAGTACTCCATAAGTGAGTAACTGGGTAGTGATAAAAGGGAGTCACATGAGTTCAACTGCTAGAGTTAAAACAAATAGACTGCTAGCAGAGCTAAGGAAACAGGCTGTGGGATTAAATTGTGAATTTAAAATTAAGATTCTTTGCTTTTAGGATAAATTTATATTCAGATTCTGCCTGAATTACATAGGAAATATCACCTACATTTCAGAATTAGATAGGGAATATTAGTCACGGACTCCAGTGTAGAGAGTGCAGTGATTATCATTGCCTACTTTGAATAGGAATTAATTATCAATGTCTGTGGCTCCAGGTACTGAGTTCAACAGACAGATATTATACAGGTATTAATACAATGTCTGTGGCTCTGGCCAAGAGCCAAATGGAAAGATGGGATAGATGTTTAAGAAGCCACAGAAAGCTCATATTCTGATAACATGGGCTCAACGGGAATCTTGAGTGTGTTTTCCTGCTTCTGAAGATAGGAAATGCCTAGTATAGGGACCTATAGTATCTTATTTTACTTCATTTGTTTTGGATTGTTTTAATTTTCAAACTGGGTATAATTTTGTGTTTTGTGTTTATATTATTCCTGTGAGAGAGAGGTCTAAATAAAGGATTTTCTGTTTACTGGCTCAAGGCTATGCTGATTTGGGGAAAAGATTTTTTCTCTATGTCTATGGTCAAAGTGATTTACACTTTCCAGAGTTACATGAATAAAATATAACGAAAAGAGACTTCCAGAGGACTAGGTCACAGAAAATCAAACAAAATATATGTCTTGATGATATTAAAATTTAGTTTTTGGATTTATATATTGCATAATATGCAGCCCTGGGGGATATTCTATTCAGACCTGCTTGAACTCCTGATGTCCTGGACTTCAGTCAGATCTACTCGAGACATGGAGATCAGAGAGTATCAATCCTATTTTCTCTAACATTCCCCTTCCCTTCATAATTTCTCAATGCCCATATTCAGCTTGAAGAATATATGAAGAGCCATCTAGCCAGTTCCCTGGGCTTTGGGGCTGGAGATGGTTATTAAAAGGCTATCTTTCTAGGGAATAGAGGAATGATCATACTGGAACAGAGTGGCATAGCTAGAATTGATTGCATAGTCAGGACCTCATTTGGTAGAAATCTCCTTGATACTAAGCTAAAGTCATAATTTCTTTTTTTTTTTTCATTGATTTACTTAATTAGGTATTTTCTTCACTAACATTTTGAATGCTATCCTAAAAGTCCCCTAGACCCTCCTCACCACACTCCCCTACCCACCCTCTCCTACTTCTTGGCCCTGGCATTTCCCCGTACTGAGGCATATAAAGTATGCAAGACCAAGAGGCCTCTCTTCCCAGTGATGGCTGACTAGGCCATCTTCTGATACATATGCATCTAGAGACACGAGCTCCGGGGGTACTGGTTAGTTGATATTGTTCATAATCTATAGGGTTGCAGACCCCTTTGTCTCCTTGGGTATAAAGTCATAATTTATTAGATTGTACATAGTTTTTTTAGATGCAAAATCAAGGGTTTTATTGGTATAAATTTCTTCTACTTTTATAAAATTTTATAAGTACAAGGATTAGAACTATTCCTTTTATAACTGTTTTTTTAATATGATCTGAAAAATTTTCCCTGTCCAATTACTTTATTGCAGAGAAGGTCTGTGATTGGACTGGGAAAAGGGAGGCAGAGCTAGGTGTTGAAGAGACATGGATCATCTAAGGGTAGGAGAAAAAGTAAGATGGCTGTGGACATGAACCCACATGGCATTTACCAGCCACAAGTAGCTATGATTTCACAAGGTAGAAATACTGGGGTAAAGTTTTTTTTATCATTACTAATGAGCTCTGATATTATTGTATTGTCATCCTGTAAACTGTGATTTTTATTGATACATAAGTCTGATTGGTTATTTAAGCCTTAAGAGTCTTGATTTTACCGAGTTACTGTGTATTGTTATATGCAACTGCTAGGATGGTGGTTCTATTTAGTTACTGAAATGTGGGATCATAGACTACATGGAGTCATAGCTGAGGAACTACTAGCTGCTCCCAGAACAACCGAGCCAGATGATGTGGGGACTATATGGAGAGAGTTAATGGTGGCAGGCGCACAGGAGTGTAGTCAAGCCTTTCAGAGGGATGGTGGGCTTATTTTTTAATATTTCCCAAAATACCATGTGAGTTTACTAGGCAGGCCAAAACTAGTAACTATTAAAAGGCGCAAGATCAATTCAGTATGTCAAAACAAGAACTCAGTTGTCATATAAAAGCAAGCCCTGTAATTGCTAACACACATGAATAACACAAAAATTACCTTAATTATAATATTAGAACCATGATATAACCCTTAAAAAAAGAAACTAATAAAACAATTAAAAAATTATGGCAAAGTACAACTAGTCATGTAGAGACCATTAACAAGGAAAAGAAATTAACAAGCAAAAAGAAATACTTAAAAGTACAATCAAACAGGTGAATAAATGATTAAAACACTCCAAGACCTAAAAATGAAAATGAAAGCAATAAAGAATACGATCTGATGCAATCTTGAAGAAGGAAAACATAGGAAAGAAAAAAGGAAATACAGAAACAAGAATACCCAACAAAATAAAAGAGATAGATGAAAGATTCACATGGATAGTATGCACAGTATAAGAAAGTAACACATCTGTTAAAGAAAACGCTAAAGCCAAAAAGTCTATTACAAAATATCTAGGAAATATGGGAGATTATGAAAAAACCAAACATCAGAATAATCTGAATAGATAAGAAGACTTCTAAATCAGAGGACCAGAAAATATCATCAATATATTCATAGAAAAAATGTCAAAACACTAAATACACAAAACAGGGATAGAGTATTAAAAGCCACAGGAGAAAAAGACTAAATAACATATAAATTCAGACCTATTATATTTACACAACACTTCTCAAAAGAGAGTTTTAAAATCCAGAAATGTTTGGGCCTATGTCTAATAGACTATAAGCATTTACAAATACCACCATACACTCCTATGCACAGCAAAATAATTAATCACCACAAAGAAAGTGAAAACAAGATATTACATAACAAAACCAAATTAACAATATAGTTTGACAAATGCAGACCTAGAGGGCATACAATAAGGAAAACTCCAACACAAGTAGAGTAACTACACCCCAGAAAACACAGAACACAAGTAAAAGGTAATTCCACATCAGGAAATCCAAAAGTAGACACACACAGACACACACACACACACACCATCACCACCACCACCACCACCACCACCACCACCACCACCACCACCACAACAACAACAACAACAACAACAACAACAACAACAACAAAACAACATCAAAATAGCAGGAATTAAAAAATCACTGGTCCTTAACAGCTCTCTACATCTTTAGTCACTATTCTCAAATGAAAACAAAAACAAAAAAAAAGGTTAACACAGTGGATGCATTAATAGAAACCATCTAGCTGCATACAAGAAACCCAAATCAGTAACAGAGATACACATTAATTCAAAGTAAAGGCCTGAAAGAAGATTTTCCAACAAAATGCAGTCAAGAACCATGGTGAAGTAGCCATTCTAATTTATTATAAAATAAACTTTCAACCAAAATTTATTAATAGAGACATGAAAAGAGATTTCATAAGCATCAAGAGAAAAATTTCCAATATAGCATCTCATTTCTGAACATCTATGCGTCAAGTAAAATGTAATCACTTTCATAAACAACATATTAATAAAGATTAAAACGCACATCAAACTTCAAACAAAAGTAGTAGGAGTCTTCAGTACTCCACTATCTACAACTGACAGGTTGTTGACCCAGAAATTAAACAGAGAAACAATGAAACTGAGGTTATGCATCAAATGGAACTAACAGATATCTAAAGAACATTTTACTCAAACACAAAATATTATACCATCTTCTCTACACTTCATGCAACATTCTGCAAAACTCTCCAAATACTAGGAAACACAATAAGCCTCAACACAATTGAAAACTGAAACAAAACACAGTATCCTATTAAACCAACATAAATTAAATCTGGACTTCAAGGACAAGAGGATCAAAACAAAGCCTACATAGTAATGGAAACTGAACAACAATCTACTCAATGCTCACTTGGTCAAGGAAGAAATAAAATCTTGCTTCCTAAAATAAATAGTTTATTTTTAGATTCTGTGGGATTTCACAACAGCCTGTTCGGAAGACCCTGGAGAACTGCTATCCATCATGTTGTTGGTTTCAGAATTTTCACAAAATGAAAAGGGGACTTTCATTATTTATTTGTAACTTAGTGAGGAAGCAAAGCCAAAAAGAAGACCAGGGTGCATTCCACAGTGATCTGTTTATTTAGTAAACATAGAATACTACTAAATCTCTTCAAATTTTAAAAAGAAGTAAATGTAGGCCTATGATGGAAATAACATACAGACATAGCACTCAACAAGATCCCAGGTTTACATAGGATATAGTCCAAGAATACAAGTATAGAATCATTTATTCTAGTTAAGGTATTTGTCATTTCTCCTGTGAGAGGTGAGAGAATTACAATGACTGAAAACCAGGTCAGTAGCATGTGATAAGTCATGGGATTTACATAGCCTGCTCTTGTGGGAAGTCAGATCATGTCCATTATTGTTAAGACCTTTTGTTGGCAAGAGGGGATCCCTGAATATGTGTGCTACACATTCAAAACCATAGAAAGAGTGATATCTTTACATGGATATTAACCAAAATTTCAACAATCATAAGGTTTACTTTGTAGGTTTCTTTAGGGAAAGATATACATTCAGTTGATATATGACAGTTCTTCACAAAGCAAAAAGGTTATTTACTAAGAATTCAGAGTGATGTCCTCTGATTACCTGAGGCATGAAATCTATGTGAGCTTGAGTGTTTGTGTGCATGGCTGTCATTGTTTATATCTTGACTGTGTGTAATTCTATGTCCATGAGTAGGTTTCACTATGTTTTTCTATGTATGCACAGAAAGAACTATATAGTTACCTACTCATTTTCCTTATTTGCACCCTGAAATTTTACCTCATAAAGCAGGATAAAGAATATTATATTCATTTTAATTACAAATGACTGAGTAAGGCAAAGCTCTAAAAGTGGTGTTGTATGCATCCTGGAAATATATGGAATATATCTGAGATAATCTACTCAAATGGCAGAGTGATGCCTTCACTTGGATATGTGCATTACTCTAACTTTATCCTAATGTTATCCCACATTCCAATTACTAAGTGGAACTACAACCCTCGTTGTTGCATATCACAATACCCAATAACCGGGTAAAATAAAGACTCTTAAACGTTAATTAACTAATCAGATTTATGGATAAATAAACTCACAATTTACAAAATACCAATACAATGATATCAGAGCCAATTGATAAAAAAGCTTATCACATTTTTTCCCAATCTTGTGATAGCTACTTGTGGCTGGTAAATGCCATGCGGTTTCAAAGCCACAACTATCTTCCTTCTCCTCCTAACCTGAGACATTCACTGTCTATGCAACATTTAGCTCTGTATTCCTTTTCCGGAACCAATTCCAGAACTCTTCTATGCTAATGTAATTGGATAGGGAAAAACCTGTGACATGAAGGTATGAATAGAAATGGGAAGACAGCATTACACCAAATTTAATGTAGCTCATACAAGCAAGAAAGACAAAACTTCTAAACCTAATGAAACAATGGAATAATTCGCATCACATTTATTTATGGCCAAAAAACAAGGGCATGTATTCCACTCTGCTGATAGCTGTCTTATTTGTGATAACCAGAATTTGGAAAAAAAAAATGTCCCACAACAGAAGAACATATACAGAAAATGTTGTTCATTTACACAATGAATACTACACAGCTATTAAGAGTGAAGATATCATGAGTTTGCAGAAATATGGTTAGAAGTAAAAATTATCACCCTGAGTGAGGTAACTCAGATCCAAATAACATGCATGGTATGTACTCGCTAATAAGTAGATATTAGCCAAAAAATTACAGAATGCCCAAGATTCAATCCACAGAACTCAAGAAATTAAAATTTGAAGGGCTCATGTGAGGATGCCTCAATCCCATTATTGAGGGAGAAGAAAGCAACCTTAAGAGGGGAGGGAAGAAGGGACCTATGAGGGAACATGGACATTGGATGTGGGTGAGAGAGGATTCAGATCTGGTATTGGGTGAGGAAAAAGGACTGTAACCCAGAGGGGCCAGCGGAAAGATTGGAAACATGCGACCTCAGAAGGTAAGAGTTGGGGGACCCTCCAGAATGGAAAAGAGACCTGGGGGGGTTAGAGACTTTCGGGATTCAAAGGGAGGGACCATAGATGACATGCCCTACAGTGGGGAGAAGAAAGTTATAATATCCACTTTGAATAGAAAAGTTGAAGTGATGGAGTTGCCATCCTGAAATCAAAAGCTCAGACCCAGAATTATTCCTGAATGAGAGAAATTCGGGGAGAAAAGTGGATAAGAGCCTAAGGAAAAGGAGGTCCAGTGACAGGCCCAAATATGTTCAAGCTCAGGGGGAGGCCCCAAGGCTTGACACTATTACTAAAACTATGATGTGCTTACAAATAGGGACCTATCATGACTGCTCCCTGAAATGCCAAACAAGAACCTGAAAGAGTCAAATGCAGATATTTATAACCACTCAATAAACAGAAGCTAGTGACCCCTGTGGCTGTATTAGGGAAAAGGTGGAAGTAGCCAAGGAGGAGGGTGACCATATAGGAAGAGCAGCAATCTCAAGTAACCTGTACCAACCAGGCTGCATAAACCTGCTGATATGTGCCTCCCAACACATATAGAGAAGAGGACTGATGGGTCTGGACTCAGTAAGAGAAGCTGCACCTAACCCTCAAGAGATGTGATTCCCCATAAAGTGGTAACGTCTAATGGAGTGTTGGTGGGGTGTTGAATACATCCTCTTGAGGTGTGGAGTGGAAGAAGGAGGTATGAAATCAGGAGTGATCAGGAGGGCGATGAAGTCTGGACTGTAAGACAGGATTAAAGATGAAAAATAAATAAATTTAAAACAACTACAGAAAACCTCTAATATCCACCTGAGTTGGAAGTTGTCAAAATGTGACAAGAAATGGAGTACTGGAGTAATATTGTGGGACAGTTAGATTGTAGGGAAGTTTGGTCAATGGCCTACCTGCTGTTCTGGTGCCTAGTATCTTTGGGTCTATCATGGAGTCCCCGTTTAACTTAGAGTTGGGGATTTGGTGATGAGGAGTGGAGGAGGGATTGTGTGAATAATATGGTAACCACCAAGAGTGTGTAAGAGAGCAACCAGATCACCTGGAGTTCTGAAGGCCTCTGTGACCTCTGGTTTATCAGAAAGTCTCAGCCTGAATTATTGACTGTGATATTGTGACAATACATGGAGGGTTATTAAGGATAGCATCAGAATAGAGGTGTAGGACACCAAGAAGGAGTCCCCCGCTCAAGTCTCCTGATTCGGGTCACCAATAGAAACATGAGAGACCTTCTTGTTGCAAAATCACAAGGCAGCTTTAATGGCGGAGAGCACTGGGTCGATATGTATCTCATGCAGGAGACAGAGGAATGACCCTGTGATTCAAAAACTCAGGGTTTTTATAGGGTAGCAGTTAGGGGCTAGGACGATTTGGCTCGGTTATACACGATTGGCCCATTCAAACATCAGCAACATGATTATGAGTCAGCAGAGTAGTATGTGCAGGTCGGGGCATATAAAGATTCTAAAGCCCGGGGCTTATCTAAGTCGACAATGCATCTGGTTAATGTTTCAGCTTTTAAATATGCTCTCTATAGAAAGGGGAGGGGGAGGGCAAGCAGGAGGTGCCAGGCTGCCAGATGGTCAGCGAGTCAGCCAACATAGTCAGAACCAGTTCCTGCATTCCTTCCTTTATCTTCAAGACTGGGTGACATAGTTTCAAGACGGATTCGAGCATGCCTGCGCTTGTTTTCTTTGCAGTCTCAGTCTCAGGCCTTTGTAGTTTAAACATTTTATTTTAATTTCCTTTCATCCCCTCTTCTTCTCTTTATACTAATTCTAATAATAGAATTGTAGAGATTGGTGGCCCCTAACTCTTCATCTACTTGAACTATAGGTTGTTATTGTCTCTGAAGAACCATGAGTTTTACTGCATCAATTCTACTCTGGATGAAAGCCATCCCTTTATTTATTATACAAGGGACAAAAACTAAAGCTACACATATCATAAGGACTGGTCCAGCTACAGCAAAAATCAAAGAAGTTATCCAAGATGGTCATGACTCAAACCACGTCTCAAACCACCCCTGTTGAGCATCCCGTTCTCGTTTCCTTTGCTCGAATCTTTCTCTCAGTTTCTGCATAGAATCTCTAACTATTCCTGTATGATCTACATAGAAGCAGCACTCTTCTTTAAGGGCAGCACACAGTCCTCATTCTTTTAGGAACAACAAATCAAGACCTCTCCTGCTCTGCAAAACTACCTCAGACAGGGAGGTCAAAGATTTTTCTAAAGCGCAAAGGACTTCTCTATTGCCGCTAGGTCTTCATTGACAGCATCCCTCAAAGAATTAATTCCCTGTCTTCATTCTATCAAAGCTGACACACCCGTCCCCACTCCTACTGCCATACCTATTCCCATGAATGCAGCCAGGGTTAAAGTAATTGTTCTTTTTTGACTATGGGCCAGCATAGCTTTTTTCTAAACTGGATGCAGGGTGATAATATAAGTGGGATAAAAGCTGGATCATGACACAAAAATCATGAGATGAATTAAAAACGTTAGTTGATACACAGGGAGTAAGTCTGTTATTGCAAGCCCACCATCCAACTGGGGAAGGTTCAAGATAGTAATTATGTTCCATCCTGGACACGGACTGAATTTGTCCGCATAGGTGTTTGTGGGTGGAAGTCGGGTGCCTATACAGAGACCTAGACTCCTCGCAGATACTTCAGTCATGGTCAGTTTTTGTCCTGTCCCCCAAGAACAGAAAGTATGGCTGCTGGTTCTGTTGAAATCTCCATTGAAGGCAATTCCTTCATAATAAGGAGGACCTGAGGACAGGCATAGCCAGCAGTCCTCAGTAGCACTTGGATCAGTTCTATGAAGGGCATAAAAGACTCCTCTCACTAGGTTAAACATCCTCTTTCTTGTTGAAGGGATTGTCTCAGTCCCAGGCCTTTTTAGTTTAAACTTTTATTTTATTTAATTTCCTTTCAGAAGAACTAAGAAAGTTGAGCGCTTTTATAGAAAGGCAGCCTAACTGACATTCAATCAGAACTGACCTCGATTTAGATATACACTTTCTACTGGGATTGGAAGATGGAGCACAGTAAGGAGGTGTGGGGCAACAACTGATGAATGGCTATGTTGAAGGTTAAAATCTAGTGGGGTTTCTCCCTTCTCATAGGAGAGGGAGGAGAAATGGGAGAGGATCTGTATAGGGGGTTAGGAGGAAGAGGGGCTGATATAGGAATGTGAGTGTATAAATCAATTATTTTTATTTATTTAAAAATAAAAAAAATATGTGAATATATCTTAAAGTTTCATTGCACAGGTGGCAGTTAAGAAAGGGATATTTAGTTTATCTCATGCAATCTTGTCTTAAAATTTGAAATTCAAGAAGTGCAGGGCACATCATGAATAAATCTTTCTACACTTACCAAACCAGTTTAGGCAGAAACAGTGACAAATGAGAAGCTGTTTTCAGGATCTTAGCAACTCACCAAGTTGAAATGTAAAATACTATATGCTTCAGAGTCCATTCTTAATGTAATTTTGAGTAAAATATGTAGCTCTGAGCACACATATTCACTCTGGACATTAAGTCTCTACCTTTCTGAGTGAGACAAATCTAAAACATAGATGATTCTCAACACTCTGAAATAACAGGAACCATATGAATAAAAATTATCAGAGCTCAGTAAGCAAAAGTGTGCCCTTCCTGTGCTCAAAAAACCATCAGCATCTTTTCTGATGCGGTAAAAAATAAATCACACAAATCGTTAGATATTTAAGTATACAGAACACTTCAAACTATGCCACACTTCTAACTCTCAAAGAATCTTATTCTGGTATTCATCTTAAGATGCTTCCCGCTTTTCACCTCAGAGAGTTTGCTGAGACATAGTGGGTATCTGTGTTTATAACCAGTTAATACCTATCACAAGTTACTTCTTTAATTTATTTGTATTCGCTTTGAAAGGTTTTCTTTCTCTTTGATTTTCTTGTTTAATTATGAGTCACTTTAGGAGAAGAGATTTCCTTCACATATACATATATATGACATATTTTTAAATATTTCCTCTCCTTTTTAATTAATTACACACACACACACACACACAGACATATTATATATATATATATATATATATATATATATATATATATATATATATATATATATATATTCTAAGTTACTCACTAATGATCTTCCATATTTTCTTCTCTAGATCTTGGAATTCAGAAAATTTTGATATTTATTTCATGGATTTCCTAGAACTAACCCAGAATATGACCTAAAATGTAGTTAATCAATTTTCTTCAGTTAAAGCACATTTCATATTTGAGTTTTCCCTTGATTTGATCTTTATTAAGCAGATGGATTTGGTGTGGTATCTTTGGATCAACAATCTACATCTTAATTTGTGAAGTAGGGAAACATTGTATTTTGGGTGCACCTGTAAGTGGTTACTACATTGTAAAAAAATCTATACTACATCATTTTCTAACCAAACTGTAGGAAAATATGTTTTTTCCTAAATTCCACTGGTTGTCCATGGTTGGTCAATTTGAAGTGGGTATTATTCTAAACCTCCCATGGTAGCTTATTACTACTATTGATTATCCTACTTAAGCGAATCAAAGTATTGAAAAAATGTTATACTGGCTGTTATGTCAACACTTTTAATCTTCAGTAAATTTCCAAATCATTTCACAATACAATAATCATTTTTTGTTATTGCCTTCCATCCTATTTACAGTCATGTACTGTGCTCATTAATGGGAGCCTATCAGCTGCTAATATGTGTTTTTTGGACTATGGGCAAGAAAAGTGAACAAGTTGCATGCCACAGGTCCTCATGTCTGCTTTTTCCATAACAATGTTCAACATTTAAGTTAGCACCATATTACTTGAAAAGGTTTGAATAGAATGATTTGGAAGTGCACATCTGAAATTTATGGTCAAGATCATTTTCTAAAAATCATGGTGCATTTACGCAAATTATATTTGCATTCTCCTTAGTACTTTCCAATGAACGGTTGATTAAAAATAAGCTTCTTAGCTCACATTATTTCTGTAAGGCTTATTGTTCAATCTCTCCACCTTAAATTCTGATTTATATAATTTCTTTTTTTCTATGTATGTATGTATGTATGTATGTATGTATGTATGTATGTATGTATTTATCTATCTATCTATCTATCGATCGATCGATCGATCTAACTGATATGTTAGTAAAGGTAGTATTATTTTTTAATTAAGCTCTACAGTAGCAAGAATTTTAGGGATTGTAGAAATTAACATTACAAACATTCTCTTACTCAGGGAAACAGGGTTTGTAAATTGCAGTATTTTTTCTTTCATCATTTAGCACATAAATATAGAATGGTAAAAGTCTAAATATGTCCTTGAAATAAATCATTTAACTAAAAAGGTTCTTTGTCATATGTACAGTATCAAAAATCCAGTTACATTGTGGTCCAATGCATATTCATTTGTGAACAGTATAATGGAAAACAGCCAAAATATGTCCACCAACCGTTTTTTAAGGTAGGAAGAAGTAAGAAATATCAGGTCATTGTTCTTGCCAATGAGGAATGCTTTAAATGTGTCTACATTTTACTTTTCAAAAGAAACTCATCCCTGTATCATTAGAGACCAAGACAAGATAGTGAAGTTTTTCTGCTTGCTCTGTTACAATTTCTGATTATTCCTGAAAAAATACATTATGAGCATTAAAGTGTGTGTGTGTGTGTGTTTGTGTGTGTGTGTGTGTGTGTGTGTGTGTGTGTGTGTGTGTGTGTGGTGCTTTTCACATTGATCTGTGAATCAGTGTAATTCTACTGATATATTATTTCAGACAACTTTCCATTAAGTATGCATTTGTGACATCCCCCACAATATTATCTGTGTTAAAACATTCTTTGCATAAATGCAGTAAAAACTAATATGATTTACTTGATATTTAATAAACGGCATCGTAAGTCTGGTTTTGTCATTGAAAAGTAATACAAGTTTCTTGAATACAGAATTATCTTCCAAGAGTTCAGGTACAAAATTCACCAAGTCCAACAACTAAAAGTAAGTTCATACCTCTTTTGTTTGATTGAATTTCCTTGTCATGTTACATTATATTTATTGTGAAATAAAAAAAATCTAAGTAATTGACAATGATAGTGTCATTTCTTTGGCCATGCATGTACCAAAATTGTTTGAAATGCCCTTGTATGGGAATACATGACATATGCTTATCCCAAATTTAATATTTAATTATGTTTCCCATAAAGGTATTTTTACGTTTGGAAATTTGTTTGTTATGGACATAGGTTATAGTAAACACATAGAAGTCAGAGTGAGACATTAAGTATTGTGGCCCATATGTCGGCTTGTTATCTCATGATTCCTGTGTATATAGGCTATTTAGCCTATATTTTAATATTTGCCTCACCATTTCAAATATTTTTCATCGTAGGAGGAAGGAGAGGAAAAACACAGTAATGCATTTGAATTTTACTACAGTTTTGGAGATTTAATCTCATATATATTTATTTTCTTTTATGACTTCTGTTTAACAACATAGCCATCTCTATAGGCACAATGCCACAATTTTAAGTATTTCCCTCCAATAAAAGGACACTATTAAATATAACTTGTCAGAAAAGCTAGACATGACTTCTTGGAAAATATAAAAATACTTCCTTCAAGATATTTGGTTAATTACTCTAAACTTTTTAGGATCATTTATGTTATGTGAATTGTTTTTCCTCTCTTTGTTGTCTTTGCTGTTGTGGTGACTCTCATTTTAAGGGTAAAAGGACAATTCTCGTGTTTGTTCACAAATCATCTCCCCAGTTTGCAACTTCATTATGCATGAAAATAAGTTCTTAATTTCTGAAGAAATGTAAGCACGCAATTAAAATAAAAGGTCAAAAATTAAGTCAAGACATAAAAACTGTTATTGCTTACACTGCATTTTTGACAAAAGCTAAGTATTTGATTAGTTTGAAATATTGCACCTAATTCACTCTTCTAAGAAATGATTTATCCTATGTAGTAATAATGTTACTTACACATATATTCACCACTCAAAAGAATGCAACATGAATGTTACATGTGAGGTAAGTTTTGTTTGACACAGAAGCAATGTGTGAAACGAGAGAGAGAGGGGAATGCCAATGTTTAGGTCACTTGATCAATCTGGACATTGTGTTTTAGTTTTCAGGAAAATTTAACACAATCTACATGGCTTCAAATGATTTAAAAAAAATTGGAGAAAATGTGAGTGTGGTTATGCTTATGCGTAATGTTACATTTTTAAGGAACTAAAAGGAAATGACAATGTCTTACTACACCAAGTAAGTAAAAGTTATTTAAAGGGGAATTATAAACAGAGTCTAGAAATCTCTAGAGCCTCATTCAGTCCTACAATGGGCAGAATGTCTATCCATTCACCAAGAATTCTATAGCAAACATAATCAGATATACTGAATTCTTACATCTAAAATACTCACAGATTTTTCACTGTCATGCCTGGGAATTTTAACAAAGTAAATGTTTCTGGTAATTGCTTTTACAATCATTGTTTTTAAGCTTAAGTTTCTGTTCTTGTACAGAGAGCAGTAGAGACTAGCAAGCAGGTGTTATAGAATACTTGGGCCTGTACATATATGGATGAATTACTTATTTCTAGTTACAATTGGATATGGTAAGAGTACCTTAATTGAAACAAAAAAATTAAAAAGAATATACTTACATAGTAGGGAAGTCACCATGATCATGATTGTGTTTCATAAGGCAGGGTATATCCATTGCTCTCTTAATATAATGACTGTGTTCTTTTACCCATGAGAGAAATTCAGTAGTGTTGGAGAGTAGGAGACTGAGAGACTGATCCATTATTTACAACACAAAAGGCAAAAAAACTGTGAATGTCAAATAATCAAGATTATGTTAACAAGAATTTCTGAGTAAATATTTTGAGCAAAGACCCATGTCTATCAAGCAATATTCAATATAAATTTGTATATAGAAAAGCCATTAATCCCTCTATCTATCTCTCAGTGTTCCATCTATGGTATCTCTGAGCAATGCCCATGTATACTTTGTTCTTGAATATAACCAAGTGTTTCTATACAAAACTCACTGTAAAGAAGTGTTTTTCTAAAACTGTGTCACCGTTGAGATTATTGTTATTAGCTGTCTCATTCAAAGTAGTCAGTCTTCATTATATATCCACACAACAAATATAAGCAGGGTAGCATATACACATATATATTTATATATAATTATATACAATTTAATTGCATTATATAAGTTACATATTTTATCAAAAGGATAGTTATATATTCTAAGTGTTCCAGAGAGGTACATGGACAAGCCTGATGAAAAATGGAAAAATTATTCCTATAATTTTATTTAAATTGAGATTGTAATATTTTTATTTATTTATATTTAAATAAATGTGCTCTGCTCAAATGTAAAAATCCACTTCATTCTTAAGGGTTTTATAAGAAAACATTCTGTTCCACACAATTGTGTACTACAATTGTCTGCTATGGTGCATCAACAAAGCAAAAAATTATTTGTAACTCTTGTAGTGCTACAAGTACCTGTGCTTATTTACTGGGACAAAGTAGCCTGATATGGGCACAAGGAATTTATTCAGGCCCTATTCAAAGGACCACATCAAGACTGAGGGTGTGATGTTATTATTGAGAGCAATAAGAATTTTTCAAACCTCATCAGAAATAGAATATAATGGCAATTGTCTCTATTTATACTGTTATATTTGCTAGGATAGTATGACATTTGAAAGTTTCTTGGGATACTCAAAGTTAGTGTCTATGACCAAATGTCTTTTGAGTTTGGCAACATTTGCAGTCCAGAAAGTATGAATCACAGATTAAAGACTGATGAAAACCTTTCCCTAGGATGCAAGTTTGTAACATATTTCCACATTATACTGTACACAACTGATACTATTTTAAATTTTTTGTCTGTGAAGCAGAATTAGGAAGAGTGAGTTAATAAATGAAGTCATATGCACTTTGTGTAACTATTCATAACTAAGAAGTGCCAAAGGCATATTATATCAGAAAAGTATGTGTTTGACATCCATAAAATCATCTTATATCATTCACTCTAAACAGTATAGCTTCCTTCCACACAGACCCATAGATAATTACTCCTTAAAGAAAGAATTTTCTGTCCATGTTCCAATGTACTCATTTTGTCCTACTCTTCACACATTAATTCATATAACAAAATTTACTCACAGTAAAACCTAGAACATACTTGAAAATCTTGGAACATTCAGAGAGAAGCTCTTTAGCATAGAATAGAAATAGTAGAATGGCAATGGTCTGGATTATTCTTATCATATATTTCAGTAGTAATCTAATATACTAACATAAAATTATATGTGGAATAATAACTGGTGATGAATATTATTTTTCTTTATATTTAGAAAACATGGGAAATGCCAACAGCACACATTTACTGCAGTTAGACCCAATTTTGCCAATTGCAAAAATATATTTTGTGAGTATTGAACTTTCAGGACTTCATCTTGAGACAAGTATTAATGTGGATGCACTTCTCTACATTATTTCTGAACTGGCTAGTTTTGCGTCATCTTGACACAGCTGGACTTATCACCGAGAAAGGAGCTCCAGCTGGGGAAATGCCTCCCTGAGATACAGCTGTGGGTCATTTTCTCAATTAGTGATCAAGGGGGGAGGTCCCCCTGTGGGTGGTGGCATCTCTGGTCTGGTAGTCTTGGTACTATAAGAGATCTGCAAGCCAGGGAAAGCAAGCCAGTAAGGAACATCCCACCATGGCCTCTGCATCAGATCCTGTTTCCTGACCTACTTGAGTTCTACTCCTGAATTCCTTGGTGATGAACAGCAGTATGGAAGTGTATGCCGAATAATCCCTTTCCTACCCACATTGCTTCTTGGTCATAATGTTTTAGCAGGAATAGCAATCCTAACTAAGACACTTTTCTTTTGAAGAAAGTAATAAAATAGGTAATGTAAGCAACAATAGATTACACGTTTCTTTTTCTCATTTTCTCAGTTTATCTCATGCACAAAGAATGTGAAGTTCATGATACTAAGGACGCTATTATTGGTTACTGGCACTTGTATAATGTAAACCATTATTTCCCAAATATCCGTACCAACAAATACAAAAATGGAGAAAAGATCATGGGTAGGTATAATTTCAAAACTTGGTAGAATTTACTCATCAATAGGAACCTCAGTTCAAATCTTTTTCAAACTCCCAACATTGTGCAAAATGCAATGAAATAAGCTATTATAGTCATGAAGTGCTTGAAGGAATAGATAACACAAGTATTTTAAACATTTGTTCTAATATTATGTAATATCTGAATCCAGAAATATTATGATACTTGATCGATCCAAAAGCTACTTTAAAAATTAAGTAAGCGTTTTATACCTTTATATTAAACATATTTGGTAGTCATTTTTCTAATGGAGTGAACTAGGAAAATATTAAAATATGTAAATGGAACAAATCATGAATACTTGTGAGAGTGGGTTTTTGTGTATGAAAATGTCATTAATTTTGATTTAAGAAGCAATTTTTAGCTAGTATTAACAATTAGCCTATTTGACATTAACACATGGGTATATAAAATGTGAATTTTTCTGTCTTATATTTCCATACTGAATAATATCCACATGAGATGTGTAAGTTAAAAGAAAAAACAAAGTATGAGTTTTGTTTTCTAGGGGTTCAGTGATTGCATGCCATATTGAAAACAGCTTGGGGGTCTGGTCCTCCAGCTTAACAGTATATAATCACAAAAAAATCTGGAATCAGATGAATTCCTATCTATTTTTGGATAAAAAGTGATATGACCATGAAGCTGACTTACTCTACTTAGTTCATTGAAAGTTACACTCCTCAGAACTCAAATGTAAAAAAAAAAAAAAAAAAAAAAAATTGGTCCAATCAATTGGAATTTCGAACACATTCAAAGATACATGCATATTGCCTATGTAGTTATCAATGAATTCCTGTTTGAATGCTATCATCTTTTTTGTTTGAATGCTATCATCTTTTTTTTATAACATATACAAAAATTGACAACAGTATTTTGTTATGTATTTCCTGTACAAATGATCCATAGTAGACTGAAATTGGTTGGTCTGATGCTGTTTGAATTCTAATGATAAATAGTGGTTCCTCAAGAAGTGGTTGCCCACCAAAACCAGATTCTAATGTACTCTAGTGATGCCTTGTGAATTTTCTCCCCAATTTAACTGCTCAATAAAAGGCTAAAGCCTGTGATTGGGCACTGGAGAAATGTGGGACTTGAGGATCATAGGAAGGTTGTTACAGCTAGAAATAGGAGGAGAAGAAGAGAGGAGAGGGAGAGGGAGAAGAAGGGGCGAGACAGAGAGAGAGAGGAGAGGGGGAGAGAGGGAGAGGGAGAAGGAAAGGGAGGGGGAGAGGGAGGGGGAGGGGGAGGGAGAGGGAGAGGGAGAGGGAGAGGGGAGAGAGAGAGAGAGAGAGAGAGAGAGAGAGAGAGAGAGAGAGAGAGAGAGAGAGAGTTGGGTGGAGGAACATAGAGGAGGTGGCAGCGACCAAGAATCAGAACTACATATGTAGAAAGATCATTATAGCTGTGAAGTAAATTATTACATAGCCCTAAATCTTCACAATATATGCATATGTCTTAGACATAAAATATCTGTATTGGATATTTTTATATGGGTTTATTAGGATTCTGAATTCCAACAAGATTAAAGTTTGATGCAAATGTACATAGATGAGATTAAAATGAATTTATTCCAATACTAGTGTGTCATGAGAAAAATCACAACACTCCACTTTTCTAGATATGGGTGAAGTTTGCAAGTCTGTTTTTCATCTACAATTTACACTTTTTAAACTCAGATATAGGAAGTGCAAGATGAGTTAGACAACAATTATATTACAAATCTCTGGACCATTTTCCTATAACAGGGCATTTAGATTTATTTGTCTCTCTATGTTCCAATCAAATATCTTAGATATGATATTAATTTGAAAGTATATGTGCCTAGTGTGTATTTATTTACTAGAAATAGCAAGTGGGGATGACCATTGAGTAACTGTGTACAATCAAATATACAGCTTTCCTAAAGTAATTGGATCACTTGGGACATTAGAACTTACATATATATACATATATACATACATATATATAATAGTACTTCTACAAGGTAAATTTTAACATGTAATAAAAAAGGCTTTTGTTATATTTGAGTAAATGTAGATTAAATGGTATTTTATCTATTGAATTGTTGAGGATGCAGTGCTTTTCTTATCATGATCCAATATTTAAAATTGAAGTGTAAAGTAATGTTATGGTTTTAGATACTCTGGGATAAATATGTGTGTCAATGGAGAATGATACTTTGAGAAAAGACAACTTATATCAAAATGTTGTATCAATTAAATGACATAATGTTCTATCTTCTTTTGACAGTTGCACTTACATTTGAACTTACAATTACTTATATATCAGATACAACAATGTTATTTAAACTACTGTATATTGATGTGGAATGGAGATGCATAAGAGTGACCATAGCATTGTGTAAGTACATCTGATACTGCAGGGAATAAAATTATTTTTTTCTTTATTTTTAATTAGAGTACAAAAGTTTAGTTTATATGCATCTTTAAATGCAGGAATTATCTTGGTATAATTTTTGTATATTTTTAAATACAATCATGAATTCATGAAGTTGACAGGCTCTCCTTTCAATACATATGAAACTTCTCAATTCATATGCAACATAGAAATGGGAATAAAACATCAGACACTGACAGAGCAATTTAGATAAGAACGTACCATGCTACCACATAGAGAAACTGAAAAAGGACAACACAAGACTGATTGAAAACCAAACATAATGTACCCTGTTTCTGAACAACACTAAACAGCATATGATAGGAAATCCCAAGGTTATGAAGAAATTAGAAGGGGTCCTATAGATATATTAGACATGAGCAAATTAAGAGAAATGATTATTTTGTATGACATGCATTCTTTCTGTTGCAAGCAGATACTAAATACATGGGCAAATTAAAACAGAATTATTCCCCAAGACTTGAAATATTTGACAGCAGCAGTATTGGAAGCCAGTCATCAGATACAATGACAAACAACGAGGAAAGAAAAAGCTATGACCATAGTTCTACAAAATAGTGGTAGAGGTATGAATATTTACCAAGGTCAGTTGTTAGTTGAGGGTCATCTTGCACTTCCTATATCTGAGTTTAAAAAGGGTAAATTGTAGATGAAAAACAGACTTGCAAACTTCACCCATATCTAGAAAAGTGGGGTGTTGTGATTTTTCTCATGACACACTAGTATTGGAATAAATTCATTTTAATCTCATCTATGTACATTTGCATCAAACTTTAATCTTGTTGGAATTCAGAAACCTAATAAACTGAGTTACAAAGATATATTAAATTTCACTATCACACCTTGGAGTTATTCATTTATCAGTATTAAATGCTTTTGACAAGGCTGAGGAATCAGGTAAAAATCTGAGTCATTTACTAAAATTTTATAAGGCAAAAATAGGCCTTCACTGGTTTCTTGTAAAGATTGCCTACATTTGTAAATAAAATAGTATTAGGTTCAGAAGGCAGAAAAATACTAAATGAATCTTGGGCTACTAAAAATGCTATTTCAGAATGCAAAAGGCTGAGAGGTCCTTTAAAGCAAGATCAGAACCAAGAGATGAAGGGATTAGGAGCACAGCCTATATTGAATCTCACATTTATGATGCCATCATGTTGGGACAAGAAGTTTCTCACAATTTTGAGAAAAATCCCAGATGGCAAAAGTTTCAATTGCAGTAAACAGGGTCATTTGAGAAGGGATTGTAGGCAATGCAATCATAGAAATAATTCTTTTTTATAGAAATAATATAAAAAGATGACTTCTCATTGGAGAAACAGCCACAGGACAATTAAAATTTTAAAGTCTGCTCTTTAAAAGAAGACAGCTTTAGTAGATAAAACAAAAAAGTTATGAGAGACCAAAGAAACAAGTATTGTAACAAAGTCCGATAAATGCTAAGATACCAAAGCTAAAAATACCAATAAATGATATTGAAATAGAAGGTTTAGTAGACACAGGAACAGGTGTAACATTAAATTAACCTAAACTGTAGCATCTAGATTGGGCTTTTAAGGAAGTAGATATTCAACTTCTAGGAATTGATGCTCCATTTTGGGAAAATAAACTGCAAGTTGATCTAAGATTATAGAGCCAGAAAGAAAAATAGAAAAATTAAAATCTCAAGTGGATATAAGACATGGGAATTTGGTGGGGATATGAATTGTTAACACAATGAAAAACAGGGATAAACATTTCTGCAATCTCAGAAGGATGCCATAAAATAAAAAATGCTTTGAAGTAAAATATTAAAATCTATTATCAAGAAAATTTACTGACTGCCTAGAATGACCATTAAAATGCCACAATAGCTGTTGGCCTTCCCAAAAAATCTAATGGTGCTACCTTTAAAATGGTTAACTGAAAAACATCTGAGGGTAGAACAATTGCCATTTATATCATCAGGATGTCAGATACTAGAAGAGCTGTTACAGAATGAGGTAAATGCTGAACACATTGACGAATCTATGAGCCCATAGTTAGTTTGTTTCTTACAAAAACAATTAAAGTAAAGGAAAAATGTTAACTGATTCAAGAACCGTAAATATATATATATATATATATATATATATATATATATATATATATATATATATATATATATATATTTAACCTATATAAATATTTTGTTCAAGAACTGTTATAATAAGTAATTTGTAAACAGTTTCTGCAGTCTGAAATTTACCATTATGTGGATGATATTTAGTGGTTGATTAGACAGAAATACCATAGAGATAAATTATTAAGTAGCTAGGATTTTACCAAATGGTAATAAGGAATTGCACATGATGATATATAAAGAAGGTATGCTGTCAGTCATCTAAGACATAAGATAGGTTTGCAGGAACTTTGCAGGCAGAAAGTAAAAATCCAGGAGATATCAGTTATAAACTATTAAGCATTTTCAAACGTGTCGGGGCATAGAACTGGCTTTGAACCATAATTGAGTAAACTACTAAAGAGCTAAGGAATTTCTTTCAAATGATATGTGTTGATGAGGAATAAAATTGTCTGAGAAAATTATCAGCTGAAGCTGAGAGAGATTTGGCTGTAATACAAAAGTAATTACAGCATCCAAATCTTGATTGCATTTTAATTATTCACCCTCTACTCACTCTCACTAATTTTGGATATCAGAATCATTGATAAATTGGCAGCTGGTGATTCTTCATAAAAAAAAAAAAATGTCCACCAACATTTGCCTCTTGGCATCTACTGCAAATATCTTCCATTCCTGGAGCATATATATTCTCTACTTGAGAAACAAATCTGGTCTTTTTTGATTTTTTTTATTGGTTATTTTATTTATTTGCATTTCACATGTTATTCCCCTTCCTATAAAACAAGGAAAGCAAATACATTATCTCTATCATCTCCAACTCATGTCTCATATAATAAAGTCTTCAAAACAGGAAAGTAGTAACTGCCACATAATTGGTAAAGATCACTGGTTACTGGAGGCATTAATGGAAATGGACAATCCTAGCAAAACTTAGCAACTACACCAAATTATACAAGCAAGAAAGACAAAATATCTAAACAAATTGAAAAGGGTGGGGGAATTTGCATCAAGCTTAATTTAGAAAAATTATTAAAATTTGCCATGGAAATTTTTCAAGAAACATCAACAAAAATGGTAAATTACACATTATTTTCTTTTTCTTTTATTGGATATTTTCTTTAGCGACATTTAAAATGTTTTCCACTTTTCAGTTCTCTCTGTCAGGAACCTCGTATCCCACCCCCTCCCCTGCCTCCAAGAGGGAGCTCCCCACCCACCCTCTCACCCACCCTCCCACCCACCCACCCGACTACTCCTGTCTTCCCACACTGGCATTCCATTACACTGGGTCATCAATTTTTCACAGGATCAAGAGGCTCCACACCCATTGATAAATAACAAGGCCAAATTCTGCTACATATGCATCTGGAGCCATGGGTCCTACCATGTGAACACTTTGGTTGGTGTATTAGTCCCTGAGAGTTCTGGGGGTACTGGTTGGTTCATATTGTTGTTCCTCATATGGGGCTTCGGACCCCTTCAGCTCCTTGGGTCCTTTCTCTAGCTTCTTCATTGGGGATCCTATGCTCAGTCCAATGGTTGTCTGTGAGCATTCACCTTTGTATTTGTGATTCTCTGGCAGAGCCTCTCAAGACACAGCTATATCAGGCTCCTGTAAGCAAGCACTTTTTGGTAACCTCAGTAGAGTATGGGTTTGGTGACTGTATATGGGATAGATCCCTAGGTGGTGCTGTCTCTGTATGGTCTTCAGTCTCTGCTCCACATTTTGTCTTAATATTTCTTCCTTTGAATATTTAGTTCCCTCTTTTAAGAATTGCTTAAGCATCCATATTTTGGTCATCCTTCTTGAACTTCATATGGTCTGTGAATTGCATCTTACCTATTTTGAACTTTGGGGCTAACATCCACCACCTATCAGTGAGTGCAAACTGTGTGTGTGTGTGTGTGTGTGTGTGTGTGTGTGTGTGTGTGTGTGTGTGTGTGTGTGTGTGTGTGTGTTGTGTGACTGAGTTACCTCAAAACAGGATGCTATTTTCAAGTTCCATCTTGAATTTCACGAAGTCACTCTTTTTAATAGCTGAGTGTAACTGTGTAATGTACCATATTTTCTGGGTATCCATTCCAACCTGTCACTTCTAGTATCTGTGATGCTAGGTGCTTCATTTCCCACTGAGGCCAGTCAAGGAAGCCCAGCTGGCAGAATATATCTGACATTCAGCAACAGCTTTTGGGATAGCCCCTTTTCTGTTGTTCAGGACCCACAGGAAAGTGAAGCTGCAAATCTGCTACATATGAGCAGAGAGTCCTAGAGTTATCCCTTGTATGTTCTTTGGTTGGTTCAATTCTGAGAACACTGAGGATTTGCTTAGTTGACTCTCTCCACCTTCCTCTTTTGTTTCTATCCCCTTTGGGGCCTGCATTCCTTTCCCATTTACTTCCATAAGAGTCCTCATGCTCCATCCAAAATTTGGATGTGGATGTCTGTATCCTTCTGAGTCAAATAATGTGTGGAGACTTTCAGAGGTCAAAATTCTCCTGTATGAAAACATAACAGAGTATCATTTAAAGTGTTAGGGATTGGTGAGACCTTCAAGATCATTCTATTTAGCATAAGCAGGATTAAGTAAAGTCAACATTAGTTCAAGAGGTGGTGTAAGCAACCAGGTGTCAGGGAGTAAACTGAGAAAAAGAAGGATAATGGGGGACCTGGAGGACACATAGAGAAATTCACAGGAAGAAGAAGGTAGGGGCATTTAGTTTGTGCAGATTTTGAGGTGAGTTTGTGAAGGTTTTTGTGATGTTGTGGAAAGGAGATACTTTTGTGATGGTGGGTGAGGTAGTAGATCATCAGGGTGCTTTCTGCCTCTCTGAGTTTGCAGGCTTTCAGCTGAGCATCTCTATCCTGAGACTCTACTGGTAAAATTAAACATTTGATGTTTTGTGGAAAACAGCAGATAGAGGTTATCACAACTTCATCAGACAACTATCCATCGTTTCTGCTATCACATTAATGCCAATAAGGATCATGTAACTTTGCAGGAAATATTTACCATCATTCAGTAGAATTTATATCCATAAAAAACCACAAAAGTTATTAATATTTTCCTTTGGTCATATCTGTAATCTAATTGATTTAATTTTCCTAAAACTTAATATTGTCAACATTATATGTAATGGTTTGAAAATTATTCAGGTCCATAAGACAGGCAAATCTGTGAATGATCTTTGCTAAGTGATCATTTCACTGAATTACTGTGTCTTTGGTTTTGTGACACATATATTTTGTGTTAGATTTTTCGTGAGAGAAAGAAGTATCATGAATGTCCTAATATTTCACTTTTGGAAATTTCACAGAAATCATTGACAAGTCCTGAATGGTGTTTAACTGCTAAATAGTTTATAAAATAAAAATACAGAAAAATCACCTTGCAAGATATCAATTTACTAGGAGCAGAAAAAGGAATATAGTGATAAATTCTGGGTGTGTCCTCTGTTCTGTGACACAGTTTTGTTAAGATTTTCATGACTAGCATGAACACAGTAGGCTGGAGCTTGCAGAAGGATTTTCCCTTGGAAAGTTCGATGAATAAACACTTGAGGCAAGTTCTCTGGGCTATCACGTTTATCTTTTCCCCCCTTAAATATAGCAAAAGGAACAAATCTTACTGAAGAAATGAAAGAAGTATATATGAAACTGACAAGAACAGTTGGAATTCCAATAATAAACATCAGAAGTCTGTACCATACAGGTAAATTTACTGTTCTTTGTTCATAAAAAAATGAAGAGAAATTAGTAGCCAAGAATCTTTATTGTCCCTCTACATGAAAATATTAGCAAATAACTTCCTTGAAAATGATATGAATAATTTCCTATTTCATTCTGTCTATTTGCTATATTCACAGACATGTGTCCTAAGTAAAAATCTCAACCTAGTTAAACACTACTCATCTTAACTAATTTTAGAATGTAACTCACTCATGTAATCAACAATAAAAAGCATTCACGATTGAAGAGTGGATTATGTTTTGCTTTACCACAATGCACAAAATTCATACAAAAAATAACCCAATTTTATTAAACGATGGGCTTTTAAAATCATTATTTTTTATAACTGCTTTCTTCATAATAAACAATAAAACACAATTATCTTCTCTTAATTTTATCTTCCATCTACTTCATAAGTCTTAACACTACATCATCATAATAATAATTAGATTCTTCACTGATTTATAATAAAGATTAACAAGAATATTTCTATATTGTTCACCTAACATTTCATAAGTACATGCACTCCAAACCCTACTCCTGAAGAAATTAATCATCAATTAAGTACAGTCCCAAAATATAAGTAAATATCAAATAATCATCCTTATATGAATTTTTGCAATGAACTCTATTTTTGAAAATTGCTTCAACCCATACACCTTCAATAATTGTTTTATAAAGGCATTTGATACCATATAATTTAATTTAATTTTTATTACACAGGAGTAAGATTAAGAGGATTAAAAATATGTGTATGAACAATGTCTTCATAGGATCACAACCATACACACACACCTGGAAGAACTTTTCTTTCCAAATTGTACTTTCATGTTTCTATTGGAATCATTATAGTTCATTTTGGTTTCATCATCCCATGTCATTACTAGGCCATAGATTTGTGTGTGTGTGATTAAGTGCAAAAATATAATAGTACACTTGATTACACCAGAGGTGAAAGTTAAAACCCCAGTTAAAGCTGAAATATCATGAGCTTTAGAAATAGCCATGAAAACTTTGAGCTGAAATTGACCTCAATTCCTCCCGTTTGAAAACTAACTTCCATGGTAACAAACAAACTTCCATGGATGCAAGCTTCGAAAGGAAGAAGGCAGCCAAAATTCCTACTCAGCTGAGAAAACTATAAACTATATACAATCATATACAAGAACAAATTGACACAAAACCCCTAAAGATGCTATAGTTATAGGGGTTTTTTAGTGGAAATAAAACAGTATGCTCTTATTTCATTTTAGTTTTGGTAGGGTTTATTTCTCAGTTTATTTTTTATTTTATAATTCATATACATGTCAAATGATATCCCCTTCCATGTCACCCCTCCACAAACCGCCCATCCCATCTATCCTCTCCATACTCCCCTTTACTTCTATGAGGTTGATCCTCTACCCACTCACACTCTCCTTCCTCACCACTCTAGCATCCCTTTATTCTTGGGCATCAATCCTACACAGGACCAAGGGACTCCCCTCCCTCAGATAAAGCCATTTTGTGCAAGATATGTATCTAGAGCCATGGGTCACTCCACTCTTTGGCTGGTGGTTTATTCTCTGGGGGCTCTGAGTGGTCCAATTAGTTGATACTGTTCTTCCTTTGAGGTTACAATTCCCTTCAACTGCTTCAGTCCTTCCATTATCTACACTGTTATAGTTCCTGGATTCAGCCAGATGTGAATACCTGCATTTGTATTGGTCAGGTTCTGGTAGAAGCTCTCATGGAACAGCCATTTGTAGCTACTGTCTGCAAGTGTTTCTTGGAATTAGAACTAGTGAGGGGTTTTGATGTCTGCAAAACAGATGGGATGGGTACCTATGTGAGATGGTCTCTGGATGATCTTCCCTTCAGTCTCTGTTCCCTTTTTCGTCATTGTCTTTCCTTTGGACAGAAGGAAAAAAAAACTGTTTTAGTGGAGCCTACAGTTAAGAGACTTTTAATTGCAAAAATACTTTGGATTTTAAAAGAGATGGATATTTTAAAGAGATTGAAATTTTAGGTTTGAAGTTCTGGTCGTAAAGATATTTCATTTACTTGGTGTGTCGGAAATTTGGACCTTGGAGCAGCCTGTTCTCTCAAAACTAGTCAGAGAGTGCTTATCACTGTGAGCCCAATCCTTACTTTTTATTCTGAGAGTGGAGGGAAACTGGTCTTTCTTGTAAGGGTTTTGCAATTAGATATTCTGGTATCAGCAGGGCTTGCTTGTCCCCTATTTAGGTTGCTCATCTGTAATAGCAAGGGAAGGGGGGAGGGGGATCAGTACACTGGTGGCTCAAAAGAAGTCTAGAACACACTGAATTCTGCCCCCTTGTGGGTGACATCCCTGTCACATTTTGAATGTGCTCCTCTAGGAAGCTCCAGGCAATTGGACTGCATTGCTCTGGATGCTGTCAGACCCAGCCTCAAGGTCTGGACTGACTATCCTTAAGGAGAGTCATTATCCTCCAGGCCCCTGTTCCTGCTTCTCTCTCAGTTCTCCACAAAACAAGAGACTTTCTTTATCTCATGTGCTGAGTGATGTCAGTCCTGCTTCGCATATACTGATTAGATTAGTTGGGCCTTAGAAGAATTTCTTTCTCTCAACTGTTTACCAGGAAAACTGTCAGTGAGAATGGCTCAGACATCTAGTCTTAGCATGGTTCCTATAATTAAGAGCAGGGAATATGAAGATAAGCCAGACTTATCAATATATTTCAAAAGTCTAGCTTTAATTGACATCTCTAATGCTTTGCACAAGAAACAGGAAAGTGTAGGTTGACTTCAAAGAGTAACATATGCGGTCCATGTGAAAATCAGGAGATTTCTATTGAGAAATGTGCTGGACTTTAAAATTTTCTTCCACCATGTCAGTCCCACTATGTTCCCATCTTAACAAGTACGTTGTGAAGGCGGAGGTGGTATAAGAGTGTTCTCATCAGCATCTAGATCTCCAAGGATGCTTGTCCACTCTGTGACTTCAAGATATCTGTGTCACAGTGGTACCTGGTTAGCAATGAAGTCTTTGTAGTACCACAGAGCAGGAAGTAGTGGCTCAAAGCAGGGAGTAGGAAGGATGACCATGGCCGTCCTTTCAGGATTTACACTTTAAAGCTGATACACGCTGTAAAAACTCATGTCTTTCTGACATTTAACAAATGGAATGTACAGAGATTATCTTAGTCCCTTGGTGTGATGGTTTTAGACATGACAAGAAATGCTTTATGTTAATCTGATTGTGCTAGTAATCTTATGCCAACTAGTCAAAAACCTATAGTCACTTATGAAGAGGAAACATCAAATAGGATCTGCCTACATTAGATGGGTCTATAGGAATGCTTGATGGGATTTAACAAAAAATCATTTAAATTTTGTTCATATAATATGGTTTTAACAAATTCTTTCCCTTCTTTACCTCCCTATCATTCAACTCAGAGACACAGTGAAACTTATAGAAGTTATGAACCAAATGAATTTAACAGATACCTATAGAACATCTCACCCTAAAACAAGACTACAAATGATATGCACTCACTGTTAAGTAGATATTAGATAAAGAACATGGAATACTCATGATACAACTCATTGGTACTATCCATCACCTACACCTCTGTTCAGGATTGTCTTTCTGACTCATCTTTGCATAAATTCTTGAACCTTGAAAGGGAGAGCTTGATGAAGAAATCCTCTTTAAGCCCTAACATTCCAAGTATCTCACTCTCTGTGGATTGTCAAGTTGTGGCTATCTTTGTTTATTACCACCTTCTGTAGAAGATTCACCTCCGATGAAGGCTGAGTAATATACATAAACATATGGGTAGAGCAATTAGGATTCATTAGAAGTCATTATACTGATGTGTTCATTTAGCATAATTAAAAATAGCAAAATTTCAACTAGGGTTTTATGAACTGTCTAGTGTCAGAGGCTTTCCCGAGATTCACTCCCAAATTAACCATTCTTTAGTAGTTTCTTTTTTATTCTTTATACCACTGTACTCTATTTCCCTTTCCTTAGAAGAGCTCCTCCTCCTTCATGTTCCCATACTAGATAGCTCATCTCTCTTACTCTAAATGAAACACACACATGAATAAAACTTACAAGCTAATTCCATACATAAGTGAAAGCAGGCATTTTGTGTCTTTCTGGGTCAGGTTTGCCTATTGGACATTTTTCTGATTAACAGTTGATGGGAGAGGATCCAGTATACAGTGAGTGGCGCTATCCCTTTAAAGATGTTGATAAAATAAATAAGAAAGCAAGCTGAGGGTGGGGCTTGAAAGATGACTCAGTGTTTAAGAGCACTGGCTGCTCTTTTAGAAGGCCAGGGTTTGAATCCCAGAACTCAGGTGGCAGCTCATATGTAGCTCCAGTATCAAAGGACCATGTTCCCTATACTGGTCTGTGAACCCTGGACAAACAAGGCCCACAGATATCCACCCAAGCAAAACACTCTAATAATGTATATGTACATTAATGTATATATAATGTTATTAAAATAAAAGTTAAAAGTAGCTTATATATTTTGTAAGAAGAAAAGCTGAGAAAACTGTGCTGAGAAAGCCAGCAAATAAGTAGCCTTTATCCATTTGCCCTTCCTATTGTCCGACATGAGTTCCTGCCTTGATTTCTCTCAGTGATGGAGTGCAATGTAGAAGATTAACACAAACTAAGCCTTTTTTCAAAGGGAAAAGAGGAAAGGGTGGATGGGATGGGGATTTGTTGAAGGCAACCTGGGAATTGAGCTATCATATAAAATGTAAATAAATCGCAAAATTAATGAAAAAAATTAGTCCTGTGCAGAAAACCAATGTGCAGAACACATGAAATTGCTTACCTACAATCTCCTAAACTCATATGTGTGGAGCTTGGGCATGCATGTTTTCCATCTGTACCTGTAGGCCACCGAAATCCTCATCAACCCTGTGTAGTTCAACCCTGAATTTCTGGCACAGATGCTCCTCAAAGTGAAGTGGGCAGTGCTTGTGCAGGCAGCAGACACCTCAGTATTGGCCGAGGTACTAAAAAGCCAGCTGACAGCTATGAACCAGACAAGATGTTTTTGAGGAAGATGTACCCACATGTGACTTGAAATCGATGTCCTGGAGGGTGCCCCGCAATGCCCAGAATCTGGACATCTTTTCCCCATCAGCCGCAGGCTCTGCAATATGATGTTGAATGATGAGGAGACAGAGAAATAACCTTGCTAACCACCACACTGATAGGTGGGAGTGGGTGCGCAGATGGAGGAACACGCTCATGGAATCAGGGGCACAGGGGATGTGACAGGGGGTTTCTGGGAAAGTGGGAAACTGGGGAAGAGGTCAACATTTGAAATGTAAATTAAAAAATATCCAATAAAAAAAAAAGACCAACCAAATAATACACAGGGAGGGGCCCATGGCTGCAGCCGCATATGTATGGGAGGATGGCCTAGTTGGACACTAGTGGGAGAATAGAAGCATGGCCCTGGAAGACCCCATGCCACAGTGTAAGGGAATGCCAGGACAGGAAAGCAGGAGTGGTTATATTGTTGAGTAGGGGGAGGTGGGATGGGATAGTGGGTTTTCGAAGGGGAAACCAGGAAAGGATTTGAAATGTAAAAATAGAAAATGTTTAAGAAAAGAAAAGGAAAGAAAAGAAAAGAAAAGAAAAGAAAATAAGAGGGGAGGGGAGGGGAGGGGAGGGGAGGGGAGGGGAGGGGAGGGGAGGGGAGGGGAGGGGAGGGGAGGGGAGGGGAGGGGAGGGGAGGGGAGGGGAGGGGAGGGGAGGAGAGGGGAGGGGAGGGGAGGGGAGGGGAGGGGAGGAGAGGAGAGGAGAGGAGAGGAGAGGAGAGGAGAGGAGAGGAGAGGAGAGGAGAGGAGAGGAGAGTAAAATAAAACAATGAAATTAAATAAACCACATTGGGAACAATAAGTTAATACCAGAATAAAAATCAAAGACGCTGGGTGTGGTGATACAAGCCTTAATCTCTGCACTTGGTAGGCAGAGAAAGGCAAATTTATGAGTTCCAGGTTAGCCTGATCTTCAGAATGAATTCCATGACTGAGCGCTACACAGAGAAACCCTGCCTCAAAGAAAAAAAAAAAAAAAAACAGAAAAAAAAGAAAGAAAAGAAAAAAGAAAGAAAAAAAGAAAGAAAGAAAGAAAGAAAGAAAGAAAGAAAGAAAGAAAGAAAGAAAGAAAGAAAGAAAGAAAGAATGGAGGGAGGGAGGGAGGGAGGGAGGGAGGGAGGGAGGGAGGGAGGGAGGGAAGGAAGGAAGGAAAAAAGGAAGGAAGGAAGGAAGAAAGAAAGGAAGAAAGGAAGAAAGAAAGAAAGAAAGAAAGAAAGAAAGAAAGAAAGATAGGAAGAAGAAGAAAGAAAGAAAGAAAGAAAGAAAGAAAGAAAGAAAGAAAGAAAGAAAGAAAGAAGGGAGGGAGGGAGGGAGGGAGGGAGGGAGGGAGGGAGGGAGGGAGGGAGGGAGGGAGGGAGGGAAGGAAGGAAGGAAAAAAGGAAGGAAGGAAGGAAGAAAGAAAGGAAGAAAGGAAGAAAAAGAAAGAAAGAAAGATAGGAAGAAAGAAAGAAAGAAAGAAAGAAAGAAAGAAAGAAAGAAAGAAAGAAAGAAAGAAAGAACGAAAGAAAGAAAGATAGGAAGAAAGAAAGAAAGAAAGAAAGAAAGAAAGAAAGAAAGAAAGAAAGAAAGAAAGAAAGAAAGAAAGAAAGAGAGAGAGCAAAGCACAAAGCACTCACATGCATGCAGGTTCCAAAGACAGCTCTTTCCTAATGATACTATAGCACATGGTTTCACAAGATGGATTCTGATCATGTTCTCAGATAGGGCATTTTACTATACTATCTAGGTTATTCCCACATGGTCACAAGAAACAAAAGGAAGCCAAGATCAGAGTCAGAAGCAGGCCTTATACTGATGCCAAACGCAGGCTGTGAGGCACACCATGCTTTCTGTTTTCAAGCTTCCAGAGAATGGTTCTCAACCTTCCTAATGCTGTAGTTCCTTCACATATATACTTCCTTAAGCTATGGTGAGCCCCTCAATATAATTTTTTTTTGCTACTTCATAACTATAATTTCCTACTGTTATAAATCCTAACATAATAATCTGACATAAAGATAGTTTTAGACAACTCCCATGAAAGTATCACAAGGACTCACAACCTACAGGTTGCCATTCAAGGTGCCAGGCACAAGTAAAACTAGCCAGTCCCTAGATTTTCACACTTTCTGCCTTCCGGAACTGTACTAGGATAGATGTCCTCTATTTTAGTTGTCTAAGAATGTGATCATCTGTAACACTACCTGGAAGCACACATGCCCAAGTGGATGAGGGTGTCTCTTTTCCTGTCCTGGAATCTTGGCAGTGTTGAGTCAGTTCTAATCAAATAGAAGAAAAAGGATACTGGATGAATTCCTACTCAAAGGCTTTGGAGACAACAGCGATTCTGTTTTGTTCTTAAGGAGAATGGGAGAGGATTTGTGCTCCATGAAAATGGTCCATACATTCACTAATTTGATGCCTACCTGTCTATTTGTGTGTGCTTTGTACTTTTGTCTGCTGTGTGTCATGCTCTGTGTTCTTGATTATTAACTCTAGGGTCCTCACAATACCTTCAAAATGAAACTCTTCTCAGTATGAAAAACTTTCATACTTGTCCTCTGTTTACAATATGACTCTTTAAAAAATAAGTTTCTATGTCCTTTGTACAAATAATAAGATCAACATTTCTGTGAAGACACTTTTAATTGAAAATACATCTTTTCATTCAATACATTCTGATTACAGTGCCCCCAAATCCTTCTACATCCTCTCCATTTCTTCTCTCACCCAAATTCACACCTTTTTCTTTCTCCCTTTATTAAAATACAAGCAGGCATCTAAATAATAATGATACTAGTAATGATAATAATAACAACAATAATGATGATTAAGATACAGTAATAAAAAAAAAACAAGAATAGAAGAAAGCAAACAGAATAAAACTAGCCAAAGAAAAAGCACAAGAAATACACATGTAGACACAGAGATATACATGTTCACAAACACTCTGAAATCCCATAAAAAGATAAAACTGGAAACCGTACTATATAAACAAGTGGCCCTTAATGTTTTCTTTAAAGAACCCTGCCAATACTTTATTACATAAAGAACCTCAAAGATTGTCATTAAGTTTGATTTGCATTTGCCAGGTAATGCTGAACTAGAGGCTTAGATTTAAGCATGGTTTGCATACCCAGTGATACCTTATCACTGGATATGCAAAAAATGGGAAAAAAATGGAAGAACATTTTTTTTTCCTTTCCAAGCTAGACTGGAAATAACTTCTGAATTAAAGGTAGGGGCATTTATCCCCTTCCCTCTCATTGCTTGGACTCTTTTTGTCGGAGACCTTGCAGGCACTGTGCATGCAGATGCTTCTACAGTCTCTTTGAGTTCAATTCACCTGTGCTTAGAAGGCCTTGGGGTGAGAGTTTTAACCACATCCATCTATGAAACTAACTGGATGATAAGAAATATCAATGGTTCATTGAAACTTTGGTTGCTTCATTTTCTATTCTCATGCTGGCTTGCAGCATGACCACCTTCATAGTCTCTTTGAGTTTTGACATGATGAATGAACAAGTAATCTTCAGAGAATATATAGAAGTAAAGCTCAAGGAATGTATGAGATGGATCACTGTGTAAGGATGAGTGCCTGAACTTCATCTCTGAAACATAGACATGGTAGAAGAGGATTGGTTTTTCCACATTTTCCTGAAATCTCTACATATAAGCAGTGGTGTGTGCACAGTTACATACATATTTACACACTCAAACAAGTGTACACACAATGAGAATACATTAAAATGTATAAAATAATATAAAAACAAGCAGACCTCCAACCGGAAGTTTCAGAGCGACTATAGATATTGGAATTAGAGGGTGTTTGTTTCCCACAAACCTCCATGCAGACGGGAGGTTTTGCACCTACTTTCCCACAAGTAAGACTTGCCTTGAAGCACTTGCTTGAGATTCCTAAGAGTTCGTTTTTCTCGCCACATCTGCAGAAGGCTCTGTATATTCTGAGTGCCCTAGATGCTGGAGAATCAGGAAAATGTACATGCAACATAGACTTCCCACAACTGCTGAAGGCAGGACCTCCTTTCTTTCTTTTACTGAAGAAGTATCTTTTCCATTTTCTGAACAACAGACAGTAGTAGTTTCCTTGCTAATGAACATAGCTCTGGTTTAGTTAAATAGATTTATTAGTTTCAAATCAGATAATACCATATAAGTTCATTTCCAGAAGGGTTAAGTGGAATAAAATTTGTGTTGTTTATTGCTAACTTAGATGCCAATTTATAACCACAGAGCACTTTGAGGTGAGTGGAAAATATTTTAAAATTATAAAATACATAGAATTCCATACCAAATTTTTTTGTCAAATTGGCTTTTTATGTAAGATCAACCAAAAATTAACAGACAACTATCAAACAGTTAAAGCATACAATAT